>NW_027191478.1:0-356271 GCF_011745625.1 Cladosporium halotolerans
CCTGATTGCTGATTGATTTCTGATTGAGCGCCCACCTGACTGATTTGATTCCTGATTGAGCTTCACCTGATTCTGAATATTCAAGATTCAAGATCTATGAACTGAGGTGGAAGTACTCCGTGTAAGAAGGCAGGATATTCAAAGCGTTCATCATAGACGCATCATAGCCCAAAACCTATTGACCTCAGCTAGGGGAAAACAAATAGCGGATCCCATGCGACTGACCGATGCGGTACTGAACGAAGTCACCAACACCAAGATGTTGACGACCTTTGAGCTTGCTGGCACCCACGACGGGAATGTGGAAACGAGTGACACGATTGGAGCCATGATCTTGGAAGACGGGCTGTGAATTGTAGAGCATTCCTGACGATGGCTGCTGCATCGAGGACGTTCCTCTTCTTAACAATTGCATGGATTGCCATAGGATTGCCCTCGCTCAAACAGCCGGGCTCCCAGTCCGTTTGCCTGCACGGCAATGCAGCCAGACTTCTAGCGGCTTATCAGGTGTAGTCTGCTCAACGTTTACAGTACACGAGATGAGCACCTCTGATTCGGTTGCTGGCTTCTCCCATCGCAGCACTTCGGGAGGACCACAGACTGTGCTTGTAAGGCCTAGTCCACAATAGCGCTCTTATCGCCCGTTCTGCACATTTGGCAAAGTCATCCAGTTACTTGCGTCTGATAAGCATGGGCTGAGGTAGACATGGAGGTCTCGCGATAGCCATGCCGGAGAATGCTCCACGCAATCAGGCAGCGTGTCAGCGTATTAGTTCAGTGGATTGCGGTGGGGAGCCAGCGCTGAGAGTCAGTGCAGCCACCGCCAAGACAGCGGAGTTTTGATGCAGATTGTCCGCGCGCGGAGGTCCACACCGCGCGCTCTAGGCTCACCAAGTTCACGCCTTCAGTCGCGGATGACGCTGCTGGAGCAATACTGCAGCGTTGTTGCATCTGACTTGACGCTGGACAACTCCCTTCACACGGAACAGGGATCTCAGCATCGCTAGCGAGGCGGACTCCTGCCATTGAGGCGCGGGCGGCCTCCGAATCACTCCACAGCGTTATCACCGGGGCTTCGGGAGACATTGGCTGCTTTAGGCATTCTTCGTCTGGGGGCAAACCTCAGTGCCGATAGTATCAGGTAGAAGGCATGTGCTGAGCCTCGAACTCCAAGATGAAGAATTTGATACTGCTCCTTCCACGCGATGCGTCGGCAGAAGACCCGCAGGTCCGATTTCGCGACAGAAGACTCAACGCGGGGCCCGGAGGGCTCTAGTGATAAGCTGGCTTCGTCAACACCGTGTCAAGCGAAGAATGGTGGAGCTTAACCCGATGCAATGGCTCGACTACTAGACTCCGCCTCGTCGGCTCTATATCTAGCTGGCGACCCAGACCTCTCAACGGCAATACAATTCTGAACTTGGTGGCATTGAGACCTGAGTAACATTCTTCAACGATCCCACTCGTTATTGTCAGGTCGAAGACACCGCCAATGGACACCCCTCTGACCGATGTTGAGGACCTGGTCGAGCAACTGACTCTGGAGGAAAAAGTGTCCTTGCTTTCTGGAGCCGATGGATGGCATACCCAGAATATCGTTCGACTTGGGATCGGGTCTATCAAGGTATAATAGAGAATTTGGCTCCCAGACTCAATGTCTATTCGTCTAACAACGGCGTGTCCAGGCAACCGATGGTCCCGCAGGAGCGAGGGGTGAGCTTTCTGTGGGGGGGCAGACCGCTGCGCTACTCCCAGCGCCAGTACTGCAGGCGGCGACGTGGTCGAAAGAGTGTGTCAAGGCGTTGGGCCGCATACTTAGCTCTGAAGCCCAATCAAAGTCCGCAGACATCCTGCTTGCGCCTACGATATGCTGCATGCGAAACCCACTCGGCGGCAGGAACTTTGAGTCCTTCTCGGAAGATCCGGTATTAAGTGGCAAGCTTGGGATCGAGTATGTTGCTGGCGTGCAAGAGAGCGGGAAAGTCGCCGCGACAGCAAAGCATTAGTGGGTGTTTTGAACTCTTCCGGTCCGAATCTATTGCTAAGCGAGCAGTGTGGCAAATGAGCAGGAATATCATCGCTTCAGTGTCAGTGCTGAGCTCGAAGAAACAGCACTTCGAGAAATCTACCTTCGTCCGTTTGAGATGTTTGTAAAGTCAGATCATCCGCCTCACTGTCTGATGACGGCATACAACCGAGTCAACCTTGAGCATATGGACATGCATGAGACACTGGTGAAACGTGTTCTCCGCGAAGAATGGGGGTATCAAGGGTTGGTCATGAGTGATTGGGGTGGCACGAACTCCACTGTGCAAAGCGTTCTGGCGGGCTGTGACCTTGAAATGCCAGGGCCTCCTTTGCGCAGAGGCAGCAAACTGTTGGCCGAATTGACGTCTTCCCAGGACAGTGAACTTAGACGAGCGATTGACGAGTCGTGCACTCGACTGCTTGCTCTGGCGAAACGATCAGGCAAGATCGGCCTCAATGCCATCGACACAGAGAACAGCCGGCACAGACCTGAAGCCACATGCACAAGCCGAGATGACCTTGCCACGCTCCGCCGAATCGCCGGATTTGGTACAGTGTTGTTGAAGAATGATCGACAAGCGCTTCCTCTCGACCCTGCAAGTCTACATGGCAAGAACATTGCCTTCATAGGCCAAAATGCCGTGAAAGGAGCCTCAAACGGCGGTGGCAGTGCCGCGATCAATCCTCAGTATCTTAGTCAGCCATTAGATTCTTTCTGCACAGCACTTTCCGACGAAGGAATTAACGCAACCGTTCGAAGCGCACTTGGATGCCGCACCGACAAATGGCTCCCACTGCTATCGAAAACAACGTGGAGGGTAGCTCCAGAGACCGACGACCTACTCATGGTCGAGTTCTTCTCATCGATCGATTGCACGGGGCCCATCATTGAGCAACAGCTAAGGCAAAGCTCAAACGTTGATCTCTTTGACTCTGGCCCAGCATCTCTTAGGGACTCTGGCAAGCCATATTCTCTCCGCTTGACATCTACATTGATCCCAGCAATGTCCGGCACCCACTCATTCGGTCTTTCTAGTGTCGGAAACGCAAAGCTCTACATAAACGATGATCTTCTTCTCGACAACACTCATTGGAAGGGCTTGAGCGAGACATTCTATGCCTTTGGCAGTCCGGAGAGCCGCGTCAGCGTAGCTATGCAAGCTGGGCAGTCCTACACCGTGAGGGTTGAGTCTTGGTCCAAAGCTGGAAACGAAGAGAACAGTGACAGCTCGGATAATGCCGACTCTATGCATGTGTATGGTGCACAACCTTCGGTCAGATTGGGATTTCTGGAGGAAGAAAAGTCCACCATACTAGAAGCTGTAGAGTTGGCAAAATCCAGCGATCTCGTCGTCGTCATAATTGGGCTGAGCGAGGAGTGGGAAAGCGAAGGATATGATCGGCAGACGATGGATCTACCGGGAAAACAAGATGAGCTTGTGAGCAGCTTGCTGGATTCCGTCGAGCTTCGTGAACGTATCATCGTGGTCAACCAGTCAGGCTCCCCAGTACACATGCCGTGGCAAGAAAAAGCACCCACAATACTACAAGCGTGGTATGGTGGACAAGAAGCTGGCAATACACTAGCTGATGTGCTACTCGGCTACACGAGCCCAAACGGACGTCTTCCGATGACTTGGCCCAGATCGTACTCCGATTTACCTTTTGCAAAAGACCCGGCAACCTGGCCTGGAATTGATGGTGTCGTGAAGTATAGAGAAGGCGTCAAAGTGGGCTATCGATGGTTTCATGATACTGAAACCGAACCGCAATGGTGGTTTGGGTACGGGCTTAGTTACACGACGTTCAGCCACACAATCTTAAGCATCTCAACCTTGAGAGACAAATGGATCGCGACAGTCCGGGTCACCAACACACGCTATGTGGCTGCCGAAGAGCTTGTACAGGTATATGTATGGCCATCGCAGCAGCCATCACTGAAATCGCTGGCAGCGTTCGAGCGGACTTGCTTGATAAGACCTGGAGACGAGGAAGTACTGAAAGTCGAGATACAGCTTCGAGACATCGCCAACTGGGTTGATGGTGGTTGGCACTTGTCAGAGGGATCGTACGCAGTCGCTTGCGCCAAACACGCAGGTGACCGGGATATGTCGGTCCAATACGTCACTATAGCCCACGCAACTCTCTAAATGCACGGCATTGTGGCTGTGTTGGTTAGTCCATTGCTTCAGATTGAACGAAAGTACGTCAAACCGCTGAACAGAAACTCGCTATTCGGGAGCTTGCCATCGCAACCCGGCTATTTTCAACGGTGTGGGTCCATCTAGACATACAAGCTCTTGGAAGTCAGCTCTAATAGAATATCCTATATGTCCATGTGACGATAGTCCTAGCTCTACGTCTCAGTGGACTCTAAGTGAAGTTGAGCGTCTTGCACAGGGGCGAGCACCAAGCTGATGACTTCGGGCAGCCACAACATCTGGCCCTCTAACAATTCGACAGGCATTGTCGCCGACGCGAGAAAGGATTTGAGCGGACTCTCGAACTTGACATTCATGATTATAGTGTACCTTCGCTTCCACCTAGCCTTTGTATGCCGCTCCAGAGTCCCTCACTTTGCGCCAAGCGGCCATCATGATGCTCCGGAAAAGCGTCCTACGAACTTCACTCTCGACCTCGAGTCGGGCAGTAGAAGGAGTGAAGACAAACTTCATAATGGGTAGAAGGTATTGCTTGTTTACGTTAGGGTTAGGGTTACGTTATTATGAATCCTGGTAGTCAGATGTGCAAAGCCAAGCGCTTTTTTAGGCAGAGAAAGGTCAGTGGGTTATAATCATGCTCACAACACCTGTCGCGACCCACATAATCTCGCCGCGGGAGGCTTACAATGCATCAAGAAACGCTTGTCGCTGTCAGAACTGCGGGGACGCTTAGTGGTCCTCGCTTAAGGCTCTTCCCGAGGTATTTTGAGTTCATTCTAGTACTCAGGCGTGAGAACGTGTGTAAGGACTCCATCGGCCCTAGGAAAGAGTTCTATCTATATTTTATCCGTTGAACTCGCTATTCACGTAAGACACGCCCGTAAGCTTCTATCTTGAAAATGTCTTGGCACGACAGATGTTCTGGTACGCATTGTGACTTACCTACCGAGATAAAGATATCCCCGCTTTTTGCCCCTGGTATGCCGAGCTCCGACCGCAGACGTCCGCAAACCTGTGTTATCAGCCCGGATGATTGCTTCGCGGTATAGCATATATACTTCGGCAACGTAGCTCCTTGAGCGTTCGTTTCTTGCTCGGCAGCCCCAATCGAGCGATTTTGCGGTGCGAGCGTCAGCATGCCCGCTCTCAAGCGTCTGAAGACGCTACGCGCAGCGGCTTGCCATGTTGCCCCAGTCTTCTTGGACGCGACGAAGACCACCGAAAAATGTGTGAGCCTCATCAGAGAGAGTGGGCGGAACGGTGCCAACTTGGTCGTTTTCCCCGAGTCCTACATCGCAGCTTTCCCTGTGTGGAGTGCGTTGCGATCGCCAGCGGAGAATCACAACCTCTTCAAGCGTATGGCACAAGAATCTCTCTTTGCCGACGGCAACCAGCTCGCACACGTCCGACGTGCCGCCAAAGAAGCGGGGGTGATGGTCAGCCTAGGCTTCTCCGAAAGGGCTCGCTACAGTAGTGCGACGCTCTGGAACAGCAACATGTTCATAGACGAGAACGGAAAGGTTCTGAACCACCATCGGAAACTAGTACCGACCTTCTTCGAGAAACTCACCTGGAGCCCTGGTGATGGACATGGGTTGCGAGTGGTCCCGTCAAAATACGGCAAAATCGGAAACCTGATCTGTGGAGAGAACACGAACCCGCTGGCGCGGTACACATTGATGGCGCAAGGCGAGCAAGTACACATTTCCTCGTGGCCATCAGTATGGCCAACCAGATTTATTGGAGCTCAGCCAAATCCGGATGAAGAGGCATCAAGGCTGGAAGACAGCCAACCGAAAAATTACGACAATGTGTATGCCAACCTCGTCAGAGCCGCAGCACACTGCTTCGAGGCGAAGTGTTTCGGAATACTATGTTCCGGCTTTCTCGACCAACCTGCGATCGACATCATCGCAGAGGGCGCATCGAACGAAGAAAGCGTTCGAAAGACGTTAGCGTCCTCGCAGAAAGGCGCCAGCATGTTCCTGGACCCAACTGGCCGCCCTATTTCGGGCTTCACTATCACTGAAGGCATCCGCAAAGACGCGGAAATGCTGCAGAATGAGGAAGGCGTACTATACGCTGACTTCCATGTCGAAGACGGCATCGAGGGTAAGCAGTACCATGACGTGGTCGGTGGATATCAGAGATTTGATGTTTTCGATCTACACGTTGACCGAAGACGCCAAAAGCCAATAGACTTCAGCAGAGCTTGTGACTACGACCCGACCCAAGATGACCAGCTAAAATCGGACACGACCCTTCGATCAACTAAACGCAGGGCAAAACTCATGGATTAGTAAGGTTGTCACCCATACTTGATCGTAATAGGTCCCTTGGTAGGCGACAAAGGTGTAGGCACAGGATGGCTCCTGGAGCAATTTTTGCGTTCGAAAGGCCTGCTTCTCAATTTGGTTGAGGTGTTGCAAGGAGTCTCGTCATAGCAATCGGAGGTTTGTTGAGCACGAATCAGTGTCAAGCAATACTATCCTGCGCACACTTATACATTTTACTTTGGTAAAGGGGACGAGGAGAGACCATGATGAAGGGAGGGCGTTATACACTCTTCAGTCTGTCCTAGGAAGCTTTTCTCACATCCTCACCAAATGTCAGGAACAACCCGTCACAGGAGCATGAGTTAACGCTCATGAACGGACACCACCCGATCATCCTCTCGTGTGGAGCTCGCCCATGTGTGACTCCTTCCACCGCATCACGTATTCGTCATCCGCAATCGCAATCACTATCATGCTCCGGCTCCTTGAACTCATACGGTTCACCCTCCTTATATCCATCAGGACCGTCGCTGAGGGCTTTGCGTAGCTGCTCGATCGCCGCGTTGCGAAAGCCCACCGAATGATAATTTTTGTGCATGAAGTTTCTCAAGAATGTGGGCAACTTGCAGCCTAATGTCATGGCGCAAGCACCGATGAGCACGAGCTCGTATCCGGTGTTGTATACGCTCCAATCATCTTGCACTTTCGCGGCTGTTTTCTGAACCAACTCGAACAGAGCTCCGTTGTTGAGGTACTCGCGCACAAACGGGATGTCCGAGCATTCGGCGCTCCATATGGAGAAGTAGATGCCATTGTCGCGGCAGACCTGCCAACAGTCGTCGTCATTGTCGGAAGATGGCTTTGCGTCTTTCCCTGAAGTCGTGAGATCCGCGTCGTCGTGCGGGATATCCGCAGGCTGCCCAGAGTCGGCAGCCTTCTGGGCTCTTTGTTGGGAGAGAACCACTTTCTCCAAGTCACTGAGACCAGCTTCATGGGATGCATCCGAGATCAAGTCGAATTGCGTTTCAGATTGGAAGAGCCCTCCGCCCCACCAGCCCATGGTGCTCGTATCTGCAGTCAGACCCAGCCGTTAGTAGGCTCCAGATATCTCATGTTCTCAGACTCGCCTACCCTTGGCTTATGCGTCTGAGATTGTGGCGTCGTATTGGTGCTTCTTCGAGAAGCATCTAAAACTCACAGTGAGGCTCTGTGGAGTAACAAATACACGGTCATGCAGAGAATATTGAGCCGGTGTGGGGGCTGCAGGACGCTTCTTGAGAAGGCACATTGATCGCGCTAGGCAGACGCGTCATTGCGCGTTCTCACGTGCCGACACTACAATTCCACACACTTCGCGACACTTCAGCTCTCTCATTGACATATACTCAACTCGCGCCCGCCAGATGATGCCCCTCAATGTTCGCAAAGATTGTACGAATCAAAATTCCTCTCAACATGAGGCATGAGCTTCGTGCGCTCCTGCATCAGCTCCAACCGCAGCTTTTTGGCAGTCTCCAAACTCATCGGATAGTCATTCGTGTGCTCTCTAATCATCTCCTCCAGCTCAGCAGCCAAGTCCTGCTTCGCCAAAATCTTGTCAATGGTTTCGGGCGCGAGCCAATCGTGCTGCTGCGGAGGAACATTGGCAGTGGAGGCAATGCGATAGGTGGGGTCGACGAGCCACAGAACCAAGAAGCGGCGGTGACCAGGCCGGGACGGGTCCGAGAGCTTGAATGGCTGCACGCGGTGCTGAAGCGTGTTGGGAAAAGCGATCATGCGGTCTTGCTTGCACTGCAATGTGCCAAGGAACTGGATCGCGGGCTCATCTCTCATTTGCTTGGTCCCGAAAACTGTTGCCAATGGCTCATGCACGTCTTGTTCGTAGCCGAGGCTCAACTCATCGAGTTCGGCCTCCACTCTGAAGTCAATGGCAGAGCTTGTGATGTTTTCAACGTCGTAGTAGTAGATAGCTGTGCCTATGATGTCTGCGAACGATGTCAGTAAGGAATTATTTCACTCTTCTCTGGATTGTGGTCTCTTACGTTCATTGAGCATTCCCTGACATAGAAGCGTCAGCATTGAGTCTCGAACATAGTATGTCAAGCAACGTACCTCAAGATGCCATGATCCACCTTCATACGACGGCTTCTCGGGAGTAAGCTCGACGCTTGCCAACTTCACAATGACTTGCAACCCCTGGGTTCTAAAGTCTTTTTCCAGGCATACAGGATAATATCCGTTGAAATTTGTCGTTGGGGAGCCGAGCGATTCACTATCCTCGGACTTCTGGAGTCGCCCCAGCTTCCAGTCATCATACGAGTACGAGTCGCCAGGAGTAGGGTGTTCAACCTCTGCGATTCGCTTGAACTTCCAATCGACGGCCGTCTGGAGCTCATAGTCGTCAAGATCGTCTTTCCAGGTGCCATTTTTGTAACGGTCATCGTCAGCATGGTCATTCGATTCGTCAAATTCGGGATTATTCGGCAAATCGAGGTACCTCTGCACCTTCTGTACGGCTTCCTCGAAGCCTTCGTCATCTCTCAAGCTAGGGAGGTCTTGAAGATGTTCAGGCTTCTCAGACGTGTAGCCGGCGCTTGTGGTCATGATACGCGGGGGTGTGCGACTGGAGTAGCCCTTGACTAGCACTTCATTCCACATTGGTATTGCTTTGCTGACGATCTTCGAGATCGTCGAATAAAGGCCTTTGTGGTGGATGGGGTGGAGGTTGTTGATGTAAGACGTGAATTCGACGTCCGTCGGTGCAGCATCTTCCGACTTGAATCTGACCTCCGATGGCAGCCATTGGAAACGTGCGGAAAAACTGTCGTCTTGACTCTCCGAAGTCTGCTCCGGAGCCAGCATCCCTTTCCCACAGTAGTCAAGGCAATCTAGCAGACCCACACGGCCACTATGAAGCACGTGTGTGCGTCCATACACAAGCGGAAAGAGTGATGGGTGGACAAGGTTGAGGACCTGCTCGTTCGAGTTTGGGTGCCAGTCTTTGACCTTATCGTCGACTTCTAGCAGAGGTCTGACACCGGCTAGAAGCTCATCTCGAAGAGTCGACTCAATCAAGCCATCAGCCTTTGCGCAAGGAGATCCAGAATTTAAAGTCTTGACGAATTGGTGATCCCGGAGAAATTCTGTCTCGTCTCTCAGCTCCCTCAGAATCCAGTCCCAAGCTTCGGGCGAAATAAGCGGAAGAGCCGTTGCTTCAGCGCGCCACTTTTCGACAATAGCTTCGTTGAACACCTTCTCTTGCCACCCTGGTTTGTCAGTGATGCCGTCCATGACGGCCAGCATGGCGATCTCGACCTGAACAAGCCTTTGCTGCTTAAAGTCATTGACGCCGTGAGCGAAGCGGTCTTCAGGTACAGTCTCCCACGTCAAGGGCGTGTTAAAGCCTGGGACATCGAGCGGCACCTCGCCGGAATTGTCGAATGCCGACATGTCGCTCGAGGAAATGAAGTGCTTGCTTTGGAGGATGGATACTCAAGGGAACGAGGCTACTAATGCCGAAGCAATGCTGAGATCGCCAGTGAATGTGAGTCTCCTTATACTCACTCGAGACTCCAGCCATTCGCTTAGTCTCGCTGGAGCTAGACTAGGCTGCACCTGGCCCGGCGGCCATGGCGTCTCGCGCCAAGGCTAATAAATCGACGTTGCTGCCTGCGCTGCCTGCGCACGGATTCAAGCGACTCGCCGGTGGTCGAGGCACATGGGCACGCACGTGACAAGAGACGATGCACCTTGGATAAGCCACGAAGAGTGCCTGCTTGGACGTCGTGGAAGAGCAGCGACTGTGGGTGTGAAGACAGGGGTTCGGCATGGGAACAGACGGTCTCGGACGCCGCGGACGCCAAAGCGGGAACGCTGGCCGGAGCGGGAGCGAAGCGCGCAGAGCCAAAGATCGTGGGATTTGGGCGAAGTGCCTTCGTCCCCGTCAATTGACCTTGGACTGTGCATTAATTAAGCATTCGAGATTACCTCTCACAGGTACAGATCAGCTACCGCCTCCTCAAACAGATTGCGAAGTCCTGCGTGTGCCGTACACAATAGCAAAAGTGCCCAGTTTTGCGGCGCGCACACAGCTCATGGCGCCTGTCCGAGGTTCTGGAGCGTTCGTGAGAGATAGACAATGAGTGAGGTACTCTTGCACTGGCCGGTGTCGCATACTTACCTCGACCTCATCTTTGCACGCCTCCTTCCGGTTGACGTCTCGTCTTATCGGCCATTCAGCCCTGCAACGGCTTATAGGTAGGTCGCTGAGCGTCTCACGGTTGCAGTTCCTCCCAGTTACATATTCTGGAAAGACCGCTATCTGACTCGTGCCACCATCTGCGCTTCCTCGACGGCACAGTCCATGCGCCTTTTGGAGTTTGTCCGCTGAATCCACGATTCTTGCATTACCCGTTCGGGAAGCGCATCCGTTTTATGCACGCTCGTACAACCATCCGTGATGTGCCGCGCCATACTACTCAGCCGCTCTCTCGCCTTCTTCGGCATCGAAGTCTTGGCCGTATCTTGCTTCGAATTCGAGGTCTTTCTGTCATTCGGACGCCGCGTGCCAGGACCCGAGCAGAAAATGTTCTCAGCCCGTCCAAATGGGCCTAGAGGGCTGACAAGGCACTACAAAACTCACAATGCCCACAACCGCGTGCTGGCTCGATCCAATCCGACAAAGGCCCAAAAAAACATCCGGGCCACATCTCGACTTCGAAGTGCGCGGGTCTCTGGGGCACCCTTTTGAGCCTCCAGAGCATCCGCAGCCAAGATTCTATGCCGTAGTCCTAGCCCATCGTGGCGGAGCATCTTGGTGGAGCACATGTTGAGCATCAAACGACGATGTTTCCTGCGGCCTGGACCCGACCTATCCGGTATTGCTAAGCCACCGCATATCGTTAAAGATATATCCCTATGTCTCAGTCAGTTTGCAAGGGTATTTTCTAAGACCACAATACTGACGACTTCATACGACCTCATTCTGAGCTTGCCTTTCCGTCTTCCAGATCCCGTCTCATGAAAAATATCCGCCTACAAGAATGAACCACATCCTCATCACATTCCTCGTCATTCTCGGTGCGGGCGCCGCAGTGCTCCTCGGATACGCTGTCTCGTATCGCTTCATCAAAAAACCCGGTACGACTGACTACGAGAAAGTCCGCGAGGAATTGGCTGCCGGGCAACAAAGCCAGCAAGACTATATGGCCGAAGTCCGCAAGCGCACACTCGATGATTTGGTTGCTCGATACTGCTAGAGCTTCCCTGGGTATTGGACGACTCGACGAACTTGAACTCGACGTAGGGTTTCCACAGGCTCTTCAAGATAGAGCATTGTGGGTTTTCACGGCCATGTTGGAAGAACAACTTGAGCAGGCTTAGCCATTTTTTGCAACATGGAGGAGTCATCACGCACACTTGGGCATGAAGAACATTGTGATCTGGATATGCCGAAGGATTCCGGATTCGGTCACGACGTGCGACTCGGAGATGGACTCTGCTGCCAATCGAACCCTCAGACCCAAATTCCCAGCTGGCAACCACGCTTCGAAATATCCTTACAGGCTCATGAGACGCAATTCGCGCAGCCCGTCAAACCCGAATGCCTTCTATCCCCTCAATGTACATGCAGATACGACTCGGAAACCTGTTTTGAGAGATGGAGAGACAACAAATGGTTTGATTCTATGATGATCGGGTTTAAAGGCTACAAGTCTGAACCAATGAAAGACAGTGCTTCACAATTTCCGGGACAACCTTGAACAAGAGTGGGATGTATAGCGATATTCAAAAAGATATCCGTGATTGATGCAGGACCAGCATTGGTAGTCACATGGTGTGTATATTTTCTATAATAAAACAAAGCATTGCAAGAATGGAGGCGCTTGCAGTGGTGTGATCCTTCTCGACACATCATCCGTGAGCCACAACAAACCTATAAGAGGCGTTACGAGAGGCATCATCAATCACGATATACAGTGTTTGTTTGGCTATCCTCCGGTAAAACTCATCTTTCTCGTCATGCGCGGTTGGCATCCGAGCGCTGCCATTGAAGTTGATCGGCGGCGTGACGAAAGAAGAGGATGAATTGTACGCACCACGCGAAGTATTCAAAACTTACAGGGAAGCTTTGCGCATATTGACTCGTTAGATCAGTGATAGTTTCGAACGGTGGCGACATCATGTGGGGGATCTGCTCCTGAGCGGAGTTTCTCACGGACTATCGATTGCAGATCCGTGAAGACGACATGGCCACAACAGCCCTACCCGACGGACGTCCACATTGGTTCCTCCTCGGGCTGAATCCTTGATTTAGATGCTCCGCCCTTGTAGTCCGGATGACCACGGCTTCACGTTCTGGAACAAGGCTTTTCACTAGAGAGACCGATCATCACCTTCACTTCAGCACTTACCTATCAGTGCCAGCGGACGGGATACTAGGAAAAGATTTTTGATATGATGATACTATCCAAATTTAGCACCCTCCTTTCGTGTTGACCGTCATCTCGGCAATGGAATCGAATAATGCTCCGAGTAACCCGCCCCTCTGAACTTCTTCCAAGCTTCTTCAAACGCCTCCACAATCCTGTCAGGCAGCCTTCCACCCTCACAGATCTCCAAATTCTCCTGCATCTGCTCGATGGAGCTCGCGCCCAGAATGACACCATCCTCCTCCCCAAGCCCCGAATGCTCCATCAGCCACCTCAGCGCAGCCTCTTTCAGCGTCAACCCTTCCGCTCCACAAATCTTCGTGAGCATTTCATGGATCTCGAGGCTCACGTCGTTCACGTACATTGCCTGAAACACACTCACCTGATCCATCCTGCTTCCCGGCGGCGGCGCGCGGAGAGCCTCGGCGGAACGTGAAAAATAGCCGCCGGCAAGCGGGCTAAAAGCGTAGAAAGCGATGTTGTGTCGACGGAGGAGCGGGAAGAGTTCGGGCTCTGCAGCGCGGGCAAGAGCGTTGTAGCCGCCCTGGTAGACGGAGGGGCGGATGAAGTTGTTCTCGTCACAGAGATGGAGGATGTCTTCGACTTCGGTGGCGTGGTAGTTGCTGATGCCGAATCGGTCGATTTTTCCTTCTCCGTGAAGTGTATTGATGGCGCGGAGAGAGTCGAGAAGAGGCGTTTGGCGGTCGGGGCCGTGGAAATAGTACAGGTCGATCTTGTCTTGCTTGAGAGCTGCGAGCGAGGCGTGACAGTTGTCGATGACTTTCTGGTATGTCAAAGATCCTGGGGAGAAGCCTGGAGCTTTTGTTGCAATGGCGAAGTCGTGTTGGGCTTCCGGGACTCCGCCGATATCTTCTTCACTCTTGCCGGAATTGTAGACACGGGCGGTATCAACCTCGCGAACGTCATGTTTCTTCAGTGCTGCGAGAAGTAGTCTAAGTTGCTCGCTGCCGGATAACTTGGTCGATCCAGAAGCGGCTGACGCGCCCATCAGGCCAGCGATCGGCTTGACCATGATCGTGAATGGAGAGGAATTTGCAGCCCTTTGTAAGACGACGTAGAATGTATGGGGGGTTCAGTGCCCTGGTAAGACTCCCTACCTTTTATCTCATTTAGAATAGGTGTTGCTGAATCAGCAGTTTGCCTGTTATGGTTGGTGTTGACGAGGAGGCGGCTGGGTTGCGCTAAGGAAAATGCGGCGTACCTCATGCAAGCCACCTCGTGTCATCAGCTGAACTTCAAGATAGGAGTTTCATCACCTGGCTCGGCGGCATTTGACCCATTGACCAAATGTCATTGCACGCTCGATCATCACCTGGCTTCATCGATCTGCCCATCGATGTCCATTAGTCTTTTCAAAAGGCCTCTGGGAAGTGCACACAATCGTGCGAGAAGCTCGGGTCTTGTGCCAAAGGATTGACTGTTGACAGCTTCCGTAAGAGAGCATTCGAATATCTTCCCCTAAATATCTATCGATCATAGTGCAAATGCTTACCCACCAAACAACAATTGTATACATATATGGATTGTAGTAAAAAGCATTCACATGAACCAGGCTCGCCTGTGAAGAAGTGCGTCATAACACCGCGTGGGGGCGGGCAGGCCCCACTCTGCATGATCGCCGAGGTCCCTGTCCCTGTCACTCGCAGTCCCTGGCATACAACTCAAAACAATTCGATATCCTCCACTCTTCCCCATACCCAACTCTTCAGCAACCACACCACAGCCATGTCCGACCTCGACCCCCTCCTCTCTCCCCCTTTCGCAACCGTCGCCGGCATTGCCAACTTCCGCGACATTGCCAGCCCACGCACGCGCGACAACCGGCTCATAACGCCGCGCCTCGCCTGGCGCTGCGCAGACCCTTCCAGGGTGCAGCCAGAAGGACTTACGACCATGAGCCAGGAGTTAGGTAAGGTAAATCATCCCTCGTATCCTTCCCCGGATCTTTTATAAAACGGACTCCAAACTGACCAGAAGCAAAAGGCATAAAAACGCTCTTCGATCTGCGCTCTCTCCCCGAAATCCTACGCGACGGTGGCTCCGGCCCAGACGACAACGGTGCGAGCGCGAACGCGGCACTAGACGCAAAATTCGGCGAGCACGGGATGACACGCCGCTGGACGCCCGTATTCGCTGCCTCCGACTACGGGCCCGAGCAGATCGCGCTGCGATACAAAGCGTACACTCGTTCTGGGACAGAAGGGTTCGTGGCAGCGTACAGGGACATCTTGACTCACGCCGGGCCGGCGTTTGGAGAAGTAGGGCGGTGGCTAGCGTCCGAGGAGGCTATGGAGGGACAAGGGTGTGTGTTCCATTGCACAGCAGGGAAGGACAGGACGGGCTTGCTGGCAGCGCTGCTGCTCTTGCTTGCTGGTGTCGAGAACGAGGCCGTAGCGGAGGAGTACGCGCTGACGGACGTGGGGTTGGCATCGCTGCGAGAAGGGTTTGTGGAGAGGTTGATGAGGCATCCGTCGCTGAATGGGGATGAGGTGGGAGTGCGGAACATGGTCAGTTCAAAACGAGAAAACATGCTGGCGAGCTTGGAGATGCTTAAGCAAGAGTTCGGAGGCTGCGAGGTCTACCTGATAGAACGATGTGGGCTCACAGAAGAGGAGCTGGCGAGATTGCGGGATAGATTGAGGGGCTGAAAGGGTCTGCTAGGCTGCATCGATTGCGTTGCGAGCTAAAAGATATCACCCCTTCGATCGATCGATGCGAAATGGCATCGATCTTGGCATGCGCTGCTAGATCGGCACGGCTCTGGCGCTGGGGATAGAAGAATAGATCATCCCATGAGATAGGTTCTCAATGTTTGAAGTTCAGTGATTCAACTTAGGCCCTACAGAACCATGCTAGGGCATCAAAGGTGACGCAAGCATTTCCACAACACAACAGCACTCGGGATTTTGCATGGCGAATGTGTTTTGCAAGTCTCCCCAGCCACTGTCATAAGGTCGTTTTCAAGAACAGATCGCATCACGGCTTCCAAATTGGAACCTCGCCCCAAAGACCGCCACTCTCATAGTCCCGAATATCCAAATCAACATCTTGCAGATCCTGCCAAGTAAATTGTCCTCCTACCAGATCATCCTGCACCAATGGTCCGGTCCCGTTAGCATAGATCGCGTTGCCCGCCACAAACCGCTGGCCCCCACCAGAGGCATTGACATCGTCTAGCGACTGGTCTGCAAAGTTGGCTTGGTTCCCCTGCTGCGCATTCTGTTGCAAGATCTGGTCGTCCCATACTTCCCAGTCCAATGGCATCGGGCCGTCGATCATGTCGCCGATTGTGGAGAAGTCAAGTTGGAGGTTGGGGGTGGGTGGAAAAGGAGGGTTAGCCTGGGTCAATGGATTGGGCTCCAATCCTGCGCCGGCAGGTGCTCCGATCCCTTTTGACTGCGACGTTGGTTGCTCAGGCATGTAGTCTGCCCACGGCGTGTTCGAGACAATCCCATAGAATGGTGTTGTGGAGTTGTCTTGCTGCTCGCTGCGACGAGGAAACTTTGGTAAAGGCGCCGCGGAGCCGCAGGTTGTTTCAGAGCCAGAGACCATTCTTCCTTTGAAGTGCTTCTTGACACGATCCAGCATGACCGACATCGCCTTGCCCGCTTTCTCGACCGAGGTGGACATGTCCGACACAGTGCACTCGTCTGCGGACGACGCCAGGCTAGGCCCTACTCGACTCTTGGAATTTTCTGAATTCCAGATCTTCTCGCTCTTCTCAAGTGCCTCAATCATAGCTACCTGGCGAGGACACATGAATTGGTTGCCAATAGACCGCAATTCGTCATCTTCGCTCATTTGCGTCGAGAGGGAGAGGCACATAACCATTGCAGCCAAAAGGAAGTCATGTGTGCTGATAGAACCCATATACCACTTCACAGTATACAATTTTCCGCCAGGTTGGCTTTCGGCGTGGATGGCGTGATGCAGATTGAGGACGGATAGTGCCGATTCGGTGCATATCATCTTGCTTGTTCCCACTCCTCGCGCTTGCTCATCGTCGGTGAGTTGGAAGAATGGGACCAACATGAAGTTGCGGTGCAATATGATGCGTGTCTTCAGTATCAGCAGCGCCAGGTTTATCCGGCACATGAGTTGCTCCGGAGGATCAGTAACCAGCTCGCTCATGTCGGGCATTTTGAGAAGCGAAGGCATAGCAGCGCATGCCGATGCTAGCTCGTCATCCAGACGCATGACATCTTCATGCTTGACTGGGGTAGTAGAATGGCCAAGGTCCGCGGCCTGCCCGAAGATTCGCACTATGCAGACCTTTGTGCGTGTGTAAGATGAGGGAGTCAGTTCGTCAATTCCTCTTCCGGGCGGTAATACCGTCGTCGATGTGTTGAAGTCGCGGTCCAACAAGTTTCGAGGGGGCTCGGTATCCGTGGTGATTGTTCTCACCATAGAGGGCAGCCCAAGTTGGAAGGAGATTAGGATGTCAAGCATGCTGATTCCTGTCCACACTCGGCGTCTCATCTCGCCTTCGAAGGGGGAGATGTTTGGATAGAACTTGGGGTCGCGATGATATCCCATACGCAGCGAAAGACGTAGAATCAGACCGATCATTAGCCATACTTTCATGAAGCCGTCGTTGCTACGAATACCTGCGGTATAGAACATAAGGCATTCGAGAGTGTATTTCTTGGGTGTGGTATAGTCAGCCAGGATCGCTGCCGACGCTGCCATGGAATGAAGTTTGTTAACCCTCGCCAGGCAAGCTTTTGCAGGGGCGCTGTTTGGGTCAATGTCACGGAGCATAAACGATTCAGCCAAGCTCAGGATGCCGAAAGTCAAGCCCAGCCACATGACTGGCGCGCGTTGAGGGTCCTTCCAGTATTGTTTGTACTCGTCTTGGAAGGTCGGAGCATGGATTGCGGGCTTGAGTGGGTCAGGTGAATTAAACCAAAGGCTTAAAAGGCGGTCCGCAACCCTTTTCTCGGGCATCCCTTTGATCAGGTCTTCTTTGGTGGTGAAGGCAGGGCTGCCCACCAGCAATCCTAGCTCCGTAAAAGAATGTTGCTGAGGCGGGTGCCCCGAGATACCCTGCCAACTACTACCGCCGGTCTCTGAAGGCTCTTCTCCGGTAGCCTGGTCTTCGGTGCCCTCGTCGTCGCCAAGTTCATTTTTCAGATCGGAGATGGAGTTCAAGATTGTCTGCCAGTGGCTTGCACCGTGATAGCTAATTTCGTCTTTACTGATGCTCATGTGCCCGAAAGGTTTTTCAACACCAGACTCCGGGCTGGCTGCTTCCTGGGAACCGTTACTGTACTGCGGACCAGTGTCATGGTCACTCGGTGGTGTTGGCTCCGTGAAAGGACCGCGCCTGTCTGCATCTGATGAACTCGACTCGCTTGTGTGATCTATAGGCGTGCTGTTCGACTCTGATCTGGTCTGCGCAGACTTCTGCTGATTCATCAAGTCAACCACCAGGCTCTCCAACTGCCTGATACGTCCTTTCACATTCGCCGGCTTGCTTTTGACTGGTGGCGGCGGATATACACATGCTGCCTCACGCCCTCTTTTAACGCAAGGCTCACAAGGTGTCGAGCGGTCACATTTCAGCTTTCCGTTACGGCATGGCGTGCACGAAAGCTGAGTTCTTGCGCGCTTCTGACGGGTGTGTTGCTGCGAGCGGGTCGAAGATGCTCCTTGATGACTTTCTTCTGCCATGTCGCCGAATCGGGTTTCACATAATGCGCACAGGTGATATCGGTACAGAAATTCTTCATGAAATGCTCTGAGGAGTATATATCTTATTGTTACATCAAGTTCGCGCCGCAATCCTCCATATCTGACAAAGCACGTGGAGCTGATGTCTCAGCCCGCGCTAAGCCTATTCTGACGGGCGGGTGGTTCCGTCTTGGAGTGAATCCTTCGGTGGTTCGTCTCATTGTTATTATCACTATCTAAGATTCAATCTAGAACACCACCATGCCGATGAAGAGGCTGTACCTGCCGTTGCTTACATTGATTCTAGCCAGCTCCACTAACAGCCATTATACCCCTGCTGCTGCCATATCTTGACACTCTTCACCAGCATCTCGCCCCTCTCCTCCCAGGTCGGTAACCAAATCTTCTGCGCGTTCCAAAAGTCCTTCTTTGCAGTCGGCGAGGCATCCACCCAGGGTTTGTTGGCTACACCATCTTCGAACCAGCCATTCGTGCCACCAACAGCGACGTTCAAGACGAGGTAGAAGTCCTGATCAAACGGCGTGGAGAACCGGCCTGTCTGGCTCCAGGGATCCACATATCGCGTGCCATTTGCGCTGCCCACGGGGAAGCGACCTTTCTTCCAAAACGGGCGGTTGAAGTTGACGTACATGACCTGCGCCAAGCGGCCGTCGATCCAAGAGAAGATGTACCTCTCCGTCCACTCCAAGCCGAAGGTGTGGAAGTCGGTGCTGTAAGTCGTGTGCAGGGCTGCGCGCTTGTTATTGTTCAGCCACCAGGCGTCTGCGTCCGCGTCCGGGCCCCAGTGAAGTGCCGAGGATGCGATGTTGTTGCCGCCTTGCGGGTAGGAGTAGTTGTTGCCGCGCGCCTCGAGGATGTCGATCTCGCCGGAGGCTGGCCACGGGCCGTAAGTGTCAGTCACGGGCAGCATCCAGATGGCGGGCCAGAGCCAGTCGCCTTCTGGAAGCTGGGCGACGACTTCGACGCGCCCGAACTTGATGGGTCTGGATTTGGTGGTTATGCGGGCGGATTTGACAGGGTTGACGATCGTGCCGTTGGTGGTGTTGGTGACGGCGACGCAGTCATACCACATGTCGGAAGAGCAGATCCCTTGATTCGTCAAGTTGAGGATATTGTTGTTCTCAATTAGCTTAGGGTCTTGGAGAGTCGGCTTGATGTGCAAGAGACCGTCGCGCACGAAAGCGTTCTCCTCGGTATTGGTCGTCTGCTCGAATTGGCCATTTCTAGATCTCGGTCAGTGTGTGCTCTCTTCTTCAGCGACGTCCGACTCACCCGAAGCCGCCGACTTCGACCTCTTTTGTCCATATCCTTTCGTCAAATCCGCGGACCCAATCCTCGTCCAAGACGCTGCAGTAGGTGTGCTTTGAGATCCGCTGTAGCCCAAGCCAGATCTGGAGAGCCATCAAGCCCAGACCCAGGACGATGCCAAAGGTAGGAATGATCCAGACCCATCTCTCTCTAGGGTCCTTTCTGTTCAACCACGGTCGCTCCTGTTCGCCTTTCTTAATCCTCCGAGACTTGAAGTATGTCGGTGGTGCCACATTCTGCTGCAATGCGACGGTAGATGCATATTTCGACCCTGAGGCCGTATTTGGAGAAGTGTTGTAAGGAGTGTCGAACGGGTTCGCCTTCGAACTTCGCTCGATTACGGTCTTCTTGGGCGTTCCCGATCGTGGTGTGAGCTCGATCCCAGCCGGCATGTCTTGTTGTCTGGACTCCATGCTGGATGGTTGCTTCGAAGGCGAGAGATCAAGACTCAGATCGATATCTTGAGAAGTACAAGGAGCAGTCGAAGAGAAGATGCGATCGCGCAATCCACCGCTTGCTGAGAATACGTGCAAGAAGACTGAATGAAATACGACTACTAATCTGCGGAGCGTTGGGACTCAAAAAGTACCTCGATCATGATTTTGAGTGGCACACTGCTTCTTGGTCTGCAGGTTGCACGTTGATGCACGTTGACCCTCCACGTCTCCCTTCAGGGAGTGGTCCAAACCATCCATTAGCCCAGGTGAGAGATTTGACGAATGAACGTCCCATCCGGACGGTCATCCAATCAACGAGGCAGAATGTCTCGCCATTAATGGCCAGTCGGCTAGAACATGTATAATGCCGCAGGGCTGATAAGATTTCCCAGCCCCATTTTGAGTTTGCTTTGTAGCTTCGCCACTCCCACATGTCAAGAACGTGGCGTCCATGTCGACCGCCATGGCGTTGTGGACTTCCAGTATAAAGTGATGATCTTTCTTATCAGAGAAATGAACTCATCGATCGGAAGGCTGCAGATTTGATTCGTTCTATCCACGTCCGCAGTTTCAGTTGGATTCACTACCCGGTTTCAGATAGCGCCTACAGCTGGCGCATGGTCTGAGGGCGCAATCTTGTACCTTCCATTTGCACTTGTATTGACTCAGTTGTAATTGAACCCAAAAGTGCTAAGAATTGCAATAGCGGCGGTTGAATTGCTGGTTAAGTCGGCCACGATGTTGCGTGCCGCCCTGCAGATCCGCCGGATACATCATTCGTGCAGTCTCTCAATCACGACTTGGTCATCAACATTATCGTCAGACGGCGATTATCGAGCACTAATACAAGCAAGGTCGTTCATAGTGCTACCATCGATGCACGTGGGCCAACGACAAAGTTCGATTGTGAAGGACTTCACTTCACGCTGGGAGCGAAAAGTGAATTGCCCACGGAACTCCATCCAGAGGGCAAAGTCAGTGAAGTAGAAGTATGCACTAACACCATTCACATCCAGCAAAGATGCGACCACGTCAATTAGAACGCGTGCTCTCGCTCAGTAGAATAGCAAAATCCACAAGCTCTACCTCTCGTTCACACAACCACCCACCTCAAACCCGCAAAGAGCAAAGACCGCCTTAACCACCCTCCACCATGCAATTCTCATTCAAAGCCTCCTTCGCTATCTCCTACGGTTGCCACGCACCGAGCGCGCCCATCGCCAACCAACATCGGCCCCAGCGCGGCACTGAAACCGGCAGCGCGCATCCTCCATCGACAGGTCTCACTCAACCCGCACCATTCTACGGAATGACGAACACCAACACCAACAGCCTCTCGCCTTCGGCAAGCGTCAGCCAGCGCAGGAGTGCCAGCCGCAATCCATCGAAGCCCATCTCGACAAAGAAATCGCCCTCACCACGAGGCTATGAAGATCCGGAAATCGAGGAGACTCTCGTCACCAAAGCGCTCGACCGCGCAAGCGTGGCCACCCTTCTCGAATCAATTCAAGAGTCGCAACCCAAGAACAAGAACAGATCCAAGCACCCCTCGTCTGGCACGAACAGCTCGCCAGCCCCAGTCACGCCACCAAACCCCATGCCCATCGCGCCAGACCCCTCCAAACTCAGCAAGACCGCGCGTAAACCACGCAACGCCACCTCCGATGTCTCGAATTCATCTCCCAAACACTGGAAGACCCCCGGTGTCGACTCTTCGCCTTCGGGTCTCAGAGCGGAGTCGCCTGACCATGGCAAGGTCGCGAGCGCGGAACTCGCCGATCCATTCATCATCGCGGACTCACCAAGCGAGGGACCAGAAGGCCCAGAATACGACCTGATGGCTGAGTTGCTGAAGCTGAGCAATGGCGAGCTGGCCAGGTTTCTCGGTGGCGAGGGCCAGGGTGCGCAGGAAGACTCGCCGTTGTCAGCAAAGGGTGGAGGGAACGAGGCGAATAGCGAGCTTGGCTACGGAACGGCGGCGTCGATGAAGGCTGGAAGTGAGGAAGCGAAGAACAAGCTTATCTCTGAAACCGCGACGTCGGCAAAGGTTGGAAGTGATGAGAACAGCGAGCCAAGCTCTGGGACGGCTGCTGTTTCGTCATCTGATGAGGCTGATCGTGAGATTTGGCAGCAAGTGAGCGAGAGCGGATTGGGAAGTTGCAAAAACGGGTGAGCGGCGTGATTGATATGATGTGTGAAGGCAGTGGAGTGTCCAGACTTCTCGTGAGATTGGCCTTGCCGGGATTTTGGCATGTGCTTTTCCTCATCGAATCAAGAACGCAGAATAACAAATGTAAAGGAGCTGAGACAATGATGGAGGGCGCTGTGAATGATTTTCATTTTTTTCTCAATCAGCCGCGAGCTCGGCGGGTCGTCGTCTACGCGATCAGTCCCACGCCAAGAAGAAGCATAAAAAATCGCCCATGGCTCCCTCCGCGAAACGCCTTTCCGTCCATTCGTCGCGCGGAATGTGCTTTTCCGTGTTCCCGTAATGCAGACAACGCTTAAGCGACGAGGGTGGAGGCGGTGGCGCTCTCGTACCTCCAGGTGGGGGGGAGGACACCGACGGTCTTGTAGTAGCGGGACAGACGGTGGATGCGGGACTCGATGAGAATCAGGCGGAACTTGGAGTCCTTGTCCTTGCGGTTGCGCTCGAGGTGCTTGCGGACGGCGACGGCCTGGCTGGTGTTAGTAATGCTGCAGGCCATGCGATTCGCAGGACCATATCAGGCTTGGGTATGCGCACCTTCTTGATAAGCATGTAAAGGTCCTCGGGGATCTCCGGGGCGAGGCCTGTTTGAAATCACTCCGTCAGTCTGAGACCAAGCAGAGGCATAGTTTTGACACGATGGTCATATTTTTGTGATCCAACTCTTGCCGACAGTCATCTGCCGCTGGTGTCCATCTTTCACGCGGGTTGAAGCGTACCGTTGCTCTTAAGGATACGGAGGATCTTGTTACCTGTGAAGTTCGTCAGTCTCTGCTGGTCCATTGACAACCGCGCAAGTTCCGCATCCACATACCGGTCACAATCTTGACCTGGGCAACACCGTGGGAGTCACGGAGGACAACACCGATCTGAGAGGGGGTGGCACCCTTCTTCGCGAGCTTGCAGATCTGGTCGACGACCTGGTCGGGGGTGGTCTTGAGCCACGCGGGGGCGGAGCGAGAGTAGGGGAGCGCAGAGGAGCTGATGCCCTTGCCCTTGGAGTGAAGACGGCCCATGTTGTCGGTATTGGCGATTTATCGAGGTTGTCGGGAAAATCGTTCGTCGTCGCTAGGCGCTGGGGTGAGGGCAAAGTTCGTCTCCAGACGAGGGTGTACTTCAAAATTGGCCTGCGGCCAGCGGACGTGTGGCCTTGGCGAAAAGTGCGGCTGGTGCACTGGCGCGGAATCAACGCCGCGCCGTCGAGTACAAAACTTTGCTGCGACTTCAGCTTTCCAACCCTGCTTGCTCCATCAAGCACTGCATTTAGATTGGATGATACTGTGGCTGCAAAATTTCGCGCACGCGTCGTGAGATCTTGCAAGCCGCATGTTCATCTCCATCTGTGTCGTGTGCGAAATACACCGCTACGAGGCTCATCTCGAGAGTCTTCAACACCACTAACCTGTCCGACCACCACCGCCAGTTCCAAATCATCCGTAAGTCACACCCACCCAACCAACCCACCCCACCCACCACCCCTTTGCAATGACGAGATAATTTTTGCATCTTTTCTGGCAACCTCTTATGTCAGAGGCGCTGTTTCTGGCGTCTCAGTGATCTAAATGGACTCCTGATACACGCAAACCTCCACTCCACATTTGTTCTTCAAAGCATTCGGTGGACATCATTGCTGACGTGGAATCAACAGGTCTTTACATGCTCGATTTCCACGGCCGTTTGGCGGATAGATTGGAGGATGAAATGTTTATGTAGCATGTCTATAGCCGAAATCCACTTGTGTTCCTTGCAAAGATTCGTGTCATTGAAGCAATCTGACCCATACGATACCCAGGGCAAGCTATATGAAAACATCCAGACAGCTGCAGAAACCTATGGCATGTACGGTCTTGTGCTGCTACCATAACTCTGCTCGCTTTCTACTCGAGAACTGCATAGTGTGCACAACACTCACCACTGCTGCAGCCCAAGCTGACATCAAATGCGAATCAAAATGTATAATGGTATATCAAGCTATGAAAATTACACACAACAAAGCGAGGGAACTATCGCTACAGCCTCCCCCGACCACGAAAATAAAAGAAGAAAAAAAAAAGGAAAAGCTTCCGGCCGTTTCAGTTCGTTCGTTCCCAGAATCCCACTCCCCCAGCAATGCGTGTAATTTATGCAGATATGCACCGCCTATCGAGGCCTCTTTCTCGCGCAGACGTTTTGTACAGCGCGCTCATGCGATGCTCTTCTCTTTCGGATGCAAAAAATGCCTTCGGATGCTTCACTTGACTTCGCTTCTCAGATGCTCCTTTTCTCCGTGTCGCGTCTGCACATGCTCGGGAGAAATTTCAAGGCCACCACTTCATGCGCTTGTAGCTCTCGATGACCTCCTCGATCTCCTGCTTCGTTATTCGCTCGTGCTTGGGCCTGCAAAAAAAGAAAAAAGACAGTCAGCAAAAGACCTTCCGAACGCAATTTGCAGGCGATCCAGCGCAAACATACTTAAATCCCACAACACTCTCAAACCTCCCACCGTCCAAACACAAATCTGCATCCCTCAACAGCTCCTTCTCCATGAACGGGCTCAGCGGCCCGCCATTCTCCTTGATCCCGCTCTCCTCCTGCAAATCGGCCCAGTCGTCCAGCGTGTCGTCGTTAACCTCGTCGACAACATGCTCAAGGTTGAGGCGGGCGAACGTGTTGACAAGAGTGTTCTGAAACCCCGTCTCGATCCCAAACACCTCCTTGATGATCGCCGCCATTGTACCCTGCGAGGTGTTGCCCTTGTCAACGACGTTGAAAACGATGCGCGAGTCGGCAGGCGAGTTCGGTATTCGGTCGTTAGTAGCCGTCCAAGCCGCGGCGAGCCAGCACGCTAGCGCGGCGTCCTCGACGTGGAGGGTGTTGGTGCGCATGTCGCTGCTCCAGAGGTACTTCATGGTCTCGGGCTTGTCCCTGCTGCGGTCCTGGTAGACGCGGGCGAGGGCGAGCTGGGTGCCGAGCCAGCGGCCGGTGTAAGGGCCGTAGACGTGCGGCATGCGCAGGACGCAGAGCTTCAGGCCGGGGATTTTCGCGAGCTCCTCCTCGGCGGCCAGCTTCCACTTGGCCTGCTTGGTGTGCGGCTTGGACGTCTTGTCGTTTTCCTTTTGTGGGGTTTTGTTGGGGTTGTAGACGGTGCCGGTGCTGATTTCGATGAACGCTTTCACGCCGCGCTTCGCGGCCTCTTTGCCCACGGTCACGCTGAGCTGGTAGCTGCGCAGCTTGTACACCTCGTCTTCCTGCGAGAAGCGCGTCTCTCCGCCGCAGTTGAAGACATAGTCGAATTCGCGCTTTTGGCCGTCGGATGAGTCGGGCAGGTCGAAGATGCGTGCTTGAGATTGTTCGCGCGAGGCGTCCGCTTGTACGAAGTTCTCGAGAGAGCAGGCGGCTTCGTGCTCGGGAGCGAGGGAGGCGAGCTGCGGAAGCTGCTTGTCCACTATGCGAAGCGTCGACGCGAGATCATTGCTGTGGATGTGGTTGGCGAGGAAGCGGCCGATGTACCCTGGGTGGTTGCGACGAACGTCAGCGTTTGGGCGTTGCCGATGAGCTCGGCGAGTGCGCGTTTGCGCGCAACGTTATTCCCAACGCATTGCGACAGACTCGCCGAGCAACATTCTGAGATATCGCATGAGACGACATACCTAGGCCTCCAATGATGAGCACGGCAGGCTTGGTGGGGTTCGGGGTCGCGGGGTCAGCGGCATCGCCCATCGTGCCCGAGTGCTGGTTTTGTGGTCCGGGCCGTTGGAGAGGAAAGCAACGCAAAGCGCAGACCCGAGGAACAGGAAGACAGGCGCAAGCGGCGGATAAGGCGATGTCCGGACGTCGAGCGCGCAGGCAGTCGTCTTGTCGAGTGCAGGAAGGGTGAGACGAAGACGGTAGGGAATGGCGAGAGCAAGGCCGGTATTCAGTCGTTGGCCCTTTGTACGCGAGTCAATGTCACGAGCCAGCCAGCCGGGTTGGGCGAGCGCTCGGGTCGCGGGTGGAAGGTTTGGCTGTGCTTGCGGGCGTTTGGCGGGCGCCACTACTGGACGAAGCGCGCGCGGTTCGACAACCTTGGAAGCCGAACGAGCAGATGGAGTGCAGACGCAGGATGCACGATGCAGGTGCGTGCAGGACGAAGAGGGGAGCGGTGCGAGCGACGGGGACCGGCGGGCGGGAGACGACACGGCGAGGGGCACAGGCGGATTTCGCTATTGCAGGAGCGAGATGAGCGCGCAGGGCGGTGGGGGCGAGTGCAGGCTCGGTATTAGACCGGAGCCCTCTGCATCCTCGGGCCTTAAGGCAGGCCTACCTTATAGTGTGGCCGGGTGCGCCAATCGCGCATGTTGTTAGTTACTCTTACTCTAGCAGGCTATGGCAATCGGCTGCACGCTGACGCCAGCGCTCTCTCTGCTGGGCGCGCTGGGGGCATGACTGGCGGGCGGCGCACATCGCCATGTCGCAGGCGCAGTGGGTGTCGCAGGGCCCGGCGCTTTGGCCGGTTTCTTCAGCTAGCGCCCGGTCTGGAGATTATCGAGGCAGTCTTTCTGCTCGAAGCGCCGGAGGCCCCAGCGGCCGGCCGTCGCAGAGCGCTGGGGATGCGGGCGCGAAGACTGACGGCTTGGGCTCCGGGTGTGCGCCTCCTGAAGCCCGCATGGAGCTACACTGGTAGCATAGTGCTGCAGACGCACGTTATGGAGACGGGCAGTAGTCGGGTGGAGTGCATGTCTTAAGGTGTGTGTTAGTCCCGGCTGAGCCTGGGTTCAGGTACCCTGCAGACTTTAGCCTTTTGATAGGTATCTGCCATCACAATCGCAGTGATCGTGACGGCTGCGACATTATCGCCGGATCACAGTCTCATTAGTCCCACGCCTGTGCGCGCATGCTTCACCTCGCATTCGGACAGATGTATAATCGCCCAGGGAAGCAGAGAGCCGAAGGGCGCATAGTGCCACGTCCAATATCGCCCTCGTCACACTCCCCTGCCCTCCAGCTTGCAAAGCGGCCTGTGAAAACATCGGCTTCTGGGCAGAGAACCCGACTACACCGCAACGTCCGAACGGCTTAATCTCTGACGAGTTGCCCCGAGCGAGGATCTCTCACGAACAACCATGCCCCCAGCAAACCGGATGGATCAGGCGCTCAGCGGCACTTGCAGCCACGATGCAGGTACCAGCATCGCACCGCACACCGTCACATTTTTCCAGAACATCCTCACAACCCAAGCTCCCACGGCGATTCAGAACGTCATGGCCTGGTTGACCGCCGCCGCCCAGCCCATGCGCTAAAACTCCCGAACTAGCAGAATACCACCCCTGTCCTGGCCGGAGATCTCCGGTACCGAGCGGACAGACGCATCCTTCCGCACGCGACGTCTTCCCTCTGCGAGACCTCATGAGAGCCTGAGGCACGAAAGGGGATTCACACCTACCTTGCGATCGGGTAAAGGAAAGCCAGCAGCATCAAGCCCCACATGCACATGTACATGATGACATAGAGAATCTCGCGAGGCGGAGAAGCAATGACCTTAGCGCCAGACTGACGAACGGATTCACTTCCCGCCTCGTCTGCAAGTCTGAAGAATGACTTGTTCGCGCGTTACGCGCGCCTCTGGCCCCGCCGCGCTTGTCGTCCACGACTTCTAGGGCATTGTGTAGTAGTGTAAAGTGTGTGTCGGCTGCCGAAGCCTTCTGCGATGATAAAGTAGCTTGTTGGTTTCGTGCTCGTATGACGATCTCTCCTTATCTTATCTCTCCAATTTTTGTCCTGCTCAAATAGCACGCTTGAATGCATAATCCATAAAGAAGTCCAAGAAAATACCCCCACGAACACAATCGCCCCCGCCCGCTAAATAGCATGCATATGAGATCAAACAATCAATCCGTCAATCAATCGATATCGTCAAAACATTCAGAGATCAACGTCACCTACTCCACCTCCGTCTCACAAAACAGACACCGGACCTCCTCAGAATACTGCTCGCCCGTCTCCGTCGTGATCACGATTTCGTCCTCTTCAGCGGGCTCGATATTCGGTCGGTCCGGGTATCCTTTCACGAAGACCTCTGCCGTCGTCAAACCTTTCGTTGCGTCCGCGACGGCTGTCAAGTTCGGGTTGTTGGCGGGATTCTTTAACTTGCCCTTTTTGGGGCTGGAGTCGGGTGGTTGGTTGGGGGATTGTGAGGCAACTGGAGGGGTGAGCTTGGTCAGTTGGGAATGGAATTGATTCGAAGAGGCAGGGCTAGACGGACTGGCTCGCTCAAGGGCGTTTTTGGCAATGCAGCGGACGTGCATCCACTTGCGGCATTCGCCGTTGGAGCACTGGACGATCAGCTCGTCTGGATTTTGGGGCGCGTCGTCAACGCATATTCTTCGTAGATTCTTGAAACGCGTTAGCGGCTCGTTCGATTGGTCGATCTTCAACACAGCCATACCGAGAAAGATTTCGTATTCGCAAAATCAAACGTTTGCCGCCAGAAAAACTCGTCTTCCGCAGGCATGCTCTGCTCATCGCCGTCCGCCTGCTCATCCCAATGTCGCACAGGCAGCGCGCCATTCACTGCCATCGCATCGATGATATCCATCTGATTCGTCGGTATAAGCTCGTTCTTTCCATGGTAGTCTTTCCGCCCGCTGGGAAGATCTTCCGGTCGATTCAGCCAACTCAATCGTATGTAGACGTGTTCTTGATCCAGCGCCCGCACCTCCAGCACTTTCGCTTTCCATTGAGAGTGGATGTCCATCCGCGGATCTTCCGTCTCGTCGTGTTTGACCAAAATGCACTCGCCAGTCGCAATACTCTCAGATCCAACTGCGCCCTTGTCAGCCTCCACATTTTCCACACGCTCGATCCAAAAATGCGCATCTCTTCCTACCTGTAAACTTCTTGTACCTTCGCAAACTCTCCCACTTGTCCCTCGGCTTCACCTCATACTGCACCGACAACCTCTGCTCAAACAGATCCTCCTGCACCTGCATGGGGTGCGCACCGCTGCGCTTCCTCTTCCGCGACGCGGGAACCGTGTGCACCAGAAACGGCCTCTCCGCAAGTTCCAGATACTCGTGCAATCGCCTGCGGTCACTCTCCGACAACTCGGCGGGTTGCGCGGCCGGCGATCTGGCTGCGCTGCGTTCTGGCGCTTTGGGCGGTTTGAGAGTCGGGGTTCTGGGCGTGCCGTTGGTCTGCGGTTTGGATTGCGACGCGCGCGGTTTGGCGCGTTTCGCTTGCGAGGGCGCTTTCTTGGTGCGCATGGTTGTGAGTTGTTGCGCGACACGCGTGGGCGTGCGCGAGAGGTGTGAAAGTGAAGTGTGCGCGATCGGCGGGCGGCCTCGATTATTTCAGACGAAGACGCGCCTTGGTGGAGTTGAATGCGGCGCGTTGACTTGGAAGGAGCGACGGGGTTGCTGGCGCAATGTTCGCTGAGGGGATTGGCTCGTAAGCCAGCAAAAATCGATGCGAAGGGCCTGTTGACGACGGTGTTGCAGCCTTTGTCGAGTCCTGGCTCTGACGTTTGTTATTGATATTGTCGCGGCTGGCGGCGTCGGCGTTGGCGTCTGAAACGCGCCGGATGGCTCGTGCACGCCTCCGAGGCTGTCTGAAGAGACATCGACGGGATCGTGCGGTCGGCCTGCCACTCGTCGCCGCCTTGTCGTAGTGTTCTTGAGTATTATCGCTTACTCAGGGATTGCTGCAGATCAACCGTCGAGAGATCTTATGGAAAGAGCTAGTGGTGCAATTGCTATGCTCACATTCACGATTACCACCACACTGTGCCATCGAGTCCAGATATGCATAATGTGTTTAGACTTTCCGATGTCGCCGCAAACGAGGGTATTGAGACGCGCTCGAGCATTGCCAGATGGCTTTCAGGCATCCGCGGGATCGTGCGCTTCGACGGAAACCGGCCAGCAGCAAACCACGTGGAGTAGATCACCGTCAAGCAGCACCGGCAAGGCTGCAACAGGGCAGGGCTGAGATGAAACGCGAAGCAGACGAAGCGAAGGTCACGTGCGCTCTAGAACAGAAGGCCTCGCGGCAAGCGAAGCCCCAAGCCCGCTAGCGAGCGGGTACAGCCGATAACATGCTCAGACTTGCTCAGGACTCCACCGCTGCCAGCCGTGCCACCGTGATGATGGAGCGCCGAGAGCCTGGCGGGCCAGCAGGCCAGCGACAAAGGTACGGACATCTGCTCGTAAACTCTCTCACGCCAATCCCACCATCTCCACCAACGTCCGATTCTTGCTCGCCTGCCGTACTTTTGACACTCCACCATACCCATTGCTGTGCCTCGCGTTGTTCTTTGTCGACACCACCAACTGTTCCGAGCCACCTGCCGACGTAAAGACCAGTCGTCTGCAGTCACCGTCTTATCGATATACCGTAATCCCAACACGCGCCGATAACCACACCCTCCGCAATGGACCACGACATGTCAGGCATGGACATGGGCGGAGACTCCTCCAGCAGCATGTCCCACTCCATGCCAATGGCCTTCACCAACGACCACAGCACACCCCTCTTCTCCAGCCAATGGGCACCCTCAACAACAGGCGGCTACGCCGGCACTTGCATCTTCCTCATCGTGCTCGCCATCATCAGCCGAATGCTTGTCGCGTACCGCCATGTTCTCGAAGCCAAATGGCACGACCGCGCCGTGAAACGACGATACATCTCAGTTGCAGGCGACTCGGACTGTGATAGGGAAAGGCAGGGCTTGCCAGCAGCCGAGAAGAGCGATGAGGCAACTTTGACCATGCGAGGGCTGGACGAGAGGGTCAAGATCATCAGGACGCCGACACACGCCGGAATGCAGATTACGCCTTGGAGGTTCAGCACCGATCTGCCCAGGGCGTGCGTCTTTACCGTTCAGGCTGGCGTCGCCTACCTTCTGTAAGTCCATTGACCCCCAGTGATGCGTTCATACTCATGCTAACAACCCACAGCATGTTGGCAGTCATGACCCTCAACGTCGGCTACTTTCTCTCGGTCCTCGCTGGCCTATTCCTGGGAGAGCTGGCTGTTGGACGTTACGCAGCCTTGGCCGACGACCACCACCACTAAACGATCACGATCTATTCACGACTTGCAGCGTTCAAGCCATTTAGAGTATCCGGGAATACAGACCCAGATACCTGGTTCACATTCTGAATAAAGTTCCGGTCACCATTTCCGCTTTCACTTTCCACATTCCTCACATACAGTACGACCTACATTCCACGCTGAGATTTTGTTGTCTCTTCTGCCCTCCTGTAAAAGGGGTACCATCCACGCCATCAAACCTGTCTTATCAGTGTCAAGTTGCCTTTTTCGCTGCAGCAAGCACCACCCCGTCTGTCCCTACAGCTATATTTCTTGGCCTGTCAACATGCATTCCATCAGCATCGCCACGGCCTTTGGCCTCTTGGGGTCGGCATACGCGTTTCCTCAGCCGTTGTCCCTCAGCAAGAGACAGACCCTCGCATCGTTCTCCGATAGTACCTCTCCCACAGAGCCCCAGCTCCGCTTCTTCTAGCGACTAACACCTCCCAGTCGACATCCTCAACTATGCCCTGACGCTCGAACACCTTGAGGCAACCTTCTACCGCCAAGGTCTCGTCGCCTTGTCCGCCACCGACTTCTCCAATGCCGGCCTCCCGGCAACGGTCTACACCCGCCTGAGCGAAGTCGCCGCGCACGAGAAAGCGCACGTGGACTTCCTCACTGCCGCCCTAGGCTCTGCCGCCACCGCCGAGTGCACCTATGCCTTCCCGCTCGACACCGTCGCCTCCTTCCTCGCCGTGGCCTCCGTCCTCGAAGGCGTCGGCGTCTCGGCCTACCTCGGCGCCGCCCGCCAGATCTCCAACAAAGACTACCTGACGGCCGCCGGCAGCATCCTGACCGTCGAATCCCGGCACTCCGCCTACCTCCGCGACACCTCGTCCGGACAGCAACTCAGCCCCTTCCCGACCGCCAACGACGTCGGCTTGTCGCCAAACGCAATCTTCACTCTCGCCTCAGCCTTCATCACCTCCTGTCCGTCCACCAACCCTGTCCTGCCCGTCAAACCGTTCCCCGCCCTCGCCGCGTCCGCCACAGGCGCCGTGATGCCCGGCTCAGAAGTAGAAGTGAAGTCGAAAGCCGTGCTGACGCCGGGTGGCGATCACGCGAAATTGTACGCGGCTTTCATCACGGCGTCGGGGCCCGTGTTCACGGATCTGGGCCAAGGTGGCGACGGAACGAGCTTCAGCGTTAAGGTGCCTGCGACTGGAGTCGCGGGGCAGAGTTATCTTGTGCTGTGCAATTGCAATGAGAAGGTGGATGATAGCACTATTGTTGCTGGGCCGGCGATTGTGGAGGTCGGTACGGTGGAGGCTTCTTGACTCCAGAGATGATAGCAAGCAATGGTGGATCTGTTGGTCGCGTTTAGTGTCATGTCTATTGCATTTTGAAAGACAGATAATATTGCCTCCCGAATGACTGCCTCTCCGAATACCTACTCACAATCTCTTTCAAGCATCAGCTCCCCGTCCACTTCACCTCCCTCTCCTCCGCCTTCCCAAAAACCTTCTCCCTCCCCGCCCCAACCATAAAATCCCTCCCCTTTACCAGCCAAACAAACCAACTCGGCACCCACCACCCCCACAGCGCCCCAACACCCCTCCGCCTTCCAACAGGAACAAGCTGCAACTCCCTCGTCTCCGCCTCGTACCTCCTATCCTCCCCCTCGGGCTCCGCGCCCAAATCCCCGTGCGCGGCGAGCAAGTCCCGCTGCAAGTTCGACGCCAGCACGGGGACCTGCGCGTTGATCTCGGGGATGCTGCCGCGCGAGAAAGAGGTCACGTCGCCTAGGGCGTAGACCAGCTTGCCTTCGCTGAGGCGGAGCGTGTGCGGGTTCGTGAGGAGGTGGCCGGAGGCGGAGAGGAGGGCGGGCGGGGCGTAGGAGGTCAGCGGGGTAGTGCCTGTGGCGGGGAGGTAGAGGTCTGCGGTCAGGGTTTGGTCGTCGGAGAGGGTGAGAGTGGTCTGCCGCGAGCCGGAAGGGGCGGCCGAGGTGACCTTCGTGTTGTACTGGACTTCGACGCCTAGGCGCTCGAGGTCGCGGGCTGCTTGGGCGGCGAGGGAGGGGCGGAGGGCGGGGAGGAGGCGCGGGGCGCTGGTGAGGAGGGTGATTTTGGCGGTCCGGTTGGAGGGGCGGGACTGGAACCAGCCGGGCGAGCCGTTGAGGTGCTCTGCGATTTCGCCGGCGGTCTCGACGCCTGCGGGTCCGCCGCCGGCGATGACGATTGATTTGGCAGAGGCGACTTGCTCGTTGATAGCTGTGAGGGCGGCCTCGATTTCCGCGTGTGAGTTGCCGAAGCTGGACTGCGTGAGGGAGGCGGTCTTGGAGCCTGTGGCGAGCACGAGCGCGTGATAGCTGATGGCGATATCTTTGCCCTCGGCGTTGGAAAGGTGGAGAATGCGTTTCTCAGGATCCCAAGATGTCGCTTTGGCGACGAGGAACTGGACTTTGTCTCCGTATTGCGCGAAGCCCGGCTCAATGTCGACGAACAGCCTGTCGTGAGCCAGCAGTGAGGCGCTGGCGATGGCGCGCGGTGAGGCGTGACGCTGGTAGAACTTGGGGGAGGCGTTGATCAGGATTACCTTGTAGTTGACTGTTGGAGAGCTTGGGAGGTGCGGGTAGGCATGCTTGAGGAAGTAGTGGGTAGCGCTTATGCCGGCGTAGGAGGCGCCCAGGAAGACGATGTTGCGCGTCTCGGACATGGAGGAGTTGCTGTTACCAGAAGTTGAGACGAGAGTAGAATCGGAAGATCCGGAGTATCTGTCAAAGAGACAGAGTTTGATGTTGCGGAAGACAGAGTGAATAGACGATTACGTTCATGGAGAGCCCTACCTTTATCGTCGCGAGAAACCTGGACAAAATGCGAAATGCCTTTGTGACACATTGCAGCCTTGGAATTCACCAAAAGGAACTTCCAAGACTCTGCACCTCGTCTATATCAGATAATCATTGTGTAAGAGAGAGCGATGTTCGGAGTGTTCTCAGCACCGAATGAAGTGCGCTGACAAAGGCTGAGCGAGGCGCCGGAGGCTACAACTAATCACTAAAGCCGGCCAAGGCCTGAAAGGAAGCCGAACGCGGTGGCCGGCTAGGCTCTCTTCCGGTGTCACCGACTCAATAATGAGAGATGCACATGATAAGGTAGCGAGCCGTATCCAAAAAGCAGTAGATGGTTATTCTTGCGACAATCAATGGATTGCAAAACTCAAATATGATTGGGTATCGATACTAACAGCAACGAGAAATCGCTTCACCTACACAAAGGGCACCACCCTACACAAATCCCCAGCGCTTACATAACCCTCCCAGCAGCCTTCAGCGCCAGTGTCTTCCTCGCCAGCGCCGCAAAATCCATCTTGGCGTCATCTTTGGGCATGTGCTCGCCCGATGCGATGCAGTGCACTTTCATTTTCGGATGGTACTCAAGGCCGCTGAGGAGTTTGGGCGTGATGAGGAAGTACTGGCTACCGCCGCGGCCGTCTTCGCGTGCGGCAGCACAGGCGATGTTGACCAGGCGAGAATGAACGAGGCTGAGTCGATGTTAGTTTGTGATATTCAGATGGTCGTTGGGGGCAATTTGGAGGGATGCAAATGGAAACTGACCGTTCGTTGCGAGGATCCATGCCCTGGTTAATCTCGTCGACGAGTCGGAAGGGTGCTCTTGCTAGGCTTTGCAGGGCCATAAGGTAGAAGATCGTAGAGACGGCGCGCTCGCCACCGGACTGGCGATGCGAATCGAGGACTGAAAGAGGCTCGTTCTCGCTGTGATAAGAGGTTAGTGTATGCTCATTAACCCACTGTCACGAATCTTTACCGAAACTTGACCCTGATCTGAATCGCCCACTGTTCGAAGTCTTCATCCTTGTGCACGCCGACCTCGCCGGCACACTGGATTTTGGCGAAGTTCTCTGCAAACGCCTCGCTGATATTGCTAACCAGAGCATCGAGCTGCGGCTCCCATTGACTTTTGATCCCTTCAATAGAAGTCTGCAGCTCTTGTAGCGCTGCCTCCGCGGTCGTAAGCTTGCCGCGATCCCTCTCAATCTTCCTCGCGCGATCCTCGAACTCCGCGATGATGCCCGCATTGCCACCGGTAGTCATCTCAAGCCTCGCCTCCGCCGACTGGATCAGAGTCTCCAGCTCATCCGGGCTCAGCTTCTTCACCTCCTCCATGATCTCGTCCTCTTGATCCGTCAACTCGCTGTCGCCAATCGCATCAGCGCACATCTTCTGCAAGCGCTGGCCCTCCCTCAGCAACTCAGCCGTTTCCCTCTCGCACTGCTCGACCGCGGCCTGCGCTTCCGCCAAACGCGTCCGCTCAGCCTCATGCCGCGCCTGTAACTGCGTGAGATCCGACTGCGCCTCGATCTTCATGATCTCCGCCTCCAAGAGCTGCATATAGACGCCTCGCAGCGTCTCGATTGAATTGCCGTAATTCAAAGCCAGCTGGCCCTTCTCGATGGCGAGCCTGTCGCCCCTAGCGACGATCTCCTGCTGGCTATCCCTGTGCTGGCGAATCTGCACCTGCGCGTCGTGCAGCTTCCTCTGCGCGGCGTCGAGCTTAGCCGGCAGGCCCTGGAACTGCGCGAGAGCCGCTTGCTTCTGGTTCTTCTCTTGCTCGAGCTCTTTCTTCGCTTCCGCGACCAGTTTCTTGTGATCTTGATATTCCTTTTCACGGGCGCGCAAGTCGGTCATTTCACGCTGGATTTCTTCCATCTCGACCTCAGCCTCCCTGACTTTGCGTTTGAGCTCATCTTCTGCGCGGCGGTCTACAGGAGCGTTTGTGAAGAATCGAGCAGGTCGAAGCGCAACCACGCGCGTAGAGGTGGCGTGGTCGCCGTATTCTCTGCGTCGGGTGACTTGGTAACTCTGGGTGCTCGTTACCCAAGAGCTGATTGGGCTTCGGGATAGCGCATCGTGCTGGTTCGGCGGGACGTCGCGCGAGGTATAGGCAGTCGCGTGGATGTTCCTGTTGTCGCACAGCATGGCCAGAACCTCATCCGGGCCGTCCAGAAGGTCGATGATCCAGCCTTCAAGCCCGAACGTGTGTAGCTGATCCGCGGAACATGGTGACTGGTAAGAGGCAAGGGGAACGGAAGGTGCTGATCTAATGTTGATATCGGTCAGGCCCATTACGGTGTATAACTGCCTCTGCAGAAGGTTGAAATCCTCCCTGCATGTGACCGAAAAGGCCAGCAATTCGGATTGTGTGATCATAGTCTCGACCGCAGCAGCCAGTCTCGGGTCCTTGATCGAGCATTCTAAGATCGCAGGACCGAACACTTTGCCTTTGAATTGATCTTGGTTCGATTGAATCCAGTCCCAAGCCTTTGCTGCGTCTCCATTTCTGGACGCATTGCGTAGCTTGTTCGCTTGTTGTCCAGCTTGCGATTGAAGATGGGCCATTTCCTGTTCTGCGCGCTGAATGATCGTCTGTCTTTGCCGACCCTGCTGCTGCAACGTAGCATGTTCGTCTCGCCAATCGTTGATCTTGTCATCGAGCCCTCGAATCTGACGGCTCTTGTCTCGGAGCTCCTCGTTCATAGCGGCGGTGTCAATCTGCTCTGGAGGGTTTTCCATCGCCGTCTTCAAAGTCTGGATCAGACGGTTGTGCTCTGGAATCCTTTGCTTCGTCTGCTTGATACTGTTCCTACCAGCCTCAAGCTCGCCAGCAATGCCCTCGAGGTCGCCCGTCACTTTCTCGAAATCTTGGTGAATCTTGTCCGTGTTGGCCTGCATTCGATCAACAGTTCGTTGCCGTTGTTTGACGAGCTTGTCGACGGAAAGGAGGTAGTCCTGCTTCTCATTCGCAGCCCGTAAGTTTGGCTCCATCTGCCGCTCGAGCCGCCTGTGATCCCGCTGCGCCTCTTTCTTGCGCTCTTTCGCCTCCGTATGCCTGTCCTTGGCCACCTTGTAAGCCGGAAACGGACGGAACTTCTCAAAAGCCGCCAGTCGATCTTGCAATTCTGAGCGCTCGCGCAACCGCTCCACATCACCCTGCTGCAATCGCTGACGGTTCTCCAATCGTTCCAGACCCTCCGTCAGGCGATGGCGTTCATCCTCTTGCATCTTCTGATTCCTTCGCATCTCCTTCAGCTCCTGATGCCACTCGGTCATCTGCTCCGGAGCCGCCGCGCGTTGAGTCTGCGCCAGCAGCTCGACTGGCGACAGCGCCGCGAACTCTACTACGCGGTCCTGGGGCAGGAACTGGCACAGATTGTCGACCTGGATCGCAAAGCTGCGAGCGAGGTCCATAACCCGCTTCTTGTTCTCCTTTCGCCCATCAATCGAGTACTCCACCTTATTCCCCTCCCTCGATATCTTCGTCGTGATCACAGGATTCTTTCGCTGTCTCGCCGGGTCGGCCGCCAGTTCGATTTCGATCGTCGCTTTCGAAGCGCCGTGCTTGACGAACTCGCTGATCTCCTTCGCGCGGCCGAGGTGTTTCGTCTCCCAGCCAAGGCCGAGACAGATCGCGCAGACGAGCGTGCTCTTGCCCGTTCCGTTGGGCCCGATGATCATGTTGAGGTTCGGCCCAAGAGCGAATTCGGCGTCCGTGTAAGTCACGAAGTCGACCATGCGCACTCGCACGAGCGAGCCGGGTTGGTGAGGCTGGGCTGCGGTGCCGTTTGTCGTTGCGGATTTGCCGTTTGGGCTACGGCGGTAGCTGTCGGGGAGGACGGGAGGCTCTGTCTTTCGAGGAAGTCAGTCTTTCGCCGTGCATGTTGAAGATCGTAGACTGTGTAGGCATACCTCTGAGCTTGAGCCATCGCTCCCATCGTCGCTGTCTCCGCTACGGCTCAGGCGCGTCCGTTTGTTCTGCGGAGTCGGCTCGCCGTCGACTGACACTTCATCCTCTTCCTCATCGTCCTCGTATGCGTTTCTGCTCCTCCGTGCAGGAGTGACTCTGCCGGACATTTTGCCCAAAGGTGGTGTGCAAGTGGTGCCTCGCCCGCCCGCAGTGGGATGATCGCCAAAGTTGAAGTCGCGTTCGCGGCGACGCGTGCTGTGAGTGGAAACGCGGGGCTAGCCAAACGCGGCAATTCACTCTATTTACGGCAGGGTATTGTGAGGCGTCACTTTGTTTCCTCAACAATTAAAAAATAAGAATAAGAAATTCAATCGTGAAGGGCTAATGTCGCTTTGCATTTTGGACATCGTTGACGCTATATATTACATTGTTGCAATAGATCCCCTTCGCAATTCAAAAAAAAGGCACTGATTTATTTCTTCTCCTTGGGCGCAACCATCAGCTCAGGACGGACTGTCTTGTCGAAGTCCTCCTCGCTGAGAGCCTTCAGCTCCATGGCGCTCTCCTTGAGGGTGAGACCCTTCTTGTGGGCGTTCTTGGCGACCTTGCTGGCCATGTCGTAGCCGATGATGGGGTTCAGGCAAGTGACAAGCATGAGAGACTCGTTGAGCAGGGAGTTGATGCGGCGCTCGTCGGCCTCGAGACCGTCGATCAGGTGGGTGCGGAAGCTGGTCATGCCGTCCGCGAGGAGGCGGGAAGAGTGGAGGAGGTTGGAGATCATGACGGGCTTGAAGACGTTGAGCTCGAAGTTACCCTGGGAGCCAGCGAAGGTGACGGCAGCGTTGTTGCCGAAGACCTGGGTGCACAGCATGGTCAGGGACTCGCACTGAGTGGGGTTGACCTTGCCAGGCATGATGGAGCTGCCAGGCTCGTTCTCAGGAAGCTTGAGCTCGGCAAGACCACAGCGAGGACCGGAGCCGAGGAAACGGATGTCCTGAGCGATCTTGAAGAGGGAGGTGGCGAGGACGTTGAGCTGGCCGTGAGCCTCGACGATGGCATCGTGGGCGGCGAGCGCCTCGAATTTGTTAGGAGCAGTGATGAACTGGGTGCCAGTCATCTTGGTGACCTCCTCAGCAATGCCCTCGGCGAAGCCCTTGAAGCTGTTAAGGCCAGTGCCGACTGCAGTACCACCCTGGGCGAGCATGCGCAGACGAGGCAGAGCAGACTCAACACGCTCAATGCCGTACTCGAGCTGGGTGACGTAGCCAGAGAACTCCTGACCGAGAGTCAGAGGGGTGGCATCCTGCAAGTGGGTACGGCCGATCTTGATGATCTTCTCGAACTGCTGGCTCTTGGCCTTGATGGCGTCCTTGAGGGCTCTCAGGGACGGCAGAAGGGACTGCTCAATGTCGAGAACGGCGGCAATGTGCATGACGGTGGGGAAAGTGTCGTTCGAGGAGGCACCCATGTTGACGTGGTCGTTGGGGTGGACGGGCTTCTTGCTGCCCATTGTGCCGCCCAGAATCTCGATGGCACGGTTGGAGATGACCTCGTTGGCGTTCATGTTGGACTGAGTGCCAGAGCCGGTCTGCCAGACGACCAGAGGGAAGTGGTCGACCAGCTTCAGAGACGCGACCTCCTCAGCAGCCTGCTGGATGGCCTTGCCCAGCTTGGGGTCTGCAGTTCCCTCGTATCAGCGATTCCGTCCTGTCTTTCTGGATGCGCCTGGATGCGCCTGGTTGTCCATTTCACCTACCGAGACCATACTTCATGTTGACAGTTGCCGCAGCGCCCTTCAGGATACCGAAGGCCTTGATGACAGGCGGCTGCATGCGATCCTGAGGCTGGTTGATCTTGAAGTTGCCCAGCGAGCGCTGGGTCTGGGCTCCCCAGTACTTGTCGGACTCGACCTGGATCTCGCCGAAGGCATCGCTCTCGGCTCTGGTGTTGGCGGCCATCTTGGTGGTGGTTGCGAATGTGCGGGCTTTGCTCAGGGCAGCGGTGGACTGGTTGTTGAGGACGGCGGGGCGGTAGACAGAGCGAGGAGAGGTGACATAGCTCCGTCGCGCAGCGACTGCGGGGATAGACGCAGCTTTCGTGCTGCAGAGGCGCAGCTCTGAGGTGAGAGTGGAGCGGGGAATTGCGCTACGCAACATGGTGGATGTCGGCCAGGGCGATGGGGGAGGAGATGGACCGAGGAGGGAAGATCGCGGCGAATGAAGTGAATGCCAATGGATCCCAGGGAAAGGAAGCTGCGATGCCGCGGGATCGGGTCGGGATGTTGCGGAGGAGCAGACCATCCCCGTGGCAAAGTGCCGACCCCAAACATCGCGCAGTGCGCGGCAGCATCGTCAACAGCTTGACGGAGATGCTAGGCACAGTGTAGAACTCGTTGAGAGTGTGCTGTGCTGTATTATTATGAATACATGATGCCCACAGCGCCCCGTTTCGCGTGCCTGTCCTTCGCTTATTATTATACGGGGATATTCTGGTTGCCCTCCACGATTGATAAGATCATTCTCGGGGAATGTATCTAACGGATCGCGCAATGCACCAAGACCCTGACGATACTGTGATATCAAGATAGTATATTATTTGATGACGGGTGATCAAAGACTCGTGCACGACTTGCTGTTCTTTCCTCTAAACAACAGAAATCGGGGCGACCATGCCTCTTCAGTCCGAGCCTGGGGCGGCGAAACACAAGCATTTGCGCAGGAGCTAGTTCGAACGATCGTCTCAAAACGCCGCGGAATCCCAACTGCATCGAAAATGTGCGACCGACCTTTCGGTGCGGCAACTACGGAACCTCGTCAGAAAGACGTTCGTCGTGTATTAACTTGACGGTATTCTTTCGGTGGTTCGGAAATTTGTGAGACAGCCCGTGTCGTGCTGAGACGAGTATCATGCTCGTCTGACAGATTTATTACAACATATCTATAACAAAGTACACGGATGTCGATCGACTTGAGGGCTTCGAGGGGTTGATCAGACCATAGCGTGCATCAGCGTCGGCCAAGATATGCATGATGCCCGATATCCTACGTGCATTCCGGAAGATATATAGGAAGTTGATCGTACAAAACGCACATCAAGAAAGCAATCGTCTCATCAATCTTGGTGTCTCTGCACTTTTGAGAGCGTCCCGCGAACCTGCATCCTGGAGGGACGTGCCGGGCGGCTGATGGATTCTAGAAAGTTGAAGTCCCTGAAGCACCGAGGGCGCGCTGACATCAACTCGTCGCCCGCTCTCTTCCTCTCCATCTCACTCCACCTCTCAATCCAACTGATTTCCCGTCTTTCTATCGATAAATCAACTACCTTCGCTCCCGACACATCACTGCATCGCCTCGAAGCGATCCGTCAACAGGCGCAACATGCTCTCCTCCCGCGCCGCCAGCCAGCTGGCTCCTCTGGTCCTCAGGAACGGAGCGCGCGCCGCTGTCCAGCGCCAGGCTCGCCTCCCTAGACAATCCTCCGCCATCGTCGCTCTCGTTTCGCACAGATTCAACTCGACGGAGACATCAAATCGTACCGGGGATGGCAACTACCCTCCTCCCGGATTCAACGCCCAGCAGGCGAAGAAGCCTCTAGAGCAGAAGCCCGCGGCGTCCCAGCCCAAGAAAGCCGACGAATCTTCGAGCCCGCCTGATGTCAGCATTCCCGCCTCGCAACCGACTGAGAACCCTCCGACTACATCCGAGGAGACCCAGACTCTGGACACTCTCGCGGCTGAGCAGAAGGCTCACGAGAAGGCGGCTGTGAAGAAGGAGGAGGAGAAGAAGAACCTGACTTTGAGGCAGAGGATCATGAAGGAGGTCCACCATTACTGGGATGGCACAAAACTGCTCGGCACTGAGATCAGAATCTCCAGCAAGCTTGCCCTGAAGATGGGTGCAGGATACGAGCTCACAAGGAGAGAGCACAGGCAGCTTCAGCGCACCGTCGTTGACTTGGGTCGCCTGGTGCCTTTCTCCATGTTCGTGCTCGTCCCCTTTGCTGAGCTGCTGCTCCCTGTCGCGCTCAAGCTGTTCCCCAACATGCTTCCTAGCACCTACGAAGACTCCAAGAGCAAGGAGGGCAAGGCCATGCGTCTGAGGTCGTCAAGAAAGGAAGTTTCCACCTTCCTCCGCCAGACCCTTCGCGAGAGTGGTATCCCCATCAGCGCAGCGAACCTGCAGAAGCAAGAATTCACCGAGTTCTTCCGCAAGATCCGCACCACCGGCGAGCAGCCCACCAAAGCCGACGTCGTCAAGGTCTGCAAGCTCTTCAAGGATGACCTGACTCTGGACAACCTGTCGCGTCCCCAGCTTGTCGGAATCTGCAGGTACATGAGCCTGTCCACCTTCGGCACCGACGCCATGCTCCGCTACACCGTCCGCCACCGCATGCGTCAAATTAAGCGTGACGACCGCGCCATCTCCTACGAGGGCGTCGACTCCCTCTCCGTCCCCGAACTCCAGACCGCCTGCGCCTCCCGCGGCCTCCGCACCTACGGCATGTCGCCCGCGCGCCTGCGTGACGACCTGACCCTCTGGCTCGACCTGCGTCTCAAGTACGGCGTGCCTTCTACTCTTCTCGTCCTCAGCAACGCCTTCATGTACACGCAGGGCAAGGAAGCCGAGTTCGACTCGCTGCTTGACGCTCTGCAGGCCGTCCTCAGCTCCATCCCCGAGGAGCTCTTCCACGAGATCGAGCTGGAGGTGCACAACGCCGAGGGCGCCGCCACCAACAAGCAGCGTCTGGAGGTCCTCAAGGAGCAGCAGGAGCTGATCCAGGAGGAGGCCGAGCAGAGCGCTGAGCGCGGCGGCGAGCAAGTCCCCAGCGACAGGGAAGACATCGACGAAGGCGAGGAGGAGGTCAAGAAGCAGGAGAATGCCATGGCTTCCTCCAGCGCCGCAGACCAGACGAGGGAGAACCAGGAGCAGCAGAAGAGCGCGGAGAACTCCACCGAGGAGTCCAAGAAGGCTTAAGCTTTCCTCTTCGGTTGACATTGTAAGATTAAGATGTGGAAGCGGTGTGTGCCCATTGCTGGGCTAGACGATAGATACGTCTCGTTTGTTTTACCACTTGTACTGCATAGCTGGATGGCGTTGGGGAGCTTGTTGGAAAGGAAAGGGAAAGGGAAAGGGAAGACGGCAACAACAAATCTTCACGAATATGGCCCCTTTCGACATTCGCGTGGAAGTCGCGTAAGAAAGAAAAGTAGAGATTCGCTTCGAGGGTGCCAAGGGCGCGGATGGAGAGGACTGATCGCTGCTCAGATGATGCCTTTATTGTATAAAAAGAAACTTATCCTGAACTTCAGATCATCTCTGTGCTCTGTTGAGTGAGCACGCTCATTCTTCACGGCATTGCGACTGTTTTTTACGCCTGATCTTCGGCGTACCACAACAGCTCCTGGAATATTGCGAGGCTGCGTCGCGTACCGAGACCCGGGCAGCATCAAGACCCCAGGCTACCTTCAAGGGTGATCAAGCCTTGATTCTAGGTATCCGGTGTCGCTCACCATTCAAGCTCAGCTGGAAGGAACTAAATCTGATGAAAATTACACATCAGATCATGACAAACAATAGATATTCAAGTCTCGCGCAGCCTTCAGCATCTTGCTCTATCTGTTCCGACGCAGAATCGATTTCAGTTCCATTTCCATCTACAATCGCTCTCTCCTCTTGCTCACGTGGGCTGACCCCCTGACCAAAGCACCGTCCTCGATCCCCTTTCGAAGCGCAGCCGAGCCAAATTCGCCGCCCAGATCGTCTCCCAGATCGACGGGCCCGCCTTGCCAGATGCCCACAGCGCGGCCGTGGACAGATTCGTCCGACATGAACCGCAGCACCGCAGCTTGGACGTCCTCGAGGGCGGCAAACTTGATTCCGATCTGTTGCAGCTGGGGGACGCGGTGCGCGGTCAACGGCTTGGGGACGAAGTAGGGAGCGACGAGGTTGACGCGCACCGGACACGAGGCGGACTTTGCGTCGTCGAGAAGGCTGCGGAAGAGGCCGCGCACGCCCCATTTCGAGGCCGTGTAGTCGGAGCGCAGCGACATCCCCGAGTACCCGGCTAAGCTCGACAATAATGTGATGGATTTGTCGCCCTTGTCGGCGAGATGCAGTCCGAGGCCGTACTTCATTGCCGCAGATACGGTGTAGAGGCTGCCGATCACACTGACGTTGATGCTGAGCGACTTGGGCGGTTTCGATGGAGCGTTGCGTTCGAGGAAATCGTCAGGGTGTTCGGGCGTGAGATCCAGCTCTTCGCTCTCTATGCCAGCGCTGCATACTACGTGGTCGATAGTGCGTTTGTTGTCGAGTGTTCGGAGCCAGGTGAGAGCCATTCGGAAGAGCTCCGTGACCGAGTCCCAATTTGTCACGTCCACTTGGATGAATTTGGCGGCGCATTCGCCCGAATTGAGAGTCTTCGCCAGTTCTTCGCCCCTGTCGCTGTTCAAGTCGGCGATGATGACTGCGGTGCCTGGATATTCGGCAAAAGCCTTCACAAACGACTCTCCGAGTCCGGAAGCTCCTCCAGTGACAAGAAGAGTCTTGCCTTTGAGTGACTGAGTTGCATCACCATTGGGGTTCGGGAAACCAATAGCCAGGGATCGTTGGGCACTGAGAAATTCATTCATGGCCTCGCCTGATAGCCTGCCGGTGTTCTGAACGACCATGGTTAAGTGATAGAAATGATGTCGGTGTGAATGTATCGACCTGTCAGGGTGTTTCCGTCAATGGTGCGGTTGGGGAGGCCATTACCAATGTTAGCTGCACGCTTCACTTTAGTACTATGTACGATACTGCGGCCGAGCTGACACGAAGGTACAGCCGGGCGCATCTCACTGCCATCGATCGGGATGCGTCATTGCTTCTTGAGGACTCGGGACATTTGCGAGAACCAAGTACCAAGCTGCCGGTACTAGCAAGATATGTGGCTCCTGACGTAGTGATGTGCAGAAGAAGCCTGCGAGGTTCTGGAAAAAATCACATGTGAAACGTTATCAACCTGACCTTGACTCTCGAGGCATGGTGGTTACTGTGTTGAGCAACCCGAATCGTTCATTTACTCTTTTGGGCAAGTTCCACCAAGAGGCGGCATGGGCCAGTTTTGTTTTTTGACCTTGGAAGCGGACGTTGACGAGTCGAGATCTTCGCTGCGGCCACGCAGAGATAACGTGCAGTGCTTCCGTTTTATTGAGGTTGTCGAGCTGGGTCGCATATGTGCCTCTTTGATCTCGACCAGTCAGCGCGCTGGCCAGGCTTCTTTTGTTGGTACTTTGTTGAATCGCTATCTCGTATCTCCATTTGACGCTCGGCTCTTATGACACGTCAAGATATTGTGGAGTGCTGTACGACGCTCCGATGTCCTGGCACGAGCCGTGATTTGCCTCTGGAGAGTCAGTCGGAGCGCATTGACGACGACGGTGGTCCGCGACGAATTTCAGTGGACCGCAGCCAACGTCGATGCTGTGAATGGTATCGTTCACTGCTTCAGAAGCCGGCGCTGAGTTCAAGCATTCTGCTGCTGCTGGCTCAGAATTCGATACTGTAAGGGTTCCGCATCTCGACGAGCCACAATTCCCCAACATTGCGAGCGATGTTTTCCGTGTCGTTGTTCCTGGCCAGATGGGACCCAGCATCCCAACCGTCTGGATGGATGCAGATCATCGCGCTTGCGGAGATCTGCCGTCCCGCACGCTCTCCCTATCCACTTCTCTCGAACGGCATGACGTCTATCTTTCCCTTTTCAGGCATTCGCAGTACGCTGAGAGGTGTGCCATGCACACAGGTTGAGAGGACGGTGTACGCAAGACAACATCAGATTCGCAGCAGCACTGAACATCTCTGGCCCATCGTCATAACTTGTGCACGAGCCTCGAGCCCACCAAAGCCCGATTCCATCGTGTGCGTTCAGCGAGCAAGGACTGGCTATGATTTTTTCTTGGGGGAGAGACGATCGTACATAAACATTTAGCCAAGGACAAGAATCGAGACTTCAACTACAGATTTCACCACGACGCGTTCCGCAGGTCCCAAGAATTCGATCCAGCCTTTACAGTCTATTGCCCCTCGCGTATACATCGTTCTGTTGACCATCACTTCAGAACGACGACGGAGCTCATCTCCGAAGCTCTTCTAGCCAGTCAGGAAGCCTCCAGATCAGGCATTCGAGCATACCTTTGCGGTAGTCATCGACACCCTCCTGCTCAACATTTGGCTATTCGAATTCGTCCAGACTTTCAAGGCGCTGGCAAACCGGTCGAACCAAACCCCCGCCTCGCTCAAGACGGTATCCAAAAACCATGGGTTGGGCACTACCGGCCGCCGCTGCGCTCGTCACGATATGCTGGGTCAGTTCGTTCTGCACTTCACTCCATCGCGCCTTGCGTTAACGATGAACCGCAGCTATGTGTCAGTTGCACGCGTCAAATCTTCTTCCACCCGCTAAGCCGGTATCCCGGACCTCGAATCGCTGCCTTGACGGACTGGTACATCATGTACTTCGTCTGGCGCGGTGACCTGCACATCAAGATCCGGGAATGGCACGAGATCTACGGTAAGGCCGCAATCGAAACGTCCAACCGACCAAGCAAGGTCCAGACAAGATCGAGCTGACACTTTCTTTCCCCAGGCGAGGCCGTCCGCACAGGCCCCGACACCGTATCGTACAACTCCGCGACAGCCAACGAGCAGATCAACGCCGTGCGCGCGAGGACGGTCAAGTCCGACGGGTACCGGTCGATGAGCACGAGCCGGACGACGCCGAACACGATCAGCGCGATCGACAAGAAGACGCACAGCTTCAAGCGGCGGATCCAGAGCCAGGTGCTGTCGGAGGCCGGGCTGAAGACGGTGGAGGGGCGCGTCCTGGGCCACGTGCAGGAGTTCGTCGACTACCTTGGCCCCGATGCGGATGCGCCCATGTCGGAGAAGACGCGGGACGCGGAAGGCTGGGGACCGAGCAGGAACATGTCCGAGGCCTGCAACTTCATGACGTACAATGTCATTTCGGACCTGTGCTACGGCGAGAGCCTCGACCTGTTCAAAGCCTGCGATCTGCGCTGGTTTCCGGGCGCCGTCGCCCTGATATCCAGGCGAGTCGTAATGGTAGGAGTGACCTGTTCTTTTATCGATGCGTCGATCCAGACGTCGTGCTTACACGTTATCTCCCAGGGCATGCTGCATCCCAAATTCAACGCGTGGAAGCTGGACAGGCTGGTCTTCCTGACCAAGCGCTCCAGGATGCTGCACTTGGCAGCGTGGGTGCGCGAGCGAGGCAGCGCGCGCGCGGCACGCGGCAACGACGTCGAGCAGAGAGACATCTTCTACTCGATGATGAACACGGCGGACCCCAAGACCGGCGGGCACCTGACGTCCAAAGACCTCTGGCTCGAAGCGATGATGGTGCTGATAGCCGGATCGGACACGACCTCGACTGCCATGGCCGGCACGCTTCACCATCTCTTGCACAGTCCGCAAGCGCTGGCCGAAGTCAGCGACGAAGTGCGGTCTCGGTTCGAGACTGCCGAGGATGTCACGCCAGCCCGGGTCGCTGGCTGCAAGTTCGTCCGCGCGTGTATTGACGAAGCGATGAGGTTGACGCCGCCCGTGGTCCACGGGCCTCCGCGGAGAGTGGAAGCCGGCGGCGTTGAGGTGAAGGGCGAGTATTTCGGCGAAGGCACGATATTGCAAGCCCCGATCTACTCCCTGCACCGGAACGAGGAGTACTTCGAAGCGCCGGACGAGTACAGGCCGTGGAGGTGGATGGTGGAAGGCGACGATTTCGACCGCGCGTCAAGAGCCTTCGTTCCGTTCCACGTGGGCCCGTATTCTTGGTAAGCACCCTTTTGAAATCGCCAGCCTGAACAGATACTGACAATGGTCGTTCCCAGCGTCGGATGGAGGCTTGCCGTCATGGAGCTCACTACGGCTTTGGCCAGGATAGTGTTCTCCTACGACATGCGACTGTCTCCGGGGGCACATTGCTGTGGTGGGAAGCCTTCAGCGGGCAGCTGCCCGTATCAAGTGAAAGGCTGGATGACTTCGATCGCTGAGGGACCTGTCGCTCAATTCAAAGCGCGATCTTCGTGAGATGATCGTCGACCGGTCGCGCCAACGTCATCCGACAAAAGAGCGCCTGAAAACGCAGGTTCCAGTGACTGTGGCGGGTTCCATTGGCATGGTCAAATCGGGATCCGGGACGACTGAACCGGACCGGAGTCCACGCCTGCTCGCACCCCCAGAACGATACGACGGCCGCGGAGCGCACGAGCAGAGGTCCTACGCACGCAGTGTAGCCGCCTTAGGAAGGGAAGAAAGGCTGCGCGCGTCGGCGAGCAGGCGCGACACGCGACTCGGTGTACAGTCCAGAGAGCGATGGCAACGCGCGCTCGCGGTGTTCATCAGAAGACTGCAAGGGTCAGATGCCTCGCCGTAAGTCTAGGCGAGAGGCAAAGATGTCCAGCCGGTTCTGTCAGAGAAAACGAGAAATGGCGTGGGCGGGCGCTGTAGAAAGTGCAAACATAGGGCCTCTGAAACCTTAGGTACGGTACCATCGTTGATAGCAGCTCGTAAGAAAGAGACGCGGAGCCAAGCCAACGAAGACTTTGGATGTAGCGACGCCACTGTACGATCCTTCTCATCAATGTGGTCCTGAATGTGCCCTGCGAGGGTCGGGTTAGCCCACGAGAGTCGCGCGAAGCCTGAAGCCTCTCATCGCTTGATGAAGCCCTGCTTCGAGCACTGTCATTTGTCGACGCTGAAGCCGCGTTTGAGGGAAGGAGGTGGCTGGTAGGGTTAGGGTTAGGGTACCACCCCCAAGGTCACTCTCCAGGCAAGGGAGGAAAGGCGTTTAAAACATCGCTTGAAAAAGCATGAACAAGTGACGAAAGCAGATATTACCGAGGTCAGGTGCGTAGTTGTATGCATCGGGCGGGTGAAACGTCAAAGAAAAGATCTAATATCATCCAGGCAGACGAATGCTTGCTTCGGCGAGAAAGGATAACAGCCCAGCAGACAGGATTGGGGCATGACGGCCTGCCGTGTACCGCCTCGTAGAAAAGAAAATGCTATGTTGCTGTTGGACGAATGATTGACGGAACAATTCTGACTATGGTGATTCAGTCCTGTTTTTGGGAAGCTAGAGGGGATGGAGAACGGAATGCAGAGCTGCGAAACCAAAATGCTCTGGAAAGGGGCGCCACGGGGTCAGAGAAACAAAAATGCGGATGGACGTTCCCGCAGACATCAACGCAATATCAAGGCATGTAGACCGAGCGTGAGCGCGACGCATGGAACATTGGAAGAGTGGGCAGCAAGGAAACGAAGCGGAAGACAAGGCATGGCATGCAGATTCGTTTCGTGAGAGAATACATAACAAATAAAAAGTAGAGGTACCTTGCTTCGTATCATCCACCGATCCCTCTCGACAATAATGTAGCTTGGTGGTGGTGGTGGTGGTGCATCTTCTTCTTCTTCTTCCCTTATCTCCTTCTTGCTGCGGGCTCCCTATTCCTTTCTTGTCGCTATCCTTTCCCAATTCCTCGCTCTCCCGGCATTTCTCACACCTCTATCTTTCTCCTCTTCCCCTCTTTCCCCACCATTCATCTCGTCGCATCATCGCTCCCCGCGTTCTTATTCCTCGGATCGTCGCGGCGCATGATACTCTCGACTGGACCCAGCAACCTCTGGAAGCCATCCTTGCCCAGGGTAGCGACCTTGACCTCGCTCTTGCTCACCACGCTCGCAGCACGGGGCTTGTCCTCCAGCAGGGCGAGTTCGCCGAAATAGTCGCCCTTGGCGTAGGCCTTGAGCGGCTGGTCGGAGCCGCGCTTGAAAGCCTCGGCCTCGCCGGCCTCGAGGATGTAGAACTTGTCGCCCTGCTCGCCCTCGCGGATGATGTGGGAGCCGGCCGGGAACTTGTGGGTGTCGAGGGCGTCGGCGATCTTGCTGCGCTCGTAGGGGGTGAGGGAGGCGAAGAGCGGGACTTCCTCGAGGAAGGACTCGTACATCCTGCGGCGCTGGAAGGCCGAGTCCATGAGGATGCGGCGGAAGGTGATGCGGTCGAGCTGCCACAGGATGCTGGGCTCGGTGCTGACGACGGTGGCGGCGCGGGGCGCGTTGTACATGAGGGCGAGCTCGCCGAAGGAGGTGCCGGGGCCGGAGGAGGCGACCATGGCGCCCATGCCGTCGGGGCCGGGCTCGACGTGGCCGGTCTTGGAGACGTAGATGTCGAAGTTGCCGCTCTCGACGATGTAGAAGTAGTCGCCGGCGTCGCCCTGGACGATGACGCGGACGTCTTTGGCGGGGACCTTGCGCTCCTGCAGGGCCGCGAGGACCTGGTCGCTCTGCTCGTCGTCGAGGTGGGCGAAGAGGAAGTTGTGGGCGACGGCGGAGCGCAGGCGGGCTTCTTGCTGCTCGGTCTTGGGGTAGGTGGGGGCCTTCCAGTTGGCGTCGTCGGCGGAGGAGGGCGCGAGCGACTCGGCGGAGACGGAGGTGCGGCGGTTCACGTTGTAGTTGTTGGGCAGCGACTGCGGGATGTCCATGGCGCCGGCGGAGACGGATGCGGGGACGTCTGTCTGCGAGCCTGCCGCGGGTGTGAAGCCGAAGTTGCCAAAGGAACCTCCGGCGGTGGGAGGCGAGGAGGCTCTGGGGTTGTTGGTGCTGCGGACATTGGGAGGGAAGGAGGAGGCGGTGGGCGAGGCGAAGTCCTGCTCCTCCTCTTCGGCGACGGACTGCATGCCTCTGTGGGCGGGGGAGGCGGCAGGTGAGGTGGTACCGAAGGGGTTGTTGCCGGGGAAGGTGTTCTCGGCCATTCCCGAGCTGCTGGAATGGCGCTGGGTGAGGAGGAATTCGGCGCGCTGGCTCTCGAGGCGGCGGTGGAAGAAGTTGGCGCAGAACTGGAGCAGGTCGTGGGGCTTGTGCTTGAGGACTTCGCGGTCGAGGGCACGGATTTCGTTGGAGTAGTCACTGGGCAGCGACATGGCGGGCGGGCGGGCAGCGGGCGGCGGAGGCTGCGGTGGAGGGGCTTGGGGCGGAGGAGTGATTATTGGCTGGCGGGCGGTGGTCGCGGGAGGGCGGGCAGGCGGGCAGGAGGGCGGTGCGGGTCCTTGTGAGGTCACGCCGACGAGGCGCGTCTGGCGAGGAGCACGGCGGTTGGCGGTTGGAGGTGGGAGGGCTGAAGTGTGGAGATGCCTGACGTATGGAGGGAGAGCTGTGCAGCGGTGATGGAGCTTGATGGGTGTTTGAGAGACAGAGGGACTGAGGCACGTGAGGGGATGCCTTAAGGAAACAGCAGTTGGAAGTGCATTGGAGTAAGGTAGGTGAGGAGGCGAAGGATGTAGGGCTGCGTGTGTGTCTCTGTCTGTCTGTCTGGCCACCATTCGCCTGCTGCTTCTGCTTCTGCTCTGTTTGGCGGCGGCCGAGCTGGCCAGCCTCAGCACTCCAGCTGTGCCTGCCACCGCCCGAAGCAAGCCCCAGGCAGCAAGTGCGGGGCAGACGCCTGAGGTTCAGCTTGCCGGTCTGAGCCTATGTATGTACCTTACTCAAGGTAATAAGGCATTTTGGTGAGGCATCCCAGAAACACCGCTACTGTACGGCGATACATCCATGAGGGCTGCCATTTCTGGCATCATCAGATAACAATGCATCTCTGCAGTGACCGTCTCACGCATTGGCCTGCAACTCGCCCAATTGAACGAATGCTCTGCGTATGCTTGCACTGATGCGCTGTCAGCGTCGCTGGTGGGTGGCTACCTCACTCTGTGGACAATCTAGAAATATATGCAGGCTAGTGTAAGATGGAGCGTGCTGCCAGGCCACGCTGTGAAGGTACGGCAGGTCACGCTGCCAGAAGATACCTAAGGTAGTAGTAAGCTAGTTTCTCTGCCCTACCGCACCGCCCCATTGCCACTCCCAGTCTCCCACACGGCGAAATCAAGATGGCATGGCTCGTCCTCTCGCGAACCACGGGCGAGCAGGCGTCGCAGCGCTTGGCTGCTGGCACTCGGGGCTTCAGCTAGACCTGGCGCTGCAGGCACAGACCCTTGGACAGACACGCCCAACCGCCCGACGCCACAGCTCAATGCCACCCGCGTACATATGTAGTCGAGCGGTGCTGCCCTCCCAACGTGCGTGCATGCATGCAGACAGACCGTTTGCCTAAGTACATTTCTCTTCACACCTGACATACACGCATACACTTCTCTTCACACTTGATATACTTTACACCCGTGGACGGACACGAGAAGAATACCTACGACTCCCACCTCCCCAGCCCGCAAAACATCTGGGTGTCGGCTCGCTCGCACCGGCGCAGGTCTCGCCTCGGCGAACTTCCAGCCTCCCCGCCCGGCCAGGCTTAGCTCGCGGTAGCTTTGCGCCGCCCATCCCCTTCGCCATCGCGACACCGTCACCGCGCATTATCACTACCGCTGCCCTTCGCCCACGCCCTCAACCCACCACCGCGAGGCATTGCACACTCCCACCGCCGTCCGCCCTCGCTCCGCCCCGCCCTCGCGCAACCATGGGCTCCTACACCTTCAGGTGGTACGTTCCGCCGCTCCCGCACGCCGCCGCGCGCTGCCCGACCAGGGATCCGCTGGCAGAAGCTGGCCTGACGCTCGGTGGAGCTCTGTCACGCTCGCCCAGCTGCCTGCCTGGTCGCGCGCCGTGCTACACCCGTGCCTTGGAAAAAATCGAGTCCGCGACCGCGCGCTTGCTTGACCACAAGAGCTAACCCTCGCCTGCTTTCGCTTCAATAGGGACCACCCCGCCGAAGAAGTCTACGTGACCGGCACTTTCGACAACTGGTCCAAGAGCGTCAAGCTGCAAAAAGACGGCGACTCCTTCACAAAGACCGTCGACATCCCCTCCACCACCAGCGCGGGAACAGTTCACTACAAGGTGCGTTTGGGCGAGACTGAGGCGCCGCGGCTGTCTGGTTGCAGCGCTCAGGCGCGCAAGCACCGCGGCTCTCCCTGGTGCTTGCCGCACGCCGTCACTCGGCGCTGCGCATGCGAGCCGCGCAAATTACCTTATCTCGCACCCATGCTGACAATCTCCGCGCAGTTCGTCGCAGACGGCGATTGGAAACACGACCCCAACGGCAAGACCGAGACCGACCACGAAGGCAACATCAACAACGTCATCTACCCTCAAGACCTCAACCCCTCACTATCCTCCGCCGCCATGTCCTCCACCGGCCCTGAGGCAACGTGAGTCCTCCATTTGCCAGAGCGAACCAGCGCAAACGCTAACCCTCTTTCCAGCACCGCCGCTCTCGCCGGCAAGCAGCCTCTCGAGCACGAGAAGGACCTCCCTGGTGCCTTCCCCGAAACCCCCGCAGCCACCGAGGACCAGAAAGAGAAGGCATTCTCCGTGAACCCCATCCCCGCCTCGGCAGGCATGGGCAACCCGATCGCCCTCGCTGCTGGTGAGAAGGTCCCCGAGTCCTCCACCATCCACACCAACACCATCAACTCCACCGTCCACGACGACCCTGAACTCAAGGCCAAGGACACCGAGCAGACCATCAGCGCAGCTCCCATTCCCGCGACCGGCGGCATCGGCAACCCGATCAAGCTCGCGCCCGGCGAGGAGGTGCCCCACCACAGCAACCTCACTGCCAACACCATCGACAGCAACGTCAAGCTTGACAAGGAGTCGTACGAGAAGAGCGACAGCGGAGCTCCCCAGCTGCCTCCGGTCCTGACACCCGGCGGCGAGAGCGAGGCGAACGGAAAGAAATCCGTGTTTGGTGGCATTGGAGCCGCCACTACTCCTGCTTTCATTCCTGAATCTTCCCTCCCCATGGGCGAGAAGGCCGTGTCTGACGTCGGTCCCAACATGTCTTCTGTCGCACCCCAGAGCACTACCAACGAGCTCGCCGGTCAGCAGCCCATTGAGCCGCGCGGTGTGCCTCAGGTCATCAGTGAGAGCCAGGAGAAGGCCGATGTCGCACCCGAGGCCGCCACCAACCCCGAGGCTGTCCAGGAGAAGACCCAGGTCGAGGATGAGCTGAAGGAGAAGGTTTCTGAGGAGCCCGCGACCAGCGAGTCCGGTGCTTTCGGCAAGAGCGAGAAGGGTGTCACTGGCGCCGTTGTTGGCGGCGCGGCTGCTGCGGGCACTGCTGCGGTTGCAGGTGCCGCCGCTCTGCGCAACAAGACCACTGAGACCACCGGGAAGGACCCTGTCGAGGCTCTCCCTGCGTCTCTTACTGGCACTTCCGACAAGCCCACCGACGCTGCAGGTCTGCCCATCGAGCCGAGCACTGTGCCTCACACCGTCGAGGAGAGCCAGGAGAAGGCCAACGTTGCTCCTGAGGCTTCCGCCAACACAGAGGCTGTCGTCGAGAAGGCTGATGTTGAGGATGAGCTGAAGCAGAAGGTGCCTGAAGAGCCTGCCACTTCCGAGTCCGGCTTGCTCGGAAAGAGCGAGAGCAACAAGGGTGTTGTCGGTGCCGTTGCTGGCGGTGCCGCGGCTGCTGGTACTGCTGCCGCCGCTGGCGCCTACGCCCTCCGCCAGAAGACCACCGAGCAGACCGGTACCGACCCCGTCTCCAAGCTCCCGCAGTCCGTCCAGGACAGCATCAACAGCATGAACAGCAAGGGCACCACCGCGCCTGCCGTCACACCCACTCCCGCGTCCACTCTCGATACCTCCAAGGATGCCACCCTGCCTCAGCAGACTGCCGTTGGTGAGCCCGTCACCGTGCCGGCTGAGAAGAACGCGCCTTCGGCTGTCAGCGGAGTTCCTGAGGAGGTCACCACTTCCCAGAAGGAGGCTCACGTCCCTGCAGAGGCCGCTGCCAACCCTGAGGCTGTTCAGGAGAAGCAGGCGGTGGAGAAGGAACTGAAGTCTGAGCTCAAGCCTGTCGAGGCGAGCGGTGAGCCTGCGCCCACCGTGGCCGCTGCCACTACTGCGACTGCGCCTGCTGCTACTTCTTCTGGTGCTCCTCAGCTTTCCGAGCCTGCCTCTGTCTCTCCCATCTCCATGGAGAATGACAAGCCCAGCAATGGTACGACTGTCGCTGCTGTTGGTGCTGGTGCTGCTGGCGTTGGTGCCGCCGCTGTGGGTGCTACTGCGCTCACCAACAAGACCAACGACACGGACGTCGCCGGCTCCAAGGAGCTCAACGCTCCCGCAGACGCACCGGCCAAGACCGAGGTCCAGGACAAACTGGCCGCTCCGGAGCAGCAGACACCGCTTGATAGTAGAGACGTCTCGCCCATGTCCCGCGTCGCGACCAAAAACCACCCCGAAGGCGCCAGCAGCGGCCCGGCCGTCACCACCGGCGTCGACAGCGAAAATGTGCCCGCCGAGTCCAAGCCCGAGAGCAGCACCGCCGAGACCACCGCTTCCAAGCCCGTCGGCTCCCGTCCCGAGGTCTCCAACAGCACGCCGCAGAAGCGTGGTTCCTTCATGGACAAGCTCAAGGGCACCCCGGAGAGCACCAAGACCAGCACCACGACCGGCGGCGAGAGCCAAAAGAAGCGTAGGAGCTTCTTCGGCAGGATCAAGGACAAGCTGAAGTCGACGTAGATACCCTCTTCCTCTTCCGCTTGCACCTTTCTTCCTTTGCCCATTGATTGCATCCTATCTTCTTTTACCTCTCGAGCGGGATTCATTTCTGCGGGCGTTTCTTGGTTTTTGTTTCTTCTTGCTAATCCCGCGTGTGTACCAACAGGCGGAGCGTTTCGCGGCCGCGCGAGCCCGTCGTCGTCGGCCCGAGCAGCGAGCAGCCCGGTTCAGAGGACGACGAGGCCGAAGCGACCGAAGCCCAACCCAAAACCCAGCCTAAAGCAAAATCAGGAAGAGCAGACAGCTCCGCCTTCGACCCGACGGCCGCCGCTTTCGTCCCAAGCAGTCCTCCTCCAGCCCTCCCTCAACAAAACCAACACGAACGCCACTCTCCTCCCATCCACCAACAGTCCTCACACCAACCCCGCTCCCCACCCGCCACCCAACAACACCGCTCCCCACCTCTCCACCGCACCCCCTCCATCTCCTCCTCACACCTCCTCTCCAGCTCCCCAGGCCGCCTCGTCTACGCCGCGCGCTCCGGCGCCGTCGCCGTCCTCGACGAGCCCATCGACAGCCTCCTCGCGCGCCTCGACGACGAAGCGAACCTGTCCGACGACTCCGGCGCCGACTTGGGCGGCGTGCACGAGGAGGACGCCCCGCCGCCCGCGGGCTTCGAGTGGCTGCCGCCTGATGTTGAGGTGGAGGTTGAGTGGATTGGGCGGATTGGGGGGGAGGAGTGGGAAGGCGGAGAAAGCGGGGAGGAGGGGGTGGACATGAGTGCGGCTGGCGCAGTGAGGTTGCCGTACAGGGTTAGGGTGGACAGTGGGGAGGAGATTGCTGAGGTTGAGGAGGGGTTGAGTCCTTCGGGTTGATTGCCTTTTCCTCCGCTCTGGTGGTGGAGGTCGGGAGTGAACGCCTCGCTCGCTCGCTCGGTCCGCGGGACCTTTCTCTGCTCTGCTCTGCCCTGCTTGCTATCGTTTCCCGCCTTGCTTACCCGCTGTTTCTTGTTTTCAGTCTTGTCGTCTATACCACTTGTCGCGTTTTCATGCCGCAGCAGAAAGGAAAGACAGTCATTTTTTTGGTCGGAGGTTGTAATTAATGCGTACAGTCGAGTCGTTCGTTGTGAAGCCATTTGCCGCGAGCACTGACTGGTCTTTTGGAGAGTCGGGGGTCGGGTCACCTTATTAGACTGGGTTATTACTGGTTAGGTAGGGGTTAGGTAGGATACGGGGGTGGTAATTCTTTCACATTATTGATCCGACTGCCATTTCCACTTCCACTTCCACTTCCACTGCCCCTTCCACCTCGATCTCTCCCATTGCTGAGAGGTGTGTGAAGATAGATGGGTCTTTGTGCTCAGGTAGGTAGGTAAGGTACTTCCGCTGCCCTGCGTACTCTCCATGCCCTCCGCTGAACTGCCCTGGCCTCGCTCGAGCAACTGGAACCGTGCGTTTCTCTCCTACGAGGCTCGTGGCTTGGCCTCCGAGACCGGCTTTGACGTTGAGGAAGATGGACGTCCTGCAATTCGATCCAAAATGGTTTGCAGGCGGACATGAAGCATGCATCGACTTGTAATCAGCAGGAGCATAATTCAGCTTGCAGGGGAGTTGGCGAGGGAGAGGGACGGGATCGGGCAACGGAAGTCACGCAAGGGATGTCTGTCATCTTCACTGCTGTGCTCAGGCCAGTGAAGCAAGGGAGGGGATGGGGGGCGAGAAGACCAGCATCGCCAACATCAAAGCAAGCTTCGGTAGTCGTGTCCTTGCGTTTATCTTGTAATTCTATTGGTGGGTTTCTCTTTTTGCTTTTGGTCTATCGTACAAAGAGACGGCGACAAATGAACGCTCACGCTCGTGGGTACTTTTAACCCTCTTTCCTTTCCGTGTATCGTTTTGCTTTTGGCGCGGCGCAATCCGTTGCAGTCTCCTCCCTGTGTCGGAGGGCGGTTGCTTTTCGTCCATCCTATGGCTTCCCTTCTCGGATTTCACAAATCTTCCCAGGCTATGAAGCAGCGCTCGCAGAGCTCCTTTTTGCTTCTTCAACAAATTCCGCCTCCCCTGACAACCAACGGCCTCCCTCACCCACCTCACGCCTGCCACCCGTTCGGCCCACCCCAGTTGCCCCTGACGTGCGCCGCGCGGTACACCCACGGGAAAAAGTCCTTCTTCAAATGATAGAACGAGCGGCGCGGCACCGCCTGGTCGACGCCGAACAAGCGCCCGAACGTCTCCTTCGGCTCGCCGCCGTACTTGAACTCCGCCAGCATCACCTTGCCGTACTCCGTCAGCAGCGGGCAGGACGTGTAGCCGTCGTAGGACGCGTCCAGCGCCGCGCCGGGGCCGGCCTCGAGGCTGCGGAGCAAGTTCGTCACGAGCACGGGCGCCTGCGACGTGATGGCCGCGACGGTCTTGGAGGTGGGCAAGCTGGAGGCGTCGCCGGCGGACCAGACGTTGGGGTACTTGGAGTGCTGGGTGGTGGAGTCGGAGACGGCGACGTAGCCGGCGGGGTTGGCGAGGGGGGAGGAGGCGAGGAAGGCGTGGGGCTTGTTCTTGGGGGCGACGTGCAGGAAGTCGAAGCGCTTCTGGACGGGCTCCGGATTGTTGGCCTGGGCGAAAGTGGCGGTGTTGGTGCTGTTGTCGATGGAGACGAGGTCGTGCTGGAAGAGGCCGGCGACGCCGCGCGCCTTGCGGATCTCCTCGAGCGCCGCGCTGTACTTGGGCACGCCGAACATGGCGGGCAGGCCCGTGGCGAAGTCGACGGTGATGGCGGAGCTGGAGGGGTTCGCGGGGTTGAAGAGGCCGGCCTGCGCCCAGGCGTCGGTGGCGAGCCACATGATCTTCTGGGGCGCGCCGGCGCACTTGACGACGCCGGCGGGCTGGGTGAAGATGGCGTGGCCGCGGGTGAACTGCTTGATCGTGCGGTTGGCCTTGTCGCAATACCTGTAGTCGTAGATGGTCGAGACGAGCGAGTTGGGGTCCTCGAGGGCCTGGTCGAGGCCCTTGACGCTGCCGAAGTCGAGGGAGATGCCGGGGACGACGACGAGATGCTCGTAGGACAGTTTGTCGCCGTCTTCCAGGGTGAGAGTGTTCTGCTCCGGAGTGAAGGTGCTGGCCGCCTTGTTGTAGAATTTCAGCTTAGGGTCCAGGATGCTCTTGAGGTCGAGACGAAGGTCTTCCTTGTTCTTGAGGCCGCCACCGACGAGTGTCCAGCCGGGCTGGTAGTGGTGCCATTTTGCCGGGTCAACGATGGCGATGTCGTCTTCCTTGAAGCCACCACGACGCAGAAGTTGGTGGCTGATCGCTGTGCCTGCCGCACCACCGCCAATAACGACGATCTTGTGGTTGCGTGTGGCGCTGCTTACTGGGGCAACCGTTGCGAAAGTCCGGCTGCGTGCTGATTGCGCGAAGGCCGAGCGAGCGCCCTTGGCTATGGGGGTACAGCGCATCATGTTGACTGCGGGGTGCGTTCAAGTCTGATTAAGCGACTATGGCGACAGACGGGTTTGACATCGGATGGGTGGATGGATGGTGTGAAGTGCAAAGTCTCCGCTACCGGCCCCACAAGGCTTGATCACGACATCGCAGGCGGCCGGTGAGGTTCGCAACGTGAGGGCTGCCCGTATTGACGACCAAGATACGTCAGAACTGTCTGGCTCCAATCATTCGCTATTGTGAATCTCTGTGCAGATCAGGTGTTGTCTCTGTAAACGAAGTAGGATGCCGCGCTTATGCAGCTCTGAAGCTTGGAAATATGCATGAACTATTATAAACACAATGTGATCGTACTAAAAAATGATCCAGGTCAATAGCAATTTTAACTGGCTAATTCCTCTCCACATGGCAATCTTCTCAAATTGAGTGAGGCAACTGTATTTTCTGCGATAATGTAATGTCAGTTGTAAGTTTTCAGGTGCATATATGCGGGAATTGCGACCTATTGTTCATATAGCTGCGTCAACCTTCACGAAAAGTCGTAAGCGACCAGATCATTGTACTCCCAAGCATCCAGAACACTGTATAGAAATTGTTGAAATAAGCCCTAGACATCTCAAAATATCGAGACATGCAAATTTACATAATTCACGAAGTTTCATCGACATTACGGCGACGACGCACGAAGGCACCTCCGTTGACGCCAAAACAGCCAACCCCAACCCTAACCCTAGTAACCCGAATCGCCCAGGCCTTGATGGAGATTTGCATGTAAGTTAGATTGAAACAACGTAGCATTCGTACTCCTAACGTGATGACCAAAAGCTTTTTTTCAAGTAGCTTGAAGCCTTTCCCGAAGGATCGATCAGCATTGTCAGCCCTCCTCGACGCTTCCACCATTCGAGGAGTCTTGCAGCGGAGGAAACGATTCAACCCCGCACCCGGCCAAAAATTCCACGCACATTGTTGGCCCTGCAAAAACGTTGGATTCCCAACCCTCGCCTGCGAAACGTGGCAATCCTCATTCCCTCGAACACACAACAAGAGATACAGACAAAAAGCAAAAGGATAATGATCAGAGTGGGACTCGAACCCACGAGGATTGCTCCACTAGCAAGTAGCTTTCAAGGTCTACCTGAAGCTAGCGCCATAACCACTCGGCCATCTGACCGAATTTGTTGATGTCCAACTGGTTGCATTGTTTATGTCGGCCAGCGATTGACTGCATTCGCTTCCGTCCATTCAGTATGACCTTTTAGTCCTATGTTTGATCTTCCAGAGCCTCGCCGGAACACCCAGATTATTGCTACCTAGGTAGTTCCAAAGTGGACCCCTTCAGCCAAGCCATCAGTCTACAAACTGCCTCGTCATATACTTCCTGTGCCCGCGGTTGAACAACGTCCACCCACCACCACCGGCAGGCAAGAGCTCGAACATCTCCCAGCGCGGATCACACCCTCCCCCAATAACGTAAACCACCGCACCCTCATCATCATTCCTGATCCCACTAACTCCATGCTCTCTCGCCTTTGCCCTGGCCTTCGGCGCAAAGGCCAGCACGCCCTTGGGCGGCCTTCCAGCCGGATCGGCCGGCAGGGGCGGCACAGGGATTCCGACTCTCTTCCTGTGTCCTGTAGGCGCCACCGTCCAGCTATGCGAGGGCCCGCCCTGCCAGTGCGGAGGATCAGAGCCCATGTAGATAGGCGCGGAAGCGACGGAGCGGACGTCCTTGAGGACGCGCGGGGCGAGGGAGGAGGATTTGAAAGCCTGCAGGGCTGAGACGGGGGGTTGAGGGCCGCCTGGGGATGCGGAGGCAGGCGGCGGGCGCAGGCCGTAGTATTCTTGCACGCTGCCGCCTTGGTGGGTGTTGGCGCTTGCGCTGTGGGGGCTGGAGCGGCCGGAGAGGGCGGAGGAGAGGGAGGCGTGGTCGAGGGCGCCGGCTGAGAGGCGGTGGTCGGCGTAGGATTGGCTTTTGCGGTGGGTGGAGCGGGGTTCTGATGTTGTTGGGGTGGCGGGTTCGGGGTTGGCGGTGTTGCCGGGCTTCATGTCGAAGATGTGCAGGGTGCCTTTGTCGGAAGTGCAGGCGAGCCAGCGGTTTTCCGGACTGATGGCAAGACCGGTGATAATGGAGCTGTCTACGCCACGGCGGAATTCGCCAATCTGGTCTAGAGTAGTTGCATCAAACGCCCGCAAGATGGTACCCTTGCCAGAAGCTGTTGCCAAGACAGATCCATCCTCGGAGATGGCGATGGCACGCAGGGCAGAAGAATGCGCGCGGAAGACTCGTTTTGAGCCTGTGGGAAGAGGTATCACCTGCACTTGTCCCGGTGACTGAGCCGGTAGCACCAGCAGATGGTCGTTAAGACACCCTATTGCGAATGTGTTGACCGCCGTGGGATACAAATTCCTGACTTTGTTGAGACCTCTTTCCGTCAAGCCAGATTCATCGATCTCGTCAGAAGGTGATACTGGGGGTGTTGGCTGCTGGGTGTTCAGTTCTTGATACTCGTACAACAGTGTTCGTTCGGCCAGAATGATCACCGCAAAAGAGCTCGCCAATCTCACGCCCAGTACGCGCTCGTGAAAGTTTATAGTGTTAAGCTGTCGACCCAAGGCAGCGTCCCAGAAGGACAGAACATTTGGACTGGCAAAAGGAGCTTTACCGCCACCGACGACAGCCAGATAACGGTCGTCAAGCACGGCGGCAATGCCTACACCCCCATCAGTGAGGGTAGCAGGAGCTTTGCCTTTGCCATCTATCTCAGACAGTGGTGGTTGATATGTCGGAAGGCAGTTGTCGATCCTGAAGACCCGGCAGCCTTCCGATAAGGCAGCGATGAAGCGATTTCTTGTAGCCGAGAAAGAGACGCCTAGGACAACAGCATCATCTGAGCTTTGGATAGGCTGGCGAGTGTTCATTGCGCGATGGCGAAGCCGAACTGCTCAACTATTCGGGACTAGATGTTCGACGACGGTATGGTAGCGTGACTGGCTACTTCGCTAGCTACTCAGATTGTAGTTCGAAGACGGCGATCAAGGTGATAGCATTGTGGCAGTAGAAGTTTGCATGCGAGTCGGCAAGCACAAAGTCGATGGGAACGATAAAGGACGACTTCGCGAAGCAAGCAATACCGTCAAGTCATCAAGTGCCTCAAGGGTGAGGTATGTATGCACTGAGCACAGTGAATCGTCACATCACATGGAGCAATAGAGTGTAGGGTCACCAGCCTATCGGGCCCAGCCGAGCCCACCGCTAGCTCCGGGGCAAAGCTACGGCGGCCGAGCGAGCCCCTTTGCGTTGCGCTTGCCCTGGGCCTGTCCCTGAGCGCGCGCTGCTCGCCCTTGCCAGCTTGCACAGGCATTCATTCCCACTGCTGGCCGTCTGCATCCCCACGACACCTCACTCACCCACCCGCTCACATCCATCCATCCCACCCGACCTCTCGTCACTCGCTTTACTGCCGCGCCGGACGAGCACACTGCCACCACCCAGCGGAAAAGAACGCCCCAACACCCCACCGCCAGTCCAACAACACCCACTCCACAAAATGTCGGCCGCCGGCAGCGCGCTCAAGCTCCGCCGCAAGAAGAATGTGAAGAAGGGAATCCAGTTCTGCCTCATGGTCTGTGGTGCCTCCGGTACTGGCAGGACGACCTTCGTCAACACCCTCTGCGGCAAGCCCGTCCTGGAGGGCCGCGACAACGATGATCCCACCACCGCCCACATCGAGGAGGGCGTCCGCATCAAGCCCGTCACCGTCGAGCTCGAGCTTGACGAGGAAGGAACTCGCGTCAGCCTGACCATTGTCGACACCCCTGGCTTTGGCGACGCCATTGACAACGAGGCTGCCTTCGGCGAGATCAGCTCCTACCTTGAACGCCAGTACGATGACATTCTCGCCGAGGAGAGCAGGATCAAGCGTAACCCGCGCTTCCGCGACAACCGCGTGCACGTGCTGCTGTACTTTGTCCAGCCGACTGGTAAGACTGCCCGAATACACAGATTGGCACGCGAGAGCCTTCAAGGAGCGGCCCGCCTTTTTGAACCAGCTGACACTATCTTCCTGCAGGTCACGGTCTCCGTGAGCTCGACATTGAGCTCATGCGCCGCCTCTCTCCCCGTGTCAACGTCATTCCCGTCATTGGCAAGGCGGACTCATTGACCCCGCTCGAGCTGGCCGAGAGCAAGAAGCTGATCATGGAGGACATTGAGCACTACCGCATTCCCGTGTACAACTTCCCCTACGACATCGAGGAGGATGATGAGGACACTGTTGAGGAGAACGCCGAGCTGCGTGGTCTGATGCCTTTCGCTATCGTCGGCAGCGAAGACACCGTCGAGCTCGAGGGCCGCACAGTCCGCGCTCGTCAGTACCCGTGGGGTCTCGTCGAGGTTGACAACCCCCGCCACTCCGACTTTCTCGCCATCCGCTCCGCCCTCCTTCACTCTCACCTTGCCGACTTGAAGGAAATCACTCACGATTTCTTGTACGAAAACTACCGTACCGAGAAGCTTAGTAAGAGCGTGAACGACACCACCTCTGGCGGCGACAACCAGGAGTCTCTCGACCCGCAGTCTCTCGCCTCGCAATCCGTCCGTCTGAAGGAGGAGCAGCTGCGCCGTGAGGAGGAGAAGCTGCGCGAGATCGAGATCAAGGTGCAGCGTGAGATCGAGCAGAAGCGCCAGGAGCTTCTGGCACGCGAGAGCCAGCTCAAGGAGCTCGAGAGCAGGATGACCCGCGAGCCGTCCACGATGCTGGAGGACGAGCACGAGACTCAGGCAGGCGCTTAAGTGGTTTCGCAGCAAAGCTGTTGAGCCTGCCCTCCTTGCATCTTATTGCTTTGTCGTAGCGGCTTGGCTAACCTGCAATTTTGCACAGACGAGCAAAAGCAGCGTGTCAAAGGCTACGAGCAATGCGTCCAGCAGCAAGACGACGACCGATATCGCAAGCAGCGTCGAAGTCTTCAACCTGGAGGAAGTGAGGCAGGGTAGGATCGTTTCGGGCCACGTTGTTGTCCCCACCTGATCTATACCTAGCACACACCGTCCGCTTGGCTTCACTTCTCATTCTCCTTTGTTGCTCTTTTGGTATCTTTGGTTCTCGGGCGAGCGTGATGCGAGAAAACTCGAAGGGAGTGGATTGGAGCGTTCATACCCAGATCTTGTTGTGTAATGCATGTAACTTACAATCAGTGAATTGACAAGGAAAATATAATATCTCAAATCTTCTTCTGTACGGTTCTCGATTGTGTTTGTCCAAGATCTACACTTTATCATGCCAGCACTAAGAGCAGATACCGGGACTCCCATCTCTTAAAGCTTCGCCTTCACCTGCCCGTAACCTCCAGCAAAGCCTCCACCCCCAATCGCCTCGACAACCTCGTCCACAGTCTTCAGCAACCACTCGCTCCCCTCATTACTCGCCAACCATTCCCCGCCCTGCACAGCCTCCGCACCCTCCTCACCACCCTCAACCGCCTTCCTCAGCCCAAAAACGTGGCTCAGCACCTGCGGTCCCACGCCCGTCTGAGCCCTCAAACACGCTACTGCCACCACACTCGTCAACACGCGCCCCACATCCGCCCCCTGCGGCGCCCTCTGCGACGGATCCGAGAACAGCGCGCCGTACTCCGCCTCAACAATGTGCACGGGCAAATCCGGATGGCTCGCCGCAAGCTTGTTGACCAGCTTGCCGCTGAACGGCGCGTAAATGGAGTCCCACAGCGCGCGGCCGCGGCCGAGCACGGAGCCGATGTTCGACTGCGAGAGCTCGCGGCGGGGCGGGCGCTGGGCGAGGGCGGACTGGATGTGCGAGGGCAGGCCATCGCGGAAGGCGCCGAGGCAGTTGATGGTGCGCGGGACGCCGTTGAAGCCGATGCACTTGAGGCCGACTTCGCGCATGAGCTCGGCGGCGTAGAGGGGGTGGTCTGTGGAGCTGGAGCTGGAGCTGGGGGTTTGCGAAGGGGAGGTGGCGAGGGCGTAGAGGGCTAGGAGGCTGTCGGGGGAGTTGAGGGTCATTGTTGCTGCGGTCTGGATTCGGGGTTGAGGTTAGAATTGGGGATTGGGTAATTGAAGGTGGCGGTTTGGGAGGGACTCACGGAGGCGCAGAGCCATGCTGGGAGTCCGACTTGCTTGGCTTTCGCATCGGCGGCGATTTTCTCGTAGACGGAGGAGATGTTTTTGGGCGCCGGCGTGGTGTGAGGTCTGACATGGGCGGCGTTGATGAGAGTCTTGAGCGACTCGGAGAGTTTCGACATGATTGCGATTGAGGTGGCAGAGTCGGGAACCGCGAGGAGGTATAGATATGTTGCCCTGTGAGCTCTGAAACACAACGCTCAAATGGTATAATAAATTGAAGATTGAACAGTCCGTATATATTTTTGCCTCCAAATCTCGAGGACAATGATGCGAAGCTCAGTCGTCAACAAGCAGATCGGCCGAGGCTTGACGTGACGACAGGGTTCCCGGACATAGACGGCGGAAGCGGAAGCCGGCAGCTTCGGACTCTCTATCATCCGTCTCGTGATATGCGCCAGCATGCAAACTCACGGCGTGTGGCCTTTTGGTGAGCGCTTATAGCGGTTGCGACGGAATGATTGGGATCACGTGTAGAGCGAGTCATTGCCCAGGTCGTGGGAATTTTGTCGGAAAGGTAGTTCATTGTCCAGTGCAATCACGGCCCATCTTAGAGCTCATTCGAGAACTGAAGCAGTAATACATTCAGATAATTGCATAGTATTCACATTTGATCTTAGTTCTGCTTGCACGCCAACGCGGTCATGCCATGTACTTTGTCAAATGATCTAGATGAGACAAAAAATATGCGTGCAATCACTGCACCACTCGTATGTACATCTCAATAGCCAGAAAATAGCCAACAGGTTTACTCCATGGCCTCGAGCTTCTCCGCAACGTGGAACTTAGCGTCGGTCTTCTCCTTGATCTCGTCAACAGTGACACCAGGAGCAAGCTCAGTGAGAGTGAGCTCGCCCTTGGTGCGGTCAACCTGGAACACACAGAGATCGGTGATGATGGTGCTGACAACACGAGCGCCAGTCAGAGGCAGGGTGCAATTTTGCACAATCTTGCTGACGCCGTACTTGTCAACGTGGTCGGTGGTGACGACGATCTTGGTCGCGTCGGGGTTGGAGACGAGGTCCATGGCGCCACCCATACCCTTGAAGACCTATGAAGGATGTTAGTGAGGAGATCTTGAAGCTTTGAATCTACAGGCTGAACGTACCTTTCCGGGAATCATGTAGTTAGCGAGGTCACCGTTCGCGCCAACCTGCAGCGCACCAAGGATAGAGACATCAACGTGACCACCGCGAATCATGCCGAAGCTCTCAGCGCTGTCGAAAACGGCGGCACCCTTCACGAGCGTGACGGTCTCCTTGCCAGCGTTGATGATGTCGGCATCGAGCTCTTGCTCGGTGGGGTACGCACCCATACCAAGGATACCGTTCTCGCTCTGGATCCAGACCTTACGGCCGGCCGGGAGGAAAGAGGGCGCCAGAGTAGGCATGCCGACGCCCAGGTTGACGTAGAAGCCTTCGTGGAGCTCCTTAGAGGCGCGCTTAGCAATACGGTCACGACGAGCTGCGGCGTCAGACTTGCTGCTTGCAGACTCGGAGCTGGCTTCCTGGCGGAGGTTCTTGCTCTCGAGGATCTTGTCCTTGGTGGCCTTGACAATGCGGTCGACGTAGATGCCAGGGAGGTGAATGTCATCGGGTGCGATAGTGCCAGTTGGAACGATGTTCTCGGCTTCAACGATGGTGACCTTAGCGGCCTTGGCCATCATGGGAGCAAAGTTCTTGGTCGTGTAGCGGAAACGGACGTTGCCATCCTCGTCGACGGTGTGGGCACGGAGGATTGCCACATCGCCCTTGATAGCGTATTCCATGTTGTAAACGCGGCCATCGAAGATGCGAGTCTCCCTGGGCTTGGCTGGCTCAACAACAACGCCATTGTCGAGTCGCACAGGGATCTGACCGCTCTGGATGAAAGTGTTGACACCAGTAGGAGTGTAGAAAGCCGGGATACCAGCACCACCACAGCGGAGCTTCTCAGCAATAGTGCCTTGAGGTGTCAATTCGATAGCGATTTTTCCAGTGAGATATTTCTTTTCGAGAGCCTTGTTGTTGCCGAGAAAACTGCAAATCGCGCGGTTGATCTGGCCAGCCTCGATCAACGGCGACAAGCCGCCACCAATGGCCGTGCCGGCGTTGTTGGAGACTGCTGTGAGGGAGTGCAGGCTGTCGGCGCCTCTCCGTACCATAGCATCAATGACTGTCTCTGCGGTACCGCAAAGTCCAAAACCAGCAGACAAGACAGTCGAGCCAGACTTGATGTCCGCGACAGCCTCGTCGGCAGAGTTCCAAACCTTCGAACCACCACGCTGCTTCGCCGGGGCACCACCAGGGACCTCACGGAAGAAGATCGACGTGGACTGGAAACCACGTCTTTGGCAGAACTGATCCTTCAGCCTCCATGATGTGCGAGGGGCGACGCGGACCTGGACCTGAACACCATTGCTCAGGGCAGAGCCGAAAGAGCGTGCGAACTCCATTGTATGAAATGCACCGACTCTCCTCCAAGTCGATGTTGAGTTGGGGAAGATCTGGGGAAGAGAAAAAGGTATACAACCACGACGACGCCTTGCACCCTAGGGCTAGCGAGTGTCGCTGCTGATATCATTTCCGGGTCGGGATTGCGGGCGGGTACTGCATCGGCTTCCATGTGGATCGGATGTCGCGGCAGCGCGGGGAAAGCCTGGGAGTTGGACTCGGCAATGAACCGTGGAGGCTGAGCGCCCGGACAACGGAGGTGAGATGGACTTTCGTTCATCCGCCTTTCTCCGTGCACGCACCTCCGACGTCGTCGAGGATAGCAATTGTCGGATCCAACAATGCATTGTCCAAACATCCAAATGCTTGTTCACGAAGGATGGTATATGGCTGATCTGTGAGTCGCTCAAGTAGACCAATAAATGTCCGGTGTCCATGGCTTTCACCACCTTGCAGGTAGGAGCGGTCAAGAGAGCGGAAGGTGAAACTCATCTATAAAAGCAGAAGTGGCAGCGGTATCCTGAGGAAGGGAGCTGTCTCATTGAGCGCGCCGCGTGTCGAAATCTCACACATCAGAAATCAAACCAGTCTTAGGTACCGCCAGCTGCAGGCTGCAAAACAAGGAAGCTCCACCAAGGCACCGTCCTGAAGATTCATCCTGCATCAGAAAGGCACGTGATTCAAGGCTTTCACGTGTAAGTGAAGGAAGCGCGCCGCGATGCACTTCTTGGCGCTCCGCGGCTGCCTAAGCCGCGCCTGCCGTCAATGTATGTATTCACACACGTAGCGGAGTGAACCAACTGCACAGGGATTTTTTTTTCATCACGTCGTTGAAACACTCCAAAACTTTGTCGAATAACCACAACACCAACAACAACCACTGATCTTGGAGCGACAATATGTCGGCCACCAACTCCACTCCACTGGCTCCCGTCACAGGAAAGCGCAAGCGTACTGCCATACCTTCTTACACCGAGCTTGACGCCACTATCGACCGCCTGGTCGACGAGTACCTTGAAGGGAAGGATGAAACAGTGGTCGCCAGCGATTCTGGTGATGATGAGGACGACGATCCGAGTTTTGATACCTGTCCAAAGGTAGGATAATCTACGCGAGAACTTACAGTACTCCATCATCCTAACAGCTCTACAGAAGGTCTCGAGCAAAGGACCTCCAAAGAAGATGCAGAAGAAGCTGGCAAAGCACTCACAGACCAAGCAAGTGCCTGAGGTCGAGAAGGCGCAGTCATTCCGTTTCTTCGACTTACCGCCAGAGCTTCGTGATATGATCTACAAAATGGCTCTCGAGGATGCCAATGGAGTTTCACTTATCGCGAGAACGGACGGCTCTCGTCGCACGGCACGTCGTGGTTCCGTCTACCCAGAAGAAGACTTCTCTCGGCAATTGTTCAAGCCCCGCCGACTCAAATGGGATACCGCGAAAGAGCTTGCGCCCGCCTCGACTCGTTTCTTGCCGGTTTTGTTGGCTGTGAGCAAGCAGATCAACGCCGAAGCCATCAACATCCTCTATGGACAAAACTTCATCTTCGGAGACCCGGCCGCCCTTCATCACTTCCTAGCCATCATTGGCCCGCGCAATCAGCAGCGTCTCACCTCAATTCAACTCGCCTACTACGGATCAGGGACTGCTTCATCAAACGCCATGTGTTTCAGTGCTCTCACGCTTCTTTCTGGCGCCACCAAGCTCAAAAAGCTCTTCATCAACTGTGAGGTGCCTGGTTCCTTCCCTGGAAACAAAGCCAAGAGAATCTTCAGGGATGCTCACTATTTCCTCGAAATGTACGGCGTTGTCAATGGGAAGAAGGATGCTGCGGTCGATATCATCACACTGGGAGCTTCAAACTTCAAGTACTTGCGCGACAAAAGTCTCGAGGAACAGCGTGATTCGTTTGAAGGGGAGCTCCGCAAGAAATTGGGTGTCGCTCGACCCCACTGATCGCGTCAGGATTCATCAACATCCATGCAAGGCCTGAGAGGCCCACAAAGGAACCGTGTCTTTGGTGTTTGTTTTTTCTTCGGGAAACTGGAAACTGCGCAAGATGACTTCGAGTAGGCCGCTCACTCAAGTTGTGCTCATGCGCGATGCAGACTGCTGCAATAGCTGCTTAATCGATCGATTGATCGATTCATAATTCGTGTGTAGTACTCATTCAATCATTCAGCCTCAATAATTGTGTCGTTAACGTCTCAGCTTTTCTTCTCTGAAGCCTTGCGAGCTCCTCACAGCTGGGATCTTCATCTGCCTCCGCTGCTGCAACTTCACAGCCTCCTGATTGCGCTTCTCCAGTTTTGCCGCGTGACTGGCCTTCAGAGCCTCCTTTTTCGCGACAGTAAGGTCCTTCGCTTTGAGCATCTTTCCCTTGACGGCTTTGACCACCTTCTTCGCGTCTTTCTTCTCGATGCTCTTAGTCCCATTCTCTCGGACTCTGCTGGAGCCTTTGTTGGCGCTACGGCGGATTTCACTCAATGGGTGAGGCATGATTTCGGCAAGTTACACTCAACGCTTTTGTGTCGATGCTCATATGGGTGTTCTGACTCCTTGCCATTAAACACAGTAGTCCGTGACGCCCATCCTTTGTTCCGCCGCGAAACAAATTAGCGAGTTGCCGTTTGCGTCAGTGGCCGACATGCATTTACAGCGGAGCCCAAACAAAGAGACATTCCATACCACATGATGTTGACACTACACGGCTTTTATTTGTCGGAAGTCATGGGTAGTCTTAGATCTTCTACTGTGTGTTCAGATTTGCCTGACCATAGGCTATGCTGACCCCTGCCATGATGCTGGATTATGATCATCGTCCTCTCATGAATCCTTTGACATTTGTGCGATAGAAGAGTGCTTGAAGTCATCATTAGCATCTACGAGCGCTTCATCCGTTCCCATGTTCAGAGACCACTATCGATGGAACATAGGCGCATTCTTGGCAAGTAGTTTGTGATAGCGCCGAGGCGAAAACGGCGGATGAACGTTTACCCAAAAACTCACAACCCCGGACCCAGCAACTTGGAACCAGAACATGGGGGGCGAGGCCTGGCGCACCCTGTTTCTTGACCTATAAAGATTCACCACCCTTAGTCGCGCGTGTCGTTTCCAGTTACTAGTGGCGCTCAGCTGAACAGACGCAATGCAATCGGTACCCGGGCGGCATTGCACGACTCCGCCTGCGGCCATAAGCTAGCGTGATTTGTGGTTGATCCAGTCATCCAGTGGCAGCTCGCTATGATAGATGGAACGGCCAAAAACGCCTGCGGCCAAACACTAGCGGGTGTCCAAGTCGACACAATCACACCCTGTCGTCAAAGAAATCGGTCACACAAGGCCTGCCGCCGAATACGAGCGGTTTCAGATCTCGAGCCAATGGTAAGCTGAGTCGCAAGAAGTGAGCGAGGCGTGTGTGAATGACCACCATGGCGTGAGTGACATATGCTCAGATACGACTCATGTATGAGCTACCCTGTCGAGTAGTAGTGTCTTTGCTCGCACAAATTGAAAGCCCTTGAAATCAGCAGTGTGATTCTGAGCATGCGAGTCAAAGGAGACGCTGGCATTTAGAAGATGTATTGTGCTGTCTACCATGATACGATCTTCAAAAAATCCCCGGACCCCTGGAAATGGCCATGTAAATCACTGAGACCTTCGCCTTCGCTCGCAACGATGGACTCGAGTCCCGCAGAAACCTGGTCGGCTAGAAAGCGACCAGAAACCTGCAGACCACTTTTCCTGTTCCCATCCCAGCACATAGTAGTGGGGTTGCAGCAGGAAATACTCATGTCATGCCGTTATTCGAGGTCGCGGCATGCTTGAGGTATCTGAGAAGTCGGTCCAGCGAGAGGCTAGCAGATACGTGATGTGCCGGATTGTGACCGCGGCCACGTCCATCGAAGCAGCGTGATCGCGTCAGCAAGTTCATGCTTCTGCGTTCCGCGCCTGAAATCGAGCCCATCCGCTTTTCTGTAGTCCAGCGGGTCCAGAGAAAGGTTGCGTTCAGATCATTCTACCCGAACCGCTACCTCGAAGCAGCCTCATCTGAGACCTGCCGCAGCAGTATCCTGAGTCGTCCACTGCCGCGCCACAGAGGCCGTGCAGGTCACAAAGGCCAGCAGACCCACGTCCGTCCCGACAATGTTCATAATCTCGCAATGCGGTTTCCGTCATTCGACTCAAAGCGAAGCTGCAGCCTCGATGGCGCCGACACCCTTAAACGCAGCTGAATTGGTGATGTCCACGCTCACAGGGTACTTCCATTCCATGAAACGGCCCCAGCCTATATTGAGTCAGCCAAACGCATCTCAAACCATGAACCAAGCCAACCTACCCCAATATGCGCATTTCCTGCCAAAGTATTTGCCGAGGTAGGGCACCAGGACCATGGTCAAGAGCAGCTCAAGCTGCTGCAAGCTCTCCCTCCATTCCCGCTCGGCATCTGAGATCTCCTCTTCTTCGCTCGGTGATATCGAGGTAGTCGAGCCGGCGGAGGATGACGGTAGTGAATCGACTTCGTCTAGTGTGCTAGCGCGAGGGATGTTGGCATATGAGGATGATGGTTCGGACATGGTGGAGTCGGTTGCGGATGTGACGCGCGGTACAGTGCTTGGTCGTGCGAGCCGCGGTGTTTGTGATTGCAGCAATGACTTTGCAGAGGCAACAGTGAAGGATGAAAATCGAGTTTCTGCAGGTATTAAGCGCCTCCGATCAAGTGAATGCTCGAGGTGCCATGTCTAAACACAGCACGTGGAGGCCGACACGGCTGCTCCCGATTGGCTTGTCCCCGTCGCGCGTCACCGTTTGACTCACGCCGCTTTGGAATTCGAGCACAAGAGCAGCCAGCGGGGCAATAATCTCCCTTTCTCCTGACTTTCGATCAGCAACCACACACAAACATGGCGGACATCGATTCACGGCCGCGCAAGTCGGTCGCTTTCGCCGAGGGCGAGACCATTGTCGACTCCAACGGCGAGATCACCGAGCAGGCCGCACCCGAAGGCGAAAAAGACACTGCCGAGTCGCACTCCAAGCCGGACGGCGCCGTTGACGAGGTCGCCGACGATTTCGATGCGCTCGCGCTGAGCTCGAAGAAAAAGAAGAAGAGCAAGAGCAAGAAGGAGGACGATGGCGAGGGCGAGGATGGCGAGGCTGCCGCTGATGACGGCGAAGTCGACCTGAGTGCGCTCAAGAAAAAGAAGAAGAAGAGTAAGAAGGCGCCCGCTGTCGACGACTTCGAGGCCAAGCTTGCGGCTGCAGGCGGCGACGAGGAGAAGGTTCTTGCAGACGACGCGGCCGAGAAGGAGAACGCAAAGGCCGAGACTGGCCTCCAGGAGGGCGACATGATCCAGGGCACCGGTGTCTGGGTGCACGACGAGACAAAGCCGATCAACTACGAGAGCTTGCTCAGCCGCTTCTTCCTCATGCTTGCGGACAGCCACCCCGACCTTGGTGGCGGTGGAATGAAGAGCTACAAGATCCCTCCTCCGCAGTGTCTGCGTGAAGGTAACAAGAAGACCATCTTCGCCAACATTGCCGAGATTTGCAAGCGTATGAAGCGTACCGACGAGCACGTCACTCAGTTCCTGTTCGCCGAATTGGGCACTTCTGGCTCCGTCGACGGAAGCAGACGTCTGGTCATCAAGGGTCGTTTCCAGCAGAAGCAGATCGAGAACGTGCTGCGCAGATATATCGGTAAGATCAAAATGCTTAACAATTTCTAGGAATGCTATGCAGTTACTGACACCTTTGACAGTCGAATACGTTACCTGCAAGACTTGCCGCAGCCCCGACACTGAGCTCAACAAGGGTGAGAACAGACTGTACTTCGTTACCTGCAACAGCTGCGGTTCTAGACGTTCCGTCACCGCCATCAAGACCGGTTTCTCTGCCCAGGTCGGCAAGAGAAAGAGAATGGTCAAGTAGATTATTCGCCAATCCACAACCACTCCGCAATGGCCCTCGACCGGCCAGAATGCGGGACTTTCAAGCGAGATTTTCAAGGTCCTTCTCGCATCGAAAGCGTGCTTTCGACAGAGATCTTGCGTTCATTCTGCTTCGTCTGGGCACCTGCGTTAATTCCTTTGCCATCACTGGTGGCAGACACGACTTTTTCCGACAAGATCGAGGGTACAACGTGGTCGGCCAACCCTCTGCGACACACAAAACTGCATTTCTGGAACATGGCGTTTACGGTTCTATGGGGGTGGCGGAGACGCCTCCCGCTGTGTTGATATCTCAGATAGCAGTGCATACGCCGTGCAACGAACAAAAATTTCCTACAATTAGTTTCCATTCTTCGCAGCGCCCCTCTCGATGTCATCTTGAACATCCATCTTCTTCGATGTACTTCAGCACTAACCTTCAGACCCTGCATCACTTTTTCGAAGCAGCATTGACGAGTCGGATCGTCAAACCCAAAGATGCAACCTCAGGATGCAGCGAGTGTTCAACTTTCAAGTGCTCAAGGAACAGAGGAGCTCATCAAGTGGAACCACTCCAGCATTTCATTGGCGACCACGTATGATGCAAGGATGCTGGTGTTCAGCAATACGAAGCACGCATCCATTATTTCATCCAGCGGATGAGCCGGTGCTTTCCCCGATAATGCTGTGCCGCGGTATTTGGGAGAGCTGAACAACATCCTGGGATCCTTTGTTGATCCACGGCAGAAATCGTCCCGGCGACCAAGACCTATCTGGGGGCTTGACGGGCGCGAAGAAATGCTTCTTGATATGCCTGATTGCATACAGCCTGACAGCCCTTCCGCTATCATCATTAGCAATTCAACATTGGAGCGTGTCGGGATTGACGCACCAAACTCAGCGTGTGAGGCAGCCGGCTAGTTAATTCGACCATATCGTTCGGCAACTTTCAAGCACGAAAGATCCTTTGAAGGATTCGATGTCAAAGGCGTCCGAGGTGTCACAGCACTTGCTCTTCAGCCTCCGGCGTTCAGCTCGCTTTTCAGTGAAAGAAAACACCGTGCAGCACAATCCTTCAGCCAGAGTTGCCATATCGTCTATGAAGGACATAAAGCGTATAAGGATACCGGCTCGACCATCTGCCCTCAAAACGACCGACCTCAACACACCCAATCTTTTCAAACCAGTCCAAGAGATTATCCTACTTCAGCAGACCGTCAACAAAATGAAGCCCACTTCTCTCCTCACCACCCTCGCAGGCCTGCTCGCCTTCAGAATCCAGGGGGCCACCGCCAACTGCTACACAAACGGCGACTCCTGGCCAAACCGTGAAGAAGCGCGCAGCTTCGTGCACGACGCCTGCTACAATGACGGCGGCATGTTCACGGGCTACTACGCGCCGCGACAGATGAAATCCATGTGCCCTCAGTCGGGCGGGATTGGGCTTGTCTTCGACGTCCAGAACCAGGACACCGAGGTTGGCTTCGACCTTGGTGACGACGATTGCTACTACAGGCTCTCGAACGAGATTTTCGGGTGTGAGCATGGTGGCGCTTCGGTTGTTGCTGGCTGGTACTTTAGGTAAGTCAACGACTTCTGAAGATTGAGAATGGTGAGGATTTGCTCATGTATCTGTGCAGAGCCAGACCGGGTGCTTGCTAAGCGATCCGTGAAGAGCGGATGGACGCCAGATGGACTGGCTAAGATTAGCTGGCTGAGAGCGAAGGGGCACCGGATTTGGACCACCACATTCGTTTAGTACCGAGAGCTACATTCTGTGGCGTAGGTATCCGTAAGCCATGAGCGCATACGGTAGCATTTTTTCCATCATCGTTTCAACGTTATGGGATCATTGCATGTAGCCGGCTGCTGTGCCGTTGAGATGACAGAACTTCGTTGACCAGATGGCTCCCAAGCCGCCTAGAAACACAGTTTGGTGGCATATCGCCAATGCCAGCTTTCAAGTGAAAATCGTTGATCTTACAGTGCTGTTGACCTAGGCCGCCTCTGCTTGTTCGGCAATCTTAATCTTCGGCCCTTCAATTATTTTCACCTTCCTACCTTCCCACCACGTCATTACACCGGCCAACAAACTCACGCCACAGCCTAGCCCGATGAATGTTCCGGTACCCCAAGACGGTCGGTCGATGCGGTTCCAATGCCACATGAAAAAGGCCATGCCAACTTGAAACAAAGTATTCAGCACCATCATCCATACCACGAAATCCAGCTTCCAGGATGCTGTCGGTGGTGCGCGTGTCCCGTGGAACGTCTCTTTTGCTTCGTATTCCTCTTCGCGCATGCGGAACCACGACTCGTTCCTTGCTGCGAGTCGCTTGATCGCGGCGTGCGATCTCGTTTTGCTCGGCGAGAACCGCCACTGCGCTACCCAGAACAAATCTCGGAAGCGCCAAGGCGCAAGGCCCCAGGCTGTCAAGCAAAACAGAGCATTAAGGATCTGCGATGTGATTTCGATCCAGATCTTCCGGGGAGACGAGTCTGCGTCACCATTGTCGGGGTGATTCATGGCAGGGGCAGCCTTGAGAAGGAGGAAGAACAGCATTGCTCCCCAAGCGACGACGTTGAGGCCATAGATCGTGATCAAGAAGCCCGTAGGCGTGAGGAAGAACTTCCAGAAGGCCTTGAGTCCGTACCCTATCGCCTTCAACCAGGGCTCTTTCGGCGGCGTCTCTGGTGATCCTAGAACCGCTTGCGATGGCTCTGACGGCGTTTTCGTCAGGTGTGTCGCAAATGAAGATTCCCTTCGCAATGTAGCCTGCCTTTGTAGTTCCGCCGGGCGGGCGTCGCGCTTGCTGTGACCGTGAGCATCGAACTGGATATTATCTCCTCCAGTGTCTCCTTCTCGTAGCTCGGTGAGGTTGGGCGCGTGGGCTATCGCAGCGCCACTGGCGACCCACATACTAGGTTGAGGATCATATTCGAGTACTTTGGTTGCGACAGAGACAGACGCCTTGCGGACCCGGTTGGCTGTCTCCATCTTGCCGGGACCTGGACTCGATGTTGAGAGCGATATGCCAGGCAAAGAAAATATCACCTGGGTAGAAAGAATAAGGAATGAGGATACCGACCTTCAACCACAACACGGTTCACCAAATCTACATCAGACCTCGGCCATAAAAGCCTGCTGCTCAAGCTTTGAGCCACCCGTTCAGCAATATCTTGTGCAAGACATCTGCGGTCTGGTTACGGTCTGTGCAACCCAGGGCTTTTGTCGATCCAAAGCTTCAGCTAACGAATCCTTTTAATCAGGCGTTCCTCGAATACCCCGGACTGCGGAACGAGCAGCGCCTCGTTCGTAAGATGGGCGGATGTCGCAAACCTTCCCTTGAAAATCTCAGGCGGGACTCAAAGAACCATTTTGTCGCTCACCTAAATTTTGCGTCGGCTAGGTAGGTTCCTTCGCCCGTAGCTGCACAGCAGTATAATCGGGAGGCCGCGGCCATCACATCAGGTGTAGGATGTGCCAGAAAGGTCCGGTAATTTTAGGGCGCTGATCTTGTAAGGTTTGGCTGAGCTTTGGCCGAGGCAATCCGATACGGCCGTGACGGTGCCACAGGCGCAATGCTCAACGCGCGGGTCGTGGGCTGAACACACGTTTTCCAGCCACCACTACGCATGATAGAGGAAATGACCCTAGTATGCAGATTGCTTGAAGCAGCTCGAGCCGCTTGAGGATTCTTGGCCTTGCTTGCGGCGGGAGTGCTTGCCGACAGGACCATGTTCCACGAAATTGTATTCTCCGAAGAACCCGTGGGGGTTAGTGAGTCTCGGCCGAGAGAACCTACAACATACTTTGCTCCTGGCATGACCTCCGTTGGCGCCGTACTGTCGATCTCAAAATTAGCTCCAGACAGCAGTAAAAGTCGCAAGCCTCCCATTACATTATCGTTAGAAGGAAAAAAATACTGTTATTGTAACACCGTCATCATGGCCATCACTATACATTTGCTCTACGTACCAATGAGATGCAAAATCTAGAGGAGTGGCGACGAAACGACGACAATGGCGACCGACTCTTCTACCACTCATTTCTGGCAGGACGGCCGTGTTCGTCTTCGCTTCCCAACATCGATACACCGGTTCGAGAAGCATAAATCAAATAACGAGCGGGCCATCAAGCGCAAGCATGGGAAGATCACATTCGGGACGACTACCCAACAATGCGAGCGCCTCCAGCCTTTCGCCGGCGTGCCACGCATGAACATAACCATTCTCATCACGGGCTCTCGTGGCGACGTTCAGCCGTTCATCGCTCTCGGTAAAGAGCTCCAAGCCGCGCCGTACAATCATCGCGTCCGCATCGGCACTCATGGCGTGTTTCGTGATTTTGTCGGCGAAAATGGCCTAGAGTTTTTCTCGATAGGCGGCGATCCAGAGCGATTGATGGCGTACATGGTAAAGAATCCTGGAATCCTGCCCAGCATCGAGTCCGTGAAGGCTGGAGATATTGGAGCTCGCAAGGCGGAACTGGAAGAGATGCTCATAGGTGCCTGGAAAGCGTGTACGGAGGCCCGCGATCAGTATCAAGCACGTCATTCCGAAGGGCGCCATTACCCTGCTTTTGTGGCAGATGCTATAATCTCTAACCCGCCAACATACGCGAGTCTCCACATTGCGGAGAGGCTTGCGATTCCGCTGCATTACATGTTCACGATGCCTTGGTCTCCAACAACAGCGTTTCCACATCCGCTCGCGCAGATGGATTCCAGCCGGACAGATGCTGGCGTGAGGAATTACTTGTCTTACACGCAAATCGAGCTGCTGACCTGGACGGGCCTGATCGACATCATCAACAGATTCAGAAGACGAACGCTACTGCTGGAGCCAATAAATCCTTCTTGGGGCACCAATCTCCAGTCACGACTGAAAATACCTTTCACTTACTGCTGGTCACCAGCTTTGATCCCAAAGCCAGCGGACTGGGGCTCGGACATTGGGATCAGTGGCTTCTTCTTTCTCCCAAAGGGGTCAAGTTATAAGCCTGACCCTGAGCTGCAAGCCTTCTTGGATGCTGGAGAGCCGCCGATTTACATCGGGTTCGGGTCAATCGTCGTCGACAAAACGGAAGAATTTACGAAGTTGATCTTAGAGGCTGTAAAGAAAGCCGGCGTTCGTGCCCTTGTCTCAAGAGGCTGGTCCAACGTGGGTGGTAGTGACGTGCCGGACAATGTCTATCTCTTGGGCAATGTGCCTCACGATTGGCTCTTCCGGCACGTGTCTGCAGTTGTCCATCACGGAGGAGCTGGTACATGTGCTATCGGCCTTGCACTTGGTAGACCGACGGTAATTGTACCATTCTTTGGGGATCAATTTTGGTGGGCGGGTATCGTGAGCCGGGCTGGTGCAGGTCCTCAAACCGTGCCTTACAAGGAACTCACTGCAGACAAGCTTGCTGATAACATAAAGAAAGCACTTGAGCCAGACATGAAGGCCAAAGCTCAGGAGCTGTCGGAGAAGATGAAGGATGAGAATGGCGTCAAGACTGCAGCTGAGCAGTTTCACACCATGCAAAGGGCACAATCCTTCGCGTGCTTCCTGTGCCCGGATCGCACTGCCGTGTGGCGGGTCCGACGAACGAACATTCAATTGAGCGGGCTGGCGGCGGCGATTCTTACGAAGCACCAGAAGCTAACACCGCGAGACATCAAGCTGTAAGTGCTTCATCCGAGGAAACCTTGCGGTAATAAGGACTAACTTTGAACGAGGATACGCCACAAACGCTGGTATGTTGAAGAAGGCGCTCCAGGGCCAATGAGCGGACTTGTCGCAGCCGTTCACGACCCAGTGATGAATAGCCTTTCCGATATCCAGGATTGTAAACGCAGCATGGCCGCGCGATCGGAACGATTAAAGGATTCCGCAGTCAGAAAAGACAGCGCGTCTTCCTTGGAAGCTGAAGACGGCATTTCGACGGGGGCGGCGTTGGGACGTTTGGGCAGAAACCTGGCGGAAGAAGCGGCCGTAGGTGAGAACCATCTTCTCTAACATCTGCTGCTGCCTCGAAATGAACACTGACTTGCTCCCACATAGTCCCTGTCACCTTCTTCTACCAAGTTGCCAACGGCTTCCACAACCTCCCTGCCAGACTTTTCCATGACCGAACGGTTCGGATGCGTGATCCCATCGTCGACACGACGACAGGGTTGAAAGTAGCGGGCAAGGAGATTGTGTTCGGCCTCTACGACGGCGTCTCAGGAATCGTTATGCAGCCCGTTCACGGCTACCAAGAAGGCGCTGGACGCAAGGGTGGCGTAGCATGGGGTACAGCGAAAGGCGTCGGTCGAGGCGTGACCGGCGTTGTCACACGCGTTGGCGCCATGGCTTTCGGCATCCCAGGGTACACGCTGAAAGGCGTGGAGATGCAATTCAGGCGCAAGGGCACTAATACCGACCAGCTGGCTGAGATCGATGTACCTGAATACTTGAAGAAACCTCGCGGTGGTGCCTATAATGAAAGGAGGACACAGGTGCAGAAGGATTGGGCGGAGGTTTCGGCTGGACATCCAATCCTGCAGAGGAGGATCATGCAGGCTGTTGAGGAGTTATATGAAGTCATGGAGGATGAACCAGAGTTCATAAATACTGTGTTGGAGCGTTGGGAAGCACTCAGGAGTGAAAACGAGTTGGCCTACTAGATGGCGCGTGAAAGATGGGATGAAAGAGAAGGCATTCATGCAATTAGCTAAATCCATGCAGAGTGTTAGGCCTAGGTATGTCGTTGATGACATGATTTGGCGATGGTTCGTAGGGCCCAGCATGATCCAGTTTCTCGTCTGGAGAATGTTTGCACGCATCCGAAATTAGAAACTCTTATCACTCAAGTAATCGATTGACTGCGCATGTGAGACAATGCGCAATACCAAGGCAAGCCAGAGAAAGCAGGGGAGTGAACGCGTGTACCATGCTATATCGACAATAACCCTTGCAAAAAAGCAATTCCCAAAGCAACCAGCAATTGACAGAGACTCCAGAAAGTTCTGACCGTGATGAGGACGTACGAATGCCGGAGTGGCGAGATAGACAAGATGAAGCCGTACTGGCTGTCCTTGAAATGTGTGGTGGTGTGGTACATTGCTACCTCGGACATCACTCCTCGGACCCTGACCGCGGCAAACCTTCCTCTCCCACGCATCAGGACAGCTACATTGCCTGCAATGATGCCAATATTGACTATTTCACCATAGAGAAACTGTGCTGGAGAGACTCAAGTCGCATTTCGATTCCCTTCAATTGATTGCTTGTGAAGACGTGTCCAATTCTGGCTTGCTCTTCATGACGACTACGAATGGCGACTCTCGCGACGCCCTAGATGCTGGTGTGTTCAGGACCGCTCGCATAGACTCAGGAGACGTGCTAATACTAGATTAGTGGATTATGATCCTATTGACCACTTGAACGCGCTGTTTTCACATCCCTCCACGCTCTCGACCGTGAGCACTGTATCTTCCCGGTTACAGACTTATGGGCAACAGCTGGACTCCGATATCTCCGTCTTGGTCGCAGCCCAGACCTCGTCCGATAATGATGCAGTACAACGAATTCAGGATGCGAAAGCGGATCTCGCGGCGCTCTTCAGTAGAATTGAGGGTGTGCGTACGCGAGCCTTGGAGACTGAGCGTACAATCACCGAGATGACCGCGGATATCAAGCGCCTGGATAGTACCAAGAAGAACCTCACTCTGTCGATGACGGCGCTGAAGCGCTTGCAGATGCTCACGACCGCTTACGAGCAATTGTTGGGCCTCAGTAAGAGCAGACAGTACAAAGAATGTGCACACTTGCTACAAGCTGTCATTCAGCTGATGGCACACTTCAAGAGCTACAGGAGCATAGATCAGATTGCAACCCTATCGAAGAATGTTGCGGAGTTACAACGAGAGATGTTGGAACAAGTGTGTGAGGATTTTGAGCTGGCGTTTGCGAAAAGCGAGGTCCAACAGAAGCGCGGAATGTTGTCGGAAGCATGCATGGTTATCGATGCGCTGGGAGATCACGCTAGGTCGAGACTGATAACGTGGTACTGTAACACGCAACTACGGGAGTATCGGCAGATCTTTCGTGGCAACGATGAAGCTGGCTCTTTGGACAACATCGCTAGGCGGTATAGCTGGTTCAACCGAATGTTGAAAACTTACGACGCTGAGCACGCTGGCCTATTTCCCGCACACTGGCGAGTCAATGAAATGCTCGCAAACTCTTTCTGTGAGGGGACAAGAGAAGACTACAAAGGCATTTTGCAGCGGTCGATGCGGAGAACGGACGGCCAACCTCCAGACGTCAATCTTCTGCTATCCTGTTTACAAGAAACTTTGGACTTCGAGCATACTTTGGAAAAGCGATTCTCCGTCGCAGAGAGCAGGTCTTCGATGGACACAGTCACTTCGTCAACAGACGACAGGAGGTCGGGCTTCTCTCAAGCCATCTCTGAGGCCTTTGAACCGTACCTCAGCATCTGGGTCGAGTCACAAGATAAGCAACTATCTACTCTCATACCCAGGTATCGCATGCAACCCATACGCCAACAAGACGAAGAGTTCCATAGTCAGCTGGTCATGCCATCTTCAACGGAGCTTTTCAATCACTACCGAATAACCTTCGCCCAATGCGCGAAGCTTTCAACGGGCAACAAGTTGTTGGAGCTTTCGAAAACATTTGCCAAGTATTTGGATCTGTACGCTCAGCAAGTACTCTTTCATTCATTGTCAGAAAGAGGTGCCGGTCAAGGACCTTCGACAGAGGAAACTGTGATCATAATCAACACTGCCGACTATTGCTACCAGACAACCAACCAACTCGAAGACAAAATCAAAAGTCGCATCGACGAGGATGTGCGCGAGCAAGTCGATTTGCAGTCATCTGCGGATGCTTTCTTGGGCGTGGCGTCTGCTGCTGTTAGGGCACTTGTTCACAGTGCAGAGGTAGATTGCGACCCAGCGTGGCGTGAAATGCGCAATGTTGCTTGGAGTAAGATGGAGTCGGTTGGAGACCAGAGTGGCTACGTGAGTGTGCTTCTACAGCAGCTGAACAGTCGTAGCAAGGAGATCCTGAGCTACTTGCACAAGCAGCAATACGCTCGTGCCTATTGCGACAACCTTGTTGATGCCGTTACGACGACCTATATCAACAACATCGTCGTGTGCAGACCCATCCCGGAAACAGGTGCTGAGCAAATGCTACTGGACTCTTATGTCCTGAAGAAAGGCTTCAACGGCCTGCTCACCATCAATGCGGAGTCCGAAACTCAACCGAATCAGGCCTTCGTCAAACGCGTTCAACAAACGACCTCTAAGCTCGACCCCATCCTCAAAACACTACAAGTCCGCTCCTCGCCTCCTGAAGGACTCGTACAAGCCTACCTCATCCACATACGAGACAAGTCTGAAGGCAACTTCCGCAAAATGCTTGAACTCAAAGGCATCACGAGGCGCCAAGAGCAAAGCAGCCTCGTCGAGCTCTTCAATGTGCACAAAGCAACCGCCACGAATGAGGGTCTGCCGGCCGCAAATCCTCAGATCTCTGCTCTCAACCTCGCCGCGCCGGCCTCAACCGCGGCATCGGGTCTCGCAGCACTCAAGGAGACGGCCGCATCGCATTCAAGCCCTTCGCTACCGGCACGCTTTGACCCAACGAACTTCGGCTCGGCTTTGATGGACGCAGCAAGACAGGGTGTAGATCGCTTCGGCTCGCCGCATCTAGGAGGCCCGGGCGCGTCTTCGACCAGTATCGCAAGCAGGACGACGAGTCCCCCTCCCGGTGGCATGGAAGACGGCGACAGAGGGCCTGCAAGCCTGAATGAGAACCTGAAGAATCTGGGCAAGTTCTTCCGGAGAGATGGGAATAGCTTCGGTGGGTTTGGAAGATGAGCGAAAACATTCTTGAAAGGTGAGCTACGCCAGAATTGATGTGTAGGATGCCCTCTTGCCATAAATCATACTTCGTCTCTTCGTGGCTGTACCCTTGTTGAATGGTCTCATTCGTTGACGATCTGAACGCCGACCTTTCCTTGTACCATATATACCTTTGTCACTCAACGCCAGCATGTTTACGATTCTGTCATCACGGTAGAAAACCTCACAAGGGCATGCTAAGCACTGTCTCGAGGATGAAATCCCACAACCACTGGCCAGCGACAAAGCTGGTATAGGGGTTGCTATGAGGATATCGTCTTGTCAACATTGACGTGCAACAACGCATTCAAGATCTAACGACTATCTCACGTCACAGCTTGCGTGTTCCGCAGATATTGGTGGTGCCCGGCTTCCGGCGTTGCGATACGCAGAGACCGGCCCAACCGGATCTTGCGGAAAGCTTACATCCAATCCAGCCTTACGGGTGGGCACGAGCGTGCCGGTTCGCGGAGTTTTGTCACCACGTGTGAGAACTAAGGTGAGATGTCAGCGAGCAGCGAGGCGCAGATGTAGGCTTTCGCATTCGGTTGTTGCGGAATAGTTACGCATCCGGTTCGCGGCATGTGACGGCTATAACGGAGTGAGAAGATATGCTTTGCGACTGTGATGCCTTCTACTATAAGGGCTTTCATATACTCTTCAATGTCCATGACCAGGGGCATTGCACATGATTTTGTCATGTAACCCACTCGAACTAGCAGGGAACTCTCTTCATACTCAAAACGACTCAAGTACCACCAGTACGCCAGCTCTGTCAAACCAACAATCAACAAACTTCATCTACACTTGCCTGCAACGATGCCTTCCGCATCCTGGGAACAACAATTTCTCTCCAAATTCCTCGCAGGCTCCTCACTGCCGATTAGCGCATCCCTATCTCAATCGGAAAGACGACCCCCCGTCCCAGCATCATCCAACGAGCATAATGGCGGCAGTACAAGTACAAGCAGTCCCGGCAGCCACGCCGCCGCCATCTCACCAACATCACGCTAAAAGACTGCCAACAAATTCGTGAGCCGGAAAATGTTGGGAGTAGAGCGGTACTACGTGCCTTTGGACGACACGCCGACGCACTGGTATACGGAGGCGAAGTTTTGAGAGCTGCGAACAGATGGCGCAGGCTTCATCCTGCTTGAAGGGCAGAATGGGGTGCCCAATGGTTGGTAGAAGCTGCTCTGGCGAGCAAGTTTGGAAGCAATGTGGTACACATGGCGAACTGAGGATGATGGGGAATACGGGATCACGATCATGAGAACTTGACGAAGGGCAAGGTTTACAGTACTTGCCGGGTGCATTGATGATTGATAGATGGCTCCGTTGAGTTGAGGCGCTCTGTTGGACGGAGGGAACCCGATATACCTTTAGATCACCAGGGGCTGACAACATGCAGCGCCTTATCAATTTCAACCTGAAATTAAGTCCTAATGTGCTTGCTAAAAGCGAAATTTGGTTACACCAAAGGGTAAAGTTCCTCACGAGATGACTTCATCCAAAATGCGCGAACTGGATTGGTGTCTTGAATCGGTGACTTCGTTGAACGTAAGATATGATCTAACTACTGGTCCATGGGCTCCTCAGCAATGTAGTGCAGGTAAGAACCGAGAAGCTTGGTTCCCTCGATGTAGTTGCGCTTGTCGAGCTTCTCGTTGATCGAGTGAGCGGCGTCAGTGCTGCTTCCCATGGGAAGGAGAAGCACATTCTTGCCAGTGGCCTGCTCGAAAGTAAGAGTAACGGGGATGGAGCCACCCTCACGAGTAAGGTCGGGCTTGACACCCCAGACACGCTCGACGGCCTTGGCAGCTGCGGTGAAGTTGGGGTGGTTCGGTGAGGCGACCCACCACTTGCCGGCGTGCTGCAGCGAGACGTTGAGCTTGTTCTTGGTCTTCAGCTTGGCGAAGACGTCGTTGACGTACTTGAAGACGAGCTCGTCGACGTCCGCGGGCTCCATGTTGGGGACGGTACGGATACTGAACTTGCCGGTGACCTTGGCGGGGATGACGGTTTTGGCGCCAGGAGCGGAGAAGGCGCCCTCGACACCGTGGAGAGAGAGCGAAGGGAAACGCCACCTGCCCATGAGGGTGCGCTCCTTGCTCTCGAAGAGACCGGTCTTGCTGCCGAGACTCTCGTAGAGGTTGTCCATGGTGAAGTCGATGTTCTTGTAGACCTCCTTCTCCTCCTCGGTGACGGGGGCGACGAGCTCCTTGATGCCAGGAATGAGGATGTTGCCCTCCTCGTCGACGAGCGAGGCCATGACACGGACAAGGTCGGTCATGGGCTCGTGTGCGGTGCCACCGTAGACACCGGAGTGAAGGTCCTGGCCGGGGCCGCTGATCTCGATGCTGTAGTAGCTGCAGCCACGGAGACCGTAGGTCAGGCAAGGCTTCTTGGTGCCCAGCCAGTAGTTGTCACTGATGCAGCAGACGTCCGCGTCCTCGAAGAACTTGCCAGGCTTGCACTCCTGAATGATGAAGTCGTCCAGGCCCTCGGAGCCGTACTCCTCCATTCCCTCGAAGCACATGAGCAGGTTGACGGGGAACTCCACGCCGGCCTTCTGGTGTGCCTCAATTGCGTTGACCCAGCCGAGTACCGGACCCTTGTCATCCGTGCTGCCTCGTCCGTACATCCTGCCCTGCTCATCGACCGTGAGTTTGAAGGGTTCGGTGTTCCAGCCGTCGGAAAGGTTGGCCGGCTGCACATCGTAGTGTCCGTAAACCAGAACAGTGCGCTTGCTCTCATCCTTCTTCGCCGGGTAGCGTCCAATGATCGCGGGAGGGAGAGTCAAGTGCTCCTTGTGAGGCTGCTGTCCGAGCTCGCGGGCCTCCATGTGTGCTCCCAAATCTTCGAGCTGCTTCTTAAGGAAGTGACCCATCTTCACCACATCAGGTCTCCTCTCATCTTCGGCGGAGATGGAGGGGATAGCCACGGCCTGGCTGAGACGCTCGACGAAGTTGGAAGACAGGTCGTCGACGCTCTTGAAGTAGGCATCCAGTTGGGGCGCCATTTTCGCAGAAGGTTCGCTTCGGTATTGGTAGGGCCAGGCGCGAGCGTTTGTCGACGAGAAGCGGATGGAGGTGGAGGTGCTAGGCTTGCTGCAGTGGTGGAATGCCGCGAAGCTTGGTTGAAGCTTGAATTGACGTCGTGTGACTCGCTGAAGGAGAGATATGGAGCGAGAAAAAGAGGGCATGAGGAAAGAGCAGGCTCGCAAACGCACAAGGTGGTATCAGTAAAGAGATCCACCGTAGCTAACCGCCTTAAGGCGTGCGGCACAGCTGATACGGGCGGGCTTTGGCGGGGTGCCTTCGGTGCCCTGCATGAATTTGCCTGGAGGACCGACACCACCGAGGCCGTCGAAGACCTCCGAGCCCTCGACAGGGCCCACAGTTCGAAGGTCCTTCCTAATCGGATCCCGTCGACCTGTCATTTGCAGGCTTCCAGGTAGTACCTCACTTCGCGCTTCTGATGTCGTGCTGGGCTACTCCCCCTTGATTTGTTCCCAATGCCATCAGGCGAGACGATTGTCACTGCCAGAGAGGCTGTTGACATTTCTTCTGGACATTCTCTGGAGGTTTTGCATAGTTAATATTTTTTAGCCTAGGTTTTCTGTTGGATGGATGCCGGTGACGGATTGCAAAAAAATTGTTACATGAATTGCATGGCGGTGCGCTCAAACATCAAATCACAGCAGCAGCTGTTCGGGGATATGGTCTAGCGGTATGACATCTTCTTAGCACCATACAAGATGCCCTTGTATCTGTTAAGTGGAGAAGGTTCCCGGTTCGACTCCGGGTTTCTCCATCTTCTCTTTTGCCGTTATTTTGCTGGTTGTGTGGGTGATTTGGAGTGCCTGGACCTTGGTAAAGAGAGTGTCAACACCATGTGGTTGGACTGAGGGAATTTTCGTACGGTCGAATCGAGAATGGCCGGCGTTCCATATGCTTTTCGTGGGAAATGAGACGACAAGGTCACCAAAGATAATTATGCATCAGGTCCGCTGAATGCATCTTCTTGGAAACGGGATACAAGAGGCGAACAGGATGGGATAATGAAGCAAAAGGAATCGTGGTGTACTTTCAGAAACAGAAAGGGGTATCGTTGATGCTATCTAATGCTAATAAACCGAGACGTCACGCTCGCAAAGGTGAACGTCTTGCTTTGCTATGCTTTCAGATCCAGGAAACCCGATGTTGCAGGGGATCCAACTCTAGAGTCTTTCATTTCCAGAAATCATTACATTACTTCACTCGTCATCGCTCTCGTCGTGGCTCTCAGGCACGTCAGCCCAGCCGCAACCCCAGCGCTGGCCGCCGCCTTCGCCACACGAACGCAGATGTCTCGCGTTCTCGCGATCCTCCCGCCAACAACGAGCGCGGAAATCGTCGCCGATCGAGACGAGGTTGCCTTCGGAGGTGAAGCTCAGAGATGTGACCTCCTTTCTGTGGCCGCGGACTAGAGCCGTTCCGAAAGATTCATAAATCGGAGGGCCACGCTTTTGGGCGGGCGGAGCCATCGATGGACTACGAGAGGGAGGAGCCAGGGAAGGCAGCTCGGCCTCGTCATCCTCGTCATTATCAAGATCGTTCGCGGTCTCAGGCTGAGGGACGTTATTCCGGAAGGGAAGGTGGCGTTCATCGGTAGGCATGACGACAGGGGTGCCCTCGGTGCTTCCGATGGCGAGCATTTCGGATTTGTCGTTCTTTGCCGTGCGGATTGCAGCGCGGACGTAGAAGCTGGCAGCACGCATTGCCGGGTGCTTGTATCCGTACAGCGGTGCGGCACCCATGCGCCCTTCTTTGGCCGCTCGGCGACCGGAGTAATTGGAAGAGAGCTCAGGTGCGCAGCCGAGCATGATGTGGTTGGTCGAGTAGGCGTAGACGACGGAGTCGCGACAAACCGAGTACAAGCGGGCACCATCGCCTGACAAAGCAAGGGCACCGATGCCCCAGTTGCGGTTGTGATGCTCCGGTACCGGAGTACTCGAGACGGGAATGGCCAGCCCACGACGTCCTGCGTTACGGAGATCCCAAAGCTTGATACTAGCATTAGCTTCGCTTGCCGTTGCAAGCATGTGGCTTCTGTGGTTGCCGAGGTGTTGGAAAGCAGTGATAGAGACACCTGTTAAGTCATTTGCCGAATGTTTCGCCTTGCCTTGAGTCAATCGATGTGCTCGGCCGATGTCCATGCTGAACTTGGAGTAGAGAGTTTGCGGGTCCGTCCTCTCAGAGCCAGCTGGATGAAGGATTTGGGATGCAGTTTTCGATGAGCAGCGAAGGTCCCAAATCTGTACACTGCCGTCACGGCTGCTTGTGGTCACCATCTTCTCGTCGTTGGGGTGGAAGCGGACCTGCTTCAGGCTACCGTTGTGCCCACTCAAAATGTACATGACCTTCTGCGTCTGCATGTCGACAATGCGAGCCGTTTGATCACCCGACGCAGTTGCAAGCATGTAGTCATCCGAGCTAAAAGCAATGTCCATGATGGCATTGCGGTGAACTTTGAACGAAACGTGCGGCTTGCTGAACTCGGCACCGGCAGAGCTGTCAACCAGACGGACACTGCCTTCTTCATCGGCAAAAGCTACCAGAGGGTTAGTGTTGCAACTAGTGGTGCAAAAGGGCAACGCTGAACCTCTGAACGAGTACAGATCTTGCGGAAGAGAGACGAAGTCTGAGGTCTCGGTGCGCCAATCGACACAGTGTTCCGGTCCGAAAAAGCCGCGAGACGTCGACTCAAAGCCACCAAAGCTTCGCTGTAGGATGCGATGTGACTGTCCTGTGTGACGAAGACGGCGAATGGGTTTAGGGAATGGTTCCAAGCGTTGCATCAGGTCCGGGAGGTCGTCGTCGGCCATTGCAGACACCGACATACAGTCATCCTCGTCAATGTCGATCCGATCGTTGGTAGGCTCAACCTTGCGCAGCGGAGAAGATTGTGGTGGCGAGCTCGGCATATCCAGTGACTGCTTCCTCCTCTTCAACGGCCTTGCAGTGAAGAGTTCGTCCGCATCATCGCCCAAGTCAACCCCGGGTGTTCCAGCTTTCCTGCGATTGATTCCATTCTGCGTGATATCCCTCAACTGTCTTCCAGCCTTGCTTTGCCGACCTCCGCGACCGGATAGTGTGCTGCTTCGAGGTGTAAAGAACTTGTTGAATCGTTTTGGCGTGACAGTAGGTGGCTTCTTGGGCTTGAGCGAACTGGAGCGGAAGGCTGCAGCTGCATCGCTGCGAGACCTTAGTGGCGATGAGGGCAGGACATCGTGGTCGAGAACATCGACGGCAAGACTTTCGTTCTGGCTTCCTTGTGACGAGGAGAAAGGCAGCTCCGCCATGATGATGTGTGAGGGTCTGGCGCGGAGAAGTTATACGAGAAGCACCCTCATGTGTGCAAGAAGTGTATGGATGTTCGCCCACTATGGCGGTTGCTTGGGAGAGGTGGTGGAGGTGGGTGCACTCGACCTGTGCGCTAAAGTGGTTTCGCTGGCGTGCTCGCGTCTGATCGCGTACCTAGAATGGGACGCGTTTTTGAGCTCGGACCCAAACTCTGGAAGTGGCGTCAAGCCTCGGCAAGCCGGCGGCGGCCGGTCCCTTCCCGCCTAGCCAAACTCTAAAAAGTTGCTGCTGAAAGTTCGAAGTTCGATTTGCGATCCAGCGATTGAAGCTCACCTCCAGCAGCCATGGCTTCCGTCAAGAGAAAGGCCGTCGCCGACGAGCGGCCGCTCAAGAAGGCCAAGTCCGGAAAGCCTGACGAGAACGAAAAAAAGTTAGGCAAGAAGGGCGACGCCAAAGCAGGCAAGCCCGCGAAAGATGGAGACGCCGGCGAGCGCAAGCCTGCTGTAAAATCAGTTTTGCAGCAGGAAGAGTCCAGCTTCCCTCGTGGAGGTGCCAGCGTCTTGACACCGATCGAGAAGAAGCAGATTGAAGCGCGCGCCGAGCGAGATGTTCTGTTCGAGCAGCAGACAGGTCAAAAGCCTGCGCGCAATGAAGGAGATGACGACCTCTTTGACGAGGAGGAAGAGGATGCCGGCGCCAAGAAGAACAAGAAGAAGGGCAAGATGGCGAAGAAGAGCTCTGGAGTGAAAATTCCGGGTTCTGGAATCAAGATCCAGAGCTTGAGCTACAAGAGCTTGGGAATTGGAAGCGCGGTTTTGGGAAGAGTTACGGCTGTCACGAGCAAAGACGTTGCTGTAGCCCTGCCCAATAACCTGACTGGTTACGTCCCCATCACTGCAGTCTCGACCCGCCTCAACGAAAGAATCGAGAGCTTGCTGCGGGAAGATCCCATGAAGGAGGACGAGGACGAGGACGAGGAGGACATCGATCTGAAAAAGCTCTTCCACGAGGGTCAATGGATTCGCGCGACTGTTACTGGTACTGGATCCGAGTCTGCAGACAAGAAAGCGAAACGTCACATCGAGCTGTCAGTCGATCCTAGCCACGTCAATGGTGGCCTTGAATCAGAGAACGTAGTCGCCAACAGCACCGTCCAAGCAAGCGTGAGAAGTGTCGAGGACCACGGTATTGTAATGGATCTGGGACTCGCCGAGGCCGATGTTAAGGGATTTGTCAGCAAGAAGGAACTTGGAGCCGCGTACAAATTGGATGAGGTGCAAGAAGGTCAAGTCATGCTTTGCTTGGTCACTGGAAAGGGCAGCAACGGCAAGGTTCTCAAGCTGTCCCCAGATGCGGCTCGCTTCTCTGCTGTAGTTGCTGGCAAGCAAGCTCCCGTTGTTACAGCTGCTCCTGTCGTGGATGCTTTCCTCCCAGGTACCGCTGTTGACGTGCTGGTCACTGAATCTACCACTGGAGGTATTGCTGGAAAGATCATGGGCATGCTTAACGTGACCGCCGACTACGCACACTCCGGTGCCTGCGTTGGTGTTGACCCTTCAGAGAAATACAAGGTCAACTCTAAGGTCAAAGCCCGCATCATCTGGGCTCTGCCTGACGAGGACGGCCGCAAGGTGGGCGTCTCTCTACTGGATTCAGTCCTCACCATGCCACCGCCTGCCGACAGACTGGCAGAGGCCACCAGTGCCAAGCTCAAGAATCTCTCTACTTCTATGGTCCAAAGCCTGCCCACATCGACCATCGTCGAAGAAGCGAAGGTGTCGCAGGTATTGTCCGAGCGCGGTTTGTATTTGACGCTGCCGTCGAAAGACGGTGTCACTCCTCTTGCGTTTGCGCACATCTCCCAGGTCTCGGATTCCCGCGTTGACTCCCTCTCCTCATCCACCGGAGCATACAAGGTGGACTCTACTCACAAAGTGCGCATCCTCGGCTTCAATCCGGTGGACAACGTCTACTCTGTTACCTTGAAGGAAAGCGTTCTCAACCAGCCATTCTTGAGACTGGAGGACCTCACTCTGGGCGAGACTCTCAAGGGTAGCGTCGAGAAACTTATCTTGGGCGGTTCCAAGGGCGTCACTGGTATCCTCGTCAAGCTCACCGACAACATCTCTGGTCTGGTCCCGGAGATGCACATGTCCGATGTACAGCTCCAACATCCTGAGCGAAAATACCGCGAGGGCTTCCCCATCACAGTGCGCGTGCTGTCCGTCGACCTTGAGAAGAGGCATGTTCGCTTGACTCTCAAGAAGAGTCTTCTTAACGACAAGGAGCTCCCGATCTGGTCCGACTACAGCAAACTCGAGCCGGATATGGAATCGAAGGGCACTGTCGTCAACATCAAGGCCAACGGCGCTGTTGTGCAATACTTTGGCAGCGTCCGTGCGTGGCTTCCTGTCGCAGAGATGAGCGAAGCTTTCGTCCAGCAGGCAGACAGGCACTTCCGTGTCGGCCAGACCATCACCACCCGCATCCTCTCGGTTGACGCCGAGACGCAGGAGATGAAGGTGAGCTGCAAGAGCGGCGAGCCTTTGGACGATGAGCAGCTTGATGCATGGAACAAAATTCAGGGTGGCGAGATTGTCAGCGCTACTGTAACCGAGAAGACTGCAGACAGCGTTTCTGTCGATCTGGAGAATGGGCTCAAGGGCACAATTCGTGTGGCACACCTGGTCGATGCGTCCGCTGCAAAGGCCGAGAACGCTCTCAAACGCATCAGGGTTGGCCAGAAACTTACGGATCTTCTCGTCCTCAACAAGCTGCCGCGCACTAGACAGGTACTCCTCTCCAACAAGCCTGGAATGGTCGAGGATGCCAAGAATGGAAAGCTTGTCAAGGCTTTCACCGATGTGAAGCAGGGTAGCAAGCTGCATGGTTTCGTCCGCAATGTGACACCGGAGGGTGTATACATCGAGTTCGCAAATGGTGTTGTTGGTCTTGCGCTGAAGTCCCAGCTTGCTCCTGAAATGCTTTCTCAGTCTGCTTTTGGGCTGCGGAAGGATCAGAGCATTGCGCCTCGTGTTCTCAACCTCGACGCCGGCCGGGAGAGGTTCTTGCTTAGCATGAGAGAGCAGAAGGATGAGACCGCCGCTGATAAGAAGCCTGAACTCGCCGCGCAAAATCTTGTCAACCCGGTGGATCCGTCTATCTCATCAAGCGCAGACCTGACGCTTCACCGCGTTGTCAAGGCGCGTATTGCTTCGATCAAGGGTACGCAGATCAATGTCCGCCTGGCCGACAACACACATGGCCGCATTGATGCCAGCGAGGCCTACGACTCCTGGGACCAATTCAAGAACAAGAAGGCCCCGCTTCAGCAGTTCAAGCAAGACGAGGTGATCGACGTGAAAATTCTGGGCATTCACGATTCCAGGAACCACCGATTCCTGCCCATCAGCCACCGTCACAGCAAGAACCCCGTTTTTGAGCTTTCGGCTAAGAAGAGCAGAGTCGAGCAGGACGACAATTCCCTTTTGGGCGGACTGGAGGGCGTCAACGCCGGCGAGGAGTACATCGCGTTCGTCAACAACCATGGCGACGACTGCGTCTGGGTCAACCTGTCACCGAGCGTCAGAGGACGTGTTGCTCTCATGGATCTGTCAGACGACGCTGGACTGTTGGGTGACGTGGTCAAGAATTTCCCCATCGGCTCCGCACTGCAGGTTAAGGTGAAGAACGTCATGCCTCTCTCCAACCGTCTTGACCTGAGCGCGAAGGTCGGTGAGGCTGCTGGTCAGGTCACACTCGAAAACATCACGGCTGGAAGTGTCATCGCCGGCAGAGTGACGAAGACCTCGGAGAGATCCGTTACGGTGCAGCTTTCGGACAGCCTTGCAGGCCTCGTGCCCTTGACCGAGCTTAGCGACGACTTTGACCAGGCCGACCCGACACAGTACAGCAAGAATGACATCGTCCGCGTCTGTGTGCTTAATGTCGACAGACCGAACAAGAAGATCTCCCTCTCCCTCCGACCTTCCAAGGTGCTGAGCTCCAGCCTGCCAGTCAAGGACGTTCAGATCCCGAACCTCACCAGCCTCAAGTCCGGAGACCTCGTCCGCGGCTTCGTCAAGCACATCAGCGAGAAGGGTGTTATCGTCTCCCTCAGCGGGACCGTCGACGCCTTCGTCCGCATCGCAGACCTCAGCGACCAGTACATCAAGGACTGGAAGACCTTCCTCTCCATCGACCAGCTCGTGCGCGGCCGCATCATGGCCGTCGACGCCCCAGCCAAGCACATCCAGCTGTCTCTCAAGGCATCCCACGCGGACCCCAATTTCACTGCACCTCTCAAAATGGACGACATGAAGACCGGCATGGTTGTGACGGGCAAGGTCCGCAAGGTCGAGGACTTTGGCGCCTTCATCGACATCGACAACACCGTCCCCAGACTGAGCGGTCTCTGCCACAGGACTGAGATTGCTGACAAGCGCGTTGCTGATGTGCGCAAGATCTACGAAGCTGGCGACAACGTCAAGGCTATCGTTCTGAAGGTGAATGCGAAGGACAAGAAGATCAGCTTGGGATTGAAGGCTAGCTACTTCAAGAATGATGCGGATGTCGAGATGGAGGACGATGAGGAAGACGAGTCTGATGCTGAGGCAGGCGGTGTCGACGTTGGTTCTGACGAGGACGAAGACGTGGAGATGGAAGACGAGCTCGACCTTGACAACGTCGAGGACATGGACAGCGACGACGCCGGCGTCCCCGTCGACGAAGACAGCGAGGACTCCGACAACGAGGCCGCACAGCCCGCCACCGGCCTCACCACCTCCGGCTTCGACTGGACCGGCGACTCTCTCAATCCCGCCGCAAAGGACGTCGCCTCCGACTCCGAAGGCGAGACGACCAGCAAAAAGCGCAAGCGCAACAAGCAAGAGATCAAGGTCGACCTCACCGCGGACCTCGACAAAGACGGCCCGCGCAACACCTCCGACTTCGAGCGCCTCCTCCTCGGCCAGCCCAACGACTCCGCCCTGTGGATCCAATACATGGCCTTCCAGCTCCAGCTCGGCGAGCCCCAGAAAGCGCGCGAGATCGCCGAGCGCGCCCTGCGCACGATCCACATCCGCGAGCTGGACGAGAAGGCCAACGTCTGGACCGCCCTGCTCAACCTCGAAGTCGAGTACGGGTCCGACGAGCGCGTCGAGGCCGCCTTCGCCCGCGCCTGCCAGGTCCAGGAGCCGCTCGGCATGCACGAGAAGCTGGCGTCGATCTACATCGACTCCGGCGCGCACGCCAAGGCCGACGCCGTCTTCGCCCGCATCGTCGCCAACAAGGCCTTCCGAGCCGCCCCGGACGTCTGGCTCAACTACGCCACTTTCCTCATGAGCTCGCGCGGCGACGCGGAGGGCGCGCGGGCGCTGCTCCCGCGGGCGCTCAAGAGCGTGCCGACGCCGGAGCACCGCTTGCTGACGGCGAAGTTTGCTGGGCTGGAGTTCCGCTCTAGCGGCGGGGATGCCGAGCGCGGCCGCACGCTGTTCGAGAACCTGGTCGGCGAGTGGCCGAAGTGGACGCAGGGGTGGGACATGTGGGTTGACCTTGAGCGGAGCGCGGCGGGCGCGGCGGAGAGCGAGGAGGGGCGGAAGGAGGGCGTGGAGCGCGCGAGGGGCCTGTTCGAGCGCATGAGCAAGGCGAAGATGAAGAAGAGGCGGGCGAGGTTTGTGTTCAAGCGGTGGATGGAGTTTGAGGAGAAGGAGGGGAGCAAGGAGGATGTGGAGAGGGTGAAAGGGGTGGCGAAGGAGTGGGTTGAGAGGGCGGCGGAGAGGAAGGGTGGGGATGAGGAGGATGAGGAGTGAGTGAGGGAGGGAGTGAAGGAGAGGTGTAGAGTTCTTTCTCTTTGAGAGTTTCTTTTGGTCTATTATTAGTATGGCAGGGCGTGTACTTTCTCTAGATGGTCGAAAAAAAATGCGTGTATAATGTTCTCTCTCCCCCATGTCGCATTTCTTCAATTCTTCACACCACCTGCAGTTCAGCGCGCCTGGAAACTTACGCCCAGAGAAATCCCACGAGGCCTACCTGTGCAACAGTGGCTCGTGACCGCATCGAAAAATACACTTGCAATCCAACTCCCAATTCCAATTCCCACATACCGCTTCCATAAAATCCCAAAGCATCACCAAAACCCAAAACGCCACAGACGTCGCCGCACAGCACCCACCAGCCACGTGCGCCCTGGGCGCCTGTTTTGCCTTTTGACGCTCGATCCTGGGCCGCGATCGTGCCAACGGCTTTGTATTTGCTTGGAAGGATTGTGGACTAGAGAGTCCTCCGCGGAGGCGAGGGATGGCTTGGTTAATGCTAGGGCGCGGGGTTGGAGGGATTCCAATTGCTGCGTATCGCCAGTTAAGCTGCAGGCTATGAGAGTTCATGTGCAGGCTTATGGTAAGTAATATCAGGCTGGAGAGGGAGGCTGGAGTTCATGTAAGGCCGCCTACCTAATCAGGTGGCCAGCCAGTGCTGGATTTACAGCATCGAGAGAAGTATAGTACAAAAGAGGATTCACAGGCCGCGGAAGTCGGAAATCACACAGAGACATGCCGGCGCGCTAAGGCAGCTGTGTATCTCGCTCTCGTCGCTTTCGCCATCCGCAATCCTGGCGACAGGGCTCGGCGCGGAAGCCGGGGCTTCCGGGGCGGTGCGAGGCGAGGCGAGATGAGGCGCGCACGACGTGGGAAGGGAATGTAAGGTATGCACGCAGATCAGCTCGGTGCTCGTGCATCTCCGTCCGAAAGGAAGATGCACGCCACGAAGACCGGAAAGCACACCTCGCATTCAAAGGGGCGTGGCTCGCGTTCCTGCAGGCCTGCTCGTGCAGCTGTCATCAAGTGCTATTTTGCAGCGGTTTGAGGTATGCTGGACGGCGGCGAGGGTCGGCAAAGAGCTACAGGGCATGGAAGAGCGTGACACGGCTCGCCGGGTGGGGAGCGGCGGCGCGGTGATGCGGGTGTACCGGCGCTTGGTGTTCACCTGGGGCTTGGGCAGGAATGGCGGATGGTGCGCTTTGTGCTGACTTAGCGGTGGCTGGATACGGCGAGGAGATGTCTTGGAGGCTGGGGTGCCTTGGTGCGAGAGCAAATAAGCTCGCTGGATGTGCGATGGCCGCGGGCTTGGGCTGCGCGACGACAGGGCTCCAGCGCATGCGGGATTGCGGCACAGCGGTAGCGTCAGAATGCCTGGTGTTTCTCATGCACGACGGGATGCCGGCGGAGAGACCCTTGGACAGCAGCTCGAGCAGCTCCGTGTCAGGCTTTTGCTGGGGCGTGGAGAGATGGCGCCAGCAGCGACCCGTCCGCCGCGACTCATGCGCGTGTGGAGATGGTGTGAGGGGAGCGGTCAACGTCTGGAGCGTGTCGTCTCGACGTTCGGGGGGAGGATTCATGTAGCCTCCTCCAAACACCGCGACGGCCGCACACGACTCGCTGACGGTCTGTAAATAACGGCCACCCGCAACGCAACCACGGCCGCGGCGTGGGTACGTATGCAGACGCATGCAGATGCGGTGAAGCTTGGCGCAAAGGTAAGCGCCTCGCCTAGCGCCCTCTGCCACGGTGCTGTGGCTTTTGCCGCCGGCATCCGCGCATCATTGATACCAAGCTGCCACTCGCCCTAACCCAATTCACATTCCACCCGCCGCCCGTTGTTGAGATAATCTTCACCGCGGCCGCCAGGCCTCACAAACACTTCGCTCCCTCCACCCTTCGTTTCCTTTTCGCATGTGCTTCGAACAATAGGTCCTTGCGTGCGTGGGACTGCGACACGACGCACCAGCCCGGACATGCGCCTTCCCTTCTGCTATTGTCAAATAAGGAACCGCTCGCGGGTCTGAACCTCGCCTGTACCTATCACCCGGTCTCGACCTCGCACCGCACCACAACACCACCCTCATCGCACATCTCGGACCTCCCTCCCGCTCTGTAGCTAGCCGGTTCACCTCTTGCTGTTTCCTGTGGTCGAACATTCCAGCCAGCTGGTAGTGCTGACGCGCCTACCCTCTGCGCTGGCACTTCAGCGATACGCGAAAACACACGACTCTTCTCCTTTCCCACACCAACAATCGCAACATGATCACGCGGTTGCAGCCAGCAATGCTGGCGCTGTTCGCCCTATTGGCATGCCTACGCTCAGCTTCCGCCGATGAAACACGATATGTCACGTACCTGAGCCCAGATGGAGAAACATCATACCTGGCCGACAATCGGCGGCCTGCACTGTACACTGCCAATTTTGGAGACTGCTTGGGAGGCAGCTTGATCAACGTGACGCGCTTCGATGCGGCTTATTACAAGGACAACATGACCGTGCAATTCCACTTGGCTGGCAACACCAACCTGAACAACGAGGCGTTGATGATGTACATTGGAGTCTACGCTTATGGCGAAAGTAGATTCGATCTGACTTTCAACCCTTGCGATGCGAATATTGCCAGGTAGGCTTTGATGTTCGATCCTCTAAAACGCGTTTCCGCTGACGATCCCTAGTCTATGTCCAGTCAACAGCAGTATCCCTATTGCTGCCAACGGTATCATTCCAATCAGTCAGGAGGATGTCGCCAATATCCCGCCAATCGCACTTTCCATTCCCGACTTCGAGGGCGAGGCTATTCTCCGAATTTTCGCAAACAGCACCGAAAGCGAGATCGGCTGCTACAGCGCGGTAGTAACGAACGGTGCAACTTTCTCGCAACCAGCAGCTGTAGGCTCGATACTTGGAATTTTCACCTTCGTGGCAATGCTCGCATCGTTCGCCACTGCCATATACGGCGAGGCCGTACCTACCATGCGACTGCACTACGCACATTCCCTGTCGGTAGGCGTGATATTTGCAGTCTTCCAGCACATCTTCTTTACCGGGGCACTCTCGATGAACTGGCCTTCAGTGCTAGTTGCTTTCTGGAGCAATTTTGCTTGGTCTGGAGGCATGATACGCACCGGTACAATGCAACGCAGCATTGACAAGCTGATCGGCAACAACCTTGGTAACACCTCCTCCGTTGGTGCGGCAGCTTCTGGAACCGCCAATGAGAACCTTGGTGGCGGCTACGACATCAGCCAGATTTACAAGAGAGGCTTGGGGCATGCGACAAAGCGTGCTTTCGGATTTGCCAAAAACCACCCGGCCATGCGCGACCTCGCCTCGGAGATCTACAAGCGCGACTACTCCTTGGTGCTCAAGCGGGATGTCGTCCGTAGGAGCGCCGTCAATGCACTGCTACGTCGTCAAGAGGAACTTGCGGATGCAAGCGATGGATTCAAGTGGTACGGTCACGCAGTTTCGGAAGGCTTGCCTTTGCCTGGAAACTTCTCAGGTTTTGCTGGCACGCTAGGCCAAGAAGAAATTCGCGTCAGCAATGCCTTCATGACAGGATTCCTCTGGTTTCTGATTCTCTTGGTCCTTGTCGTGGCTGCTACGATGGCCTTCAAGTGGGTTGTCGAAGGCCTGGTCCGTGTGAAGGTGCTCAAGCAGGATCGCCTGGCTTTCTTCCGACAACACTGGCTTGGGTACAGCGCTAATGTCGCCTTGCGCACATGCTTCCTCGCATGGTTCATGATCATGTTCCTCACGATCTTCCAATTCACCTACGACTCTTCTGGTGGAGTGAAAGCCGTGGCGGCTCTTGTTTTCATAATTTTCTTCGTGGGTCTTCCCGCAATTGCCGCCTACGCCTGCTGGTATAAGATTCAACTCGACAAAGGGCGCAGCGAGCGTATTCAAGGCGAGAGCAGGAAGCTGTTCGGGAAGATACCATGGTTCCCGGCTCGCAAGGTGCCACAAGGATCTGCGCAACCGGCGGAGCAACAGCATCAGACTGTGGATCCAGACGATAAGACGCAAAGCGAGCCTTTCTGGCAAAGGATGAATTCGCACTACAGCATTACCACTACGGCTGAGCTCAGGACTAACATCCACGACGATGAAGACTACACCAAGAAGTTTGGCTGGCTCGCGGCGCGCTTCAGGCGGACGAGATGGTGGTTTTTCGCGTTCTGGCTCGTCTACGAATTCATCAGGGCTTGCTTCTACGGTGGAGCTTCCGGTCAACCTCTTACACAGGTTTTTGGTCTTCTCGTTGTTGAAATTTTGGCATTCGCATTCGTGATCTGGGCTCGACCCTTTGAGGGCATGCGGCTGAACATCCTCGTGGTGTACTGCTTGGGATTCAGCAAGGTTGCGACTGTCGCCCTCAGCGCGGCCTTTGACATCCGCTTCAACCTCGAACGCATCACGACGACGGTCATCGGAATCGTTATCATTGTCATCCAGGGAATCTTGGTCATCATCACCATGATCGCTATCGTGGTCAGCGTCATCTCAAGCTATATGTCTGTTTCTCGAAACAAGGAAGAGTTCCGCCCTAGGAAATGGCACGGCATGCGTGAGAAATACTTCAACCACCTGGACACAGTCGTCAATGACGTGCCTCGCGAACCCAAACCAAAGCCCGAGCCCGAGCCCGAACCAGAGGACAAGGGACCGTACTTCGAAGTGAAAGGAATCCGCAGACTGGGCAAAATCGAGGATGACGACCCAGACCCCGTTAACATCGAGGACTCTCTGACCCGCAACCCCAACCAAACCATGACGACCACCCGTGACAACACGGACGCCTCTCTCCCCCTCATGAAAGAAGGCCCCGTCGGCGGAACCGCCTCCCCCGCCCGCCGCAGCCGCGCCACCAGCGCCGCAAGCACAACCCAAGGCGCCCTCCCCTTCGGCGCCCGCCCGCACCGCCCCTCCTGGAGCCAGCGCGACTTCTCCCTCTACTCCCAGCACAACACCACCAATGCCGAAGACGAAACTTCCTTCTCCGCAGTCGACATGTCCCGCTCCCTCCCCGAAGACAACACCACCACGACCGCCACCCCGCCCCGCTCCCGCGCCCCCTCCCGCGGCCCGCCCCAACTCCGCCTCCAGCCCTCCTCCGAGTCTCTAGGCGTCGGTGCCGCCGTCTCCTCCCGCGACGCCATCGGCAAAGTCCCCGCGCCCGCCGTGCGTCCGCGTGCGGGGACGTGGAATTCGCGGCACAGCGCGCGCAACTCGACCAGTGGAGGGGATTTCTTTTTTGATGCGCCGGAGAGCGGTTCGAGTGCTGCTGCGGCGCCGCTGCACGCTCCGTCAGCTGCGAAAGTGCCGCTTACGCCGGCGCAGGAGGTGGAGGAGTTTGTGAGGGCTTCGGGGAGCGGGGAGGAGGTGGGGAGGAAGTGAGGTTAGGTGATGGCTTTTTTCGCATTCCGCATGATTTCTTTCTTGTCTCTGTTTTGCATGTCGGCGCAGATGGTTAGGGTTTTCTGCTCTGCTCACGCTGGGAGGGATGGGGCTGTGATGCCTCTGGACGGAATTTTCCTTTCCTTTGCTTTTTTTTTTTTTTTTTTTTTTTTGTTCATTTCTTTTTCTTTTTGGTTTTGTGATGATGACACGAATGACACGACGCGCTTTCCCGGTCGAGTGGTCCGACCGATCGAGGAAACAGGCACTTTTCTTTCCTTGCAGGGTCTGCGGGTTGTTTCGCTAGACTTGCAACGCGCGATAGATGGTTTTCTTTTTTACATCTCGTTCGCAAGCAATGGAAGTGGTCCAGGGGGGGCGATGATCATGTAGAACTGTATCGAAGCGAGGCGTTTGACGAGAGTGGTCGGTTTGATTTTATGTCTACTCTCCTATCCCTTGCCACGGTATACCAAAGCGCGACCATGCGCTCTCCCATCCCAAGCTCAGCTCTCTACCAGCCACAGCCTTTCGTATTCCATCGACCGTATCCTCCGCGAGAAGACCGTTCCTTCACGATTTTTGTCAGTCACGCGCGCCCGCACGACGCGAATCGACGTGGACCGTTCACAGCCCGAGTCAGGATCCGCCTTGCAGGAGGATTTTAGTGCCATTGTCTTGATCCTCCGGTCAAACACGCATGACTACGGACCCACTGGGATTCCTAGTGGCGACTCCGTTGCAACGGAGTCGTCGCAGGCGCTGGGAAGGGCCCGGTTGTTTTTAGACTCATCGATGGGAGGATTCTCGGCGAGCAGCGATGCGGTGGCGCTGTTGTGCTCGGATGCGTAAGGCTGGACTTCTTATAGGTAGGCGTCTTCCGAGATCAAGCAACTCTCACTTTGGCTCTCGCAACTCCATCACGGAAACTAATACGAGCCTGATTTGGCGGAAAAGACAAACTTGATACCTGATTCCACAGCCGGGGCTTGACAATCACCAAAACACATAACCAACATGACAACAGACGAGAAACACCCCGCCGAGGCCACGACCTCCACCTCCCCTCTCCTACCCCCCGAAGAAGACAACGACGATGACGAAGAATTCGACGAAGTCTGCCTCTGCCGCTCCGGCCGCGACCAACACGGCCGACGCTCGATGCTCTACGAGCGCAAAACCACCGGCGCGATCGTGACCCGCACGGAGCTCGACGAAGCGCGCCTCGCGTTCATGCGCGGCACCCCGATGCTGGACTTCTGCCACCGCATGGACTTGATCTTGGTCGTGTCGCACTGCGAATGGGTGCCGGCGGGGCCGCTGAGGAAGGCTGCGCGGTGGCTGTTCACGCCGTTCGGTTGGGTGGCCATGATAGGCATTGGGGCTAGGGTGCAGTGGGATTGCTGGAGGTTGTCGAGGATGGGATATCCTAGGCCGGAGGAGGTGGAGGAGGAGGGGACCGCTTCGCCTTAGCTTGCCGTGGCTGAGGCCGGAGCTTATTGAGAAGCCGTGGAAGGTGATGGAACGGTGCTGTCGAGCGCGCCGTTGTGTATTTCTACTGTATCATTAGGGCTGACGAATCCACTCCATGAAGAGCTTGACGCCTCTGGAACTAGTTCTAATTCTCGAAGTCCATATCACGACTTGCTCACAGTCTCCTTTTTCCGAGTCGTGGATTATGGGAAACCACAAGCCCGCAACTATCTTCTGAGCTTTTCTGCCTCATCTCAAGGCACAGAGCATGCGTGCAAGTTGCTTCGCTCCACATTCAGCCGTTCGACAGCAATCGTAATGCCATGCCGAAGTCCAATTCGCTATTGTGTCACTGTTGATATGTTCTGGTTGTTACTGTTCCAGAATACCCCTTTATTTCTGCTCACTTCAGCGGCTAACCAGACGGGCATGTTTGGATTGCCGCGTGGAACAAAAAGACCATCTTGGGCGTCACTCGAAGGATTCGTAACGAAACCTGCACGTCAGAAAAGAGCATGTTGACCACGCAGGTTTGCCAGTCCCCTGATAGCCCAAATAGACGTTGCCAGAAAACATCGCATTGATCAGCTAGGCTGATTTTCCATTTGCGCTTCTTTGTTGCAAGATCGAAACCTTGGGGATACGTAGAGAATGTGATAAGATCAGTTGAGAGTAAGACAGATAGTCGTTTTGCAATGGAATGAAGACCGAGGTCCTGACCGCCGGAGCGTTTGACATGGATTGATGTCGATTCTCCCACAATCCTAGTCGAAAGAACCTTGCGACGACTTTCGCCGGGCAAGACAAGGTGAAGATCCACTGGATGCTAGTGTCGGCTTTTATGGCACGAGCTTGTCGCAGGCTTCTTGCGAGGCCCACTTGTTATTAGTATTGCCATTCGCTGATCGTCCTCGCATCCTTCGCGCCAAGTGCGTCTGTGCCGATCGCTTTGAAAGCGTACACATAAATGTCAAGCTAACGGGCAGGCTTTATGAGCCATCACTTTCGCAGGCAGCAAACTCATTGATCCATTAGTCGTCAGGTCCAGTTCGTCGCGGGCAAATTCCACCTTCGTTTGACGAAGTAGATATGATCCAACCGTTAATCAAACATGCCTTTACTAACAATCTCTGAAGACACCAAGCAAAACATGGCATCGTCGAAGGAATCCATTCCCTACGACATGAGCAATACGAATCAGCTCAACGAAGATGATTTTGATGAGGTTCCGCTTTGGAAAACTGCCCTTGATCCGTACGGGCGCCGCTCGATGGCCTTCCGACGGAAAAGGACCGGCAAAATCGTGACGGCGACGGAGCTCAACGAAGAGCAGTTTACCGATAGGCCGATCCTGAACTACTTTCGTCGTCAAGACAGAGGCTTGTGCTGGTCTCTTTGCGAGAGCATCAGACCCGGTCCGCTTCGGATGGCTGTTCAATGGTTGAGCCTGCCGTTGATGTTGGTATGGATTGGTTATAGTCATCTGATGCTAAGGTGGGACGCGTGGAGGTATGGAGCCCCACGCTCTCCTCGGAATGTTGCGCAATAGGTTTAAATTGGCCCGAAGTAACGGAGAGACGAAGGCGGGATGTTGTAGACAAGCATTCGCGGTCGTCATGAACGCGGTCGTCAGAAACAGGCAATGTAACCTTTCGCTTGAAATGGAGACTTTGCGTTCTCTAAGTCGCTTGTTTTACGATCGTTCGTGCTGTACGATGCCTTGTACCATCTTTATTTCTGAATCACACGATCCTGGAACGTGCGGTGGGCCTGCGGCGGGAGAAGGCGCCTTGCCATCCGAGCATTCGCCGGCTCCGGAATGTGCGTGTAGCCCACTCAGGATCCTGACACAGTGTACTGTGTGGTTGGTGCACAATTTGAGATCATCGAGCAACTCCCAATCAGCTGTATCCTCGAGAACAGCCGGTCCCAATACTTTCCCTCTGGTATGACCATACTGAAGCCCAAAAGCCATGGAGGGCTACTCAAGCAACGCATTGCGGATCACTTTGTCGAAGAGCCCGGGTTCATGTCCCTCTCATATGAGGGTAGCTCTGGACGCAATCTCAGCACCTTGCGGCAGGGACATGGCCGACCATCATAGAGTACGTCTCTCGGGTCTTGGACAAGTTCCGGAGAAGCGACCAATACCAAGATCCGAAAGCTAATTGTCTCGAGTTGCAGAGGCCAGTTCATGGTATCCGGGTCGCGTATCTGAAGTAATGAGAGAAGGCTCTATAATGAGCTCTTGACCGAGCTACTCGCTTTGGGAAGTTGGATGCATAGGCCTGAGTATTCTCGACATCCCTGGACTGACGGTGGCGCGGATATACTCACCAATCCGGCCTTTGAGTACGTACTAGAGCGATTATGGGGTATTATAATGCAATGCTCCAACGACGACGTTGCATATTGAAGCCCTAGCTTGCTGGCATCGTATGTCCGCTCGGTCTGGTTTGGGCAAGAATCTCATCTTCACGAAGTTCAGTGCCTAGATGGGAAAAGTCTAGACTGAGGTCGGGAGAATGGTATTCCTGTAGCGCAGAGGGGCTTGAAACCACGTGTATGCTAGGGTGTACGTAGACCAATTGATAGGAAGAGATCATACTACTTCAGCCGCGAGAAAGCATGGGGAGCAGGGTCATGTGACAAGTCATCACGTGACCATTCATCACATCCCTTCCAACTTCCAAGACCGGGACATAATTCCTCCCCCTAACATTCCTGTAATAAATCTGCATTGAAACATTGATGTCTAGAAAGCCAGAAACGATGTGGCGGTCGGCAAATCTATTCACTTGGGCAAAGTTGTGCCCAAGTGACAAGACATTACAAGGTGTTGCTCTCTACGCTGTTGACGCGCCCGTGTCGCGCTCCCGCAACTGGAGAGTCAAGATCGACTGGCTATGGTTCTGTGGATAGGAGATATTGCGGATGTTGTGTCGCGGCGCTATCGCAGTCGACAAGCCGCAAAAGAGGGGGCATTTGGAATAGAGTCCATGCGGTCTCCGACAAGGCGGAGTTGATGCAGCCATGACGTTGCGGATGGCCGATTCCCCGGCTTGAGCTCCCCACCGCCGTCATCAATACATCCAATCGCCGTTAACAACATTGCTTCCAAGTGTTCCGGCCGTCCGCGATAAGATACAAGACTGCATCTGCTTTAGTCTGCAGCTCCAAACCCGCGTTCTAGCTCCCATTCTCCTCTTTCTGCCCCAGCAAGCTGCGTGACCGCCTGCACTACAAGTACCGAGCTGCCTTGACAACCTCCACAATGGCATCTTCTCTCGTCTCCTCCGCGAGAATCGCTACCCGCTCTGCTCCACTGATCGCAAGGACTGTCGCCAGACCGACCGCCTCGTTCATCACCCAGCAGAGAAACACTTTCGCTACGACACCCGCAAAGATGGCCGCTCAAGGAACCTCCAGCGGTCAGCCTATCGCGACTCTTGACGTAAGCTCGATCCAACCACACCCATTATTGCGAGATCAATTCCAGCTCACAATTCCAACTACAGAAATCCGCCTCTTCCAACCTCGCCTCGCAATGCAGCCTCCTCTTCGACGCCAAAAAGGCCAAGAACCTCTCATTCGAGACCATCGCCAAAGCCATCGGTCGTGAAGAAGTCAGCACCGCCGCCATGTTCTACGGCCACACGCAAGCCAGCGAGGAAGATCTCAAGGGCCTGTCCAAGGTCCTCGGCATCCCTGAGGAGACTCTCCGCCAAACGGAGCTGCTGAACTTCCCCGACCGTGGCCGCTCGCTGGAGATGCCGCCGCGCGAGCCGCTCGTCTACAGGCTGTACGAGATCGTGCAGAACTACGGCTACGCGTACAAGAGTGTGATCAACGAGAAGTTCGGCGATGGCATCATGAGTGCGATTTCGTTCAGCACGAAGGTCGAGAAGGAGACGGATGAGAAGGGCGACTGGGTTAAGATTACTCTGAGGGGCAAGTGGTGCGTATACTCTGATTTTCTAGTGCACGTGCAAATGGAGAGAAGGCTAACGTGCTATCTAGGCTCCCGTTCTCCCGCTTCTAGATGCTGGGAGAAGATGTACATAAATGATAATCGAAATATTGGAAACGTTCAGCTGTCCCATACCCTCGTGTCGCCATTACAATGCGAAGAAGGACTGGCATTCAATTCTTGGGAGAATGGCTGGACCCAAGTCCTATCTGTTATTGAACGAATAGGCTGCTCCCCAAGCTCTACAGCAGTTGACCATGTCCCTTCGAGACTCTGATCCGCCTGGGTAAAAGTGCGAAGCTGCATCGCCCGGGCCCATCGCGCAGCTATCAGCAACAACCTTTGGTTGAACGTATTCACTGACTCTTGAGAGACAACTCCCCAATGTCGCCAGGATCTCCAAGGTGAAGGTCCGGCGGTATGACACTGTGCTGCTCTCTGACTCTACCGCCTCACGACACTATCATTTTCCTTGGAGATGCCACTTTTGCTTCGAGAGCGAAAACTGCGCCTCCGAGACTGGTACGCAACTGTCAGCGGCGCTCGTTGAGTACAAGCATACGTTCGCCATTGAGAGGCATATTGTGACTTCTCCGAATGCTACAAGCTGTATACGCCCTTACCTAACCCTCCAGTCTCACGTATCGACTATGGCCCCCTGAGACACTCATCTGGAAATGGCGTCAACAATGAACACAAAGTCGGTGCCGGCACCGATCAGACTCCCCAGGCTGATCCTGGGACCGAGAGTGGCATCATCTCCCCAGGGCGACCTTCTCCGCCTCGCTCTGGCCGCGACTACTCTTCGTCGCTTTCCTTTGACTACCATCTCCCCGGTCACCCCTGTATGTGCTTTCTCCGAAGCGCCTGTGCCACTGTCAGCAGCTCCGGGTGAAGGGGAGTGCATGGTCGCCGTGGAGAGACGAAGCTATGACGTTCCCGAAGGCTACGCGCACCTCGAAGGGCGGCAATCTCAACAAGGGTCGCAAGGGCGATGCCATTGCCCTTGATTTGAAGGTGCTGCTGTCTGACACTGCAGTTCCACATTTGGAGTATGATCCTTTGAGACTATTTCTATCGCCACTAACCTGACAGCACGCGTTCTCCGAGGTCTTCATGCACCTACCAGCGACACTGTTCAACAATCAGCATATGCCCGCTCAAGAGCAGCTATGCTACGATCTGAGGGTCCCCACACCGCTCTAGGCCCCGAGTGCTGCTATCTGACCTAATAGTCTCAGGGTTAAAGCGTGTGCCTCTGAGAAGCGAAGGCAGTTTTACTGTCTCTAATCTTGCCTTCTCTGAGGCGTGCATGCAGCTGTCAGCAGCATCGGTAGGTCAAGATCACATGCTCATCACTGAGAGCCGATTGAAAGATCTGTCACATGTAAAGCCCGTACGAGAGTAACATCAATGCATCTTGTCCATTCTGCGCATTATCTTCTCCCCTCGACAACAACGACATCTCACTGGGAAAACATCGCAAAGGTAAGACAACACAGTAGATAGCAGCACAAGGACCAAGGCATTGGCAAGAAACGAAAAGACACACCATTCTTCACCGCAACTAATAACCCAGATGCCGAACCTCCTCAAGCGCAAGAGAAGCGCGCCTACTCCCTCGCTCGACGACCAACCGTGGGCAACCGCCCACCTCACCCGGCCCGTCTACGACCTCCATCCCGCCGAGAGCGCAACCATGACCAATTGCTCAAGCGACAAGATCCCCGTCGAAACCGCTCCCACGCCCGCGCAAACCATGCCCTCACTCGACGCAGACGCTATCACGCCGGCGCCCGAGCCCAGCAGCAGCATCACGCGCCCTGCGCCGCCGCGGCACAAGCACACCTTCAGCGAGCTCTTCGACCTCTCCGACATCGCGGCGGGCGACACCGTGCGATCGCCGAGCGGCAATGTACTGTCCGCGGAGCAGGCCGCGAAGCGCGAAGACAGGCCGAAAGGCATCAAGGAGAGGCAGGAGACGATCAGGAGGAGAGTCAAGGAGAGGAGGGGATCGTCTTTCGCGTTGGGAAATCGCATTTCGATTATCGGTGATGCGTTTGGGAAGGAGGAGAGGGCTAAGGAGGAGAGGGAGAAGAAGAGGAATTGGTTCGGGTGGTTGTTTTGCTGTTGGCGGTGATCGTTTCCAGCTGGAAGAGCGTTGGATGACGGATTGAGCGGAATTGGGTACGAGGAAACGGTTAACGGCTCTTGAGGGAATAAAACTCCAAAGGCATTGGATCGGGAACCAGGAGGATTTGGCGCTCAGCATCGCCTCGCACGAGGGCTGAAAGAACGGAAATATCGATCGATGTGAGACCGAAGAAATCGTTGGTTATCACGAAAAGCGATTGACAAGGCTCCGTACAGTCGAGACGCTACTCCTGACGAAGCGATACCGCTCTATTGTATCTATTGTGCTCAAAACGACAATCCCGTCGTTTGACTGGGGTGGCGAGGGGTGTATTGTCGGCCGCGTGAAGTCTGCTCCTTCCTCTATTGTGAATCACCCGCACCTTCCTATTGTCACCAGACCCAGCCACCCGCACCTCAGCGCCTATTGTTAGAATTTGCCACACCACCCTCCCTCACCGTGTCCATGTTCAACCACTTCCTCTTCTCTGACGAACTCACATCACCAATCCCTCACTTAATCCCTCACCCCGAACACTCACCCCCACACTCACCTGAGCACGCACCTGAGCGCTCACCCGATCACTTCAATCACAATGCCGGCTTCAATCAGCACGGTTTTCACGGACGACACATGCTCCACCCAGCCGACGACGATAATGGCTTCACGAGCGTCGTCTCGATTCGTTAGCAACGTCAAGCAGTCCCTCCCGAACACATTGTACTCCCTGCGCAACAACGGCAACCTCGCCCCGTCCTTCTCCTCCAAGATCAACACGTACTCCACCCCGAAGCCAAGCACAATGGCAGTCCCACTCGATCCTCTCAAGCCATTCGCCTGCAACAAAGCCGGCTGCTACAACTCCTTCGACACCGAAAAGGAGCTGAAACACCACAAGGTCGACGACCCGACGCATTTCTACTGCAAGAAATGCGACGTCGACTGCGAAGACTGGGCGGCTCTGACCCAGCACAAAGTCGACTCCATGGCTCCGTTCCTGGAGCTGAGAAACAACACTTTGCCCGATGGCGCAAAGCTCAAGCACATTGTTTGCGAGTTCTGCGGAGAGGATTTCAAGAGTATGGGCGGGAGGCAACTGCACCGTGAGACTGTAAGTTTTGATGCTAATTTATCCTTCTTGATCCATGCAATATGCTAATCGTTCAACTCCAGCGCCACAGAGGTTCGCAAGAAATCAAATGCCCCGGCTGCCCGGCTATCTTTGTCCGCGCGGCGTTCTTGATTGGTCACATTGAGAATGACGAATGCGAGACTATCAGAGGACATGAGTTGATCGCGCACATTCAGCACAAGTACGTCAAGAAGGAGATCATGAAAGATCTGTGCGGCCTCGCAGAGAATCTCAAGCTCAACGGCCCATCCGAGACGCCCGGTTTGATCCAAGACGATGATGTTAGTGCGATAGAGGACGACACCCAGACCGAAGGAGGTGTTCAACTGCACAACGACTATGAAGAGAGCGAGTGTGGCGGTGTGCCTCTTGGGCCAAGATTTGAATCTATCGAGCTTGCTGGGAAGAAGGTTTCCCTGACGCGCAACAACCTCGAGACTTGGCCTCGCCTGCCTCATCAAACAGGCTCCTCTGTTCCGGACGATATCAGAAACAAGCAGATCGGCTCGCCTCCGCCATCGGTTATTCCCTCTGCCATCCCCGCTAAAGCTAGCGACTGGGCCGTACGCGCTGTGAGCCAGACTACCAGCCGTTGCGGCGGCGAAAAGGTCTATACGGAATCCTATCCTTCGCTGCCAGGCCGCCGCCAAGTCTCCCATGCATGCCATTCGATGGACGGCGATTCCTACAACGACGACGATGTTGTCTCAGTTTCCACGGCAAAGCCAGAGCACGTCCTAAGCAGACCCGCCGCGTGGACTACAGCCCAAACCTCCCGCGCCCTCTTCGGCGACGTCAACCCCACCGAAAACACCAAAGAGGCCGAAACCATCCTGGCCAGAAACAGAGAGGAGACCGAAAAGGCCCCGAACCTCATCCTCAACTCCCGCTGGTGGGACCCGTACAGCGACGAGTACAACCCCGAGCTCTTCAAAACGACCGCAGTCGGCAGCTATTCCTGCCCGTTCCCAGACTGCGACGCCGAAGTCTTCGGCTGCTCTGCCGACATCGAAACTCATCTCTTGCTTTGCCACACCAGAGTTCAGTACCGCTGCCCGGGCTGTCTGAAGCTGTTCCGCCGCGCGCAGGACTTGGTCGCGCACATCGAGGACACGCGCAAGTGCCCGATCAAGAAGTCGGAGAGCTTCAAATCTGTATGTTCATCGACCAGCCCAGTCCTTCAAACTTGATGTGAAAATGCTGACCCAATTGCGCAGGTGCTCGACGAGATCAGCGGCGGCTTTCTCAAGGCGAAGCGTCTGCCACAGCCGGAGATTTTCAGGCCTGAGACGGCTGTCGTCAGGGCTGACAAGAAGGCCCTCGATGGGGTCTTGTCGCTCCAGTACTCGGCTCACATGCCGAAGTGAGCATTGGTTGCGAGAATCAAAAGTGTTTCCTCTCTGGTATTCGACCCCAATGCCGATTTGAGTGGGAGCAAAGGTTTCAGGAAGCGAGAGAAATGTCGTGTCGTGTCGTGCCAGGAGCAGCAAACCTGCCCCCCCAAAACCAGTGAGGAGCACGCCAGAACTAGTCCGACGTCTCCCGAGTAGCTAGCATCAGAAGATCCCCCTCTCTCCATCCCTTCCATCCATCCCTCTCTCAATTTCCATACCAGCTCAAATCACGACGCAGCCCCAACCCCCTGCATAGTCCTCACACACCCCCAACACAACCGGCTCCTCTCCGGCGCCGCGCCCTCCAGCGGCACATCACACAGCTCGCACCCCAGCTCTCCTGCCCCGACCTCTCTCGCCTGCAACTTACTCGTCGTGCGCACGACGTTCGCCACGATGGAGGGGTACTCCTCCTCGACGCCGGCGAAGTAGCCGCGCGTCAGCGCGTCGATCGTCGAGTTCTTCATCGCCGCCGGGGCTGCTTGGGATTCGCTGGCGGTGCGAAGGAAGGGCGTCAGGGGGGGTTCGGCAAAGGCGACGAAGGGGACGAGTTCTTTGGACAGGAGGTCGCGGAGGGGGTGGTAGGTTGGGATCTCGCCCTGGCCGTCGCCTGCCTCGGAGGGAGTGGGAGCGGAAGAGATGGGCCCGTCGCTCACGAGCCAGGGAACCGCGAAGCCGCGGCCTTTGGCTGTTTCTGCGAGCGCGCGCTCGGCGAGGCGGGTTGTGCTGTCGCCGAGGAGGATGGCGGCGCTGTGGGTTTCGCGGGCGTGGTGGGCGATGAGTTTGCGGAGGAGGTGGGCGGAGAGGTCGGCGCGGGCGGTGGGGGTGGGGAGGGTGGAGAGGAGGGAGGCGAGGGATGAGGGGGGTTGGAGGGTGGAGGGGAGGAGGTGCGGGAGGGAGGTTATGCTTGCTAGGGGCACGGCGGCGTAGGTGTGTTCTGGAAAACGGGACTGGAGTTGGTCGAGAAGGGGCTGGGCGGGGGGTTCGTCGGGTTGCTCGATGTGGAGGACGTGCAGCTTGAAGCCGGGGCGGCCGCTCTTGTCGATTTGGTTCTTGAGGTGGCGCGAGAGGGTGTAGAGGAGGGCGGTAGAGCAGGGGCCGAAGGAGAGCGGGAGCAGCAGCGTCTTCTCTTTGCCGGGTTCGGAGTTCTTGACGCGGAAGGTTTCCATCCGCTTGACGACTTTCGTCTGCACATATTTGTCGAAGCAGGCTTTGCACAGAGGCTCCGTCCGGACGGTGATGGCGGTGTCGGGTGATTGGCAGCGTCGGCAGAGACTCTTGTCTGCAGGCGGTAGATTGCGTCGGCCGGCCATGGCGTGGTTGGTTGTGTTGTGGTGATAGGCTTTTTTAACCTTCGGTCTTCCAGTGCTCGCTCGGGGCTGGAGGCGTTACACTGCCTTATCTTCAAGACTGCGAGTGATGTACAGGGCTTAGTCACCCGCAGACAGCCCTGCGAATTTGCGCACGGTCCGGCACGCTTTTCCGGGGCAGCAGGGCGAGGCAAATCCAGAGCAGACTCTGGGATTGTGGAGTACAGTAGTGGTGCCGTCGCGGGTAGGGCAAGGACGCGTACAATGATACAGCACCACAGGCACCACGAACGCCGTCCTTGCCTGACCGTGAAAATGCACAGTCGCAGGTGAAGATCGCCGGTCTCCAGCGTGCTAGTCGACCCAGCCCTGCTCGGCTGATCCTGTATGTAGATGCTGTGACGACTCGAGTCGCAAGCGGTCGTTGCCAAGTCGTCTCTTCCGAGCCAAGGACGAACGCTCTCTTGGCGTACGTGGTGAGAATCTTGAAGTCGGGATGCGTGCTTGGGCCGGGGACGAAGTAGGTTGGAAGTATCGCGTGCTCAGACACCAGACGATCCAGACAGCCACGTGGAAAATATTACACGGATTGATACATGCTTCAATACCTGCCAACTGCCAACCATCATCAATCAATCGTCCCCAGTACCGACCGACACTCGGCTCCGCGAGAACTACGGCCCAGCGGTCGGATCAACAAGGCGGCACCAGCAGCCGCAGTCAGCGGCCGTGGACGCCACCCACCCACCCACCCTTGCCCTGCATCGTCATTGCTCAAGGGCCGCTATAAGGTTCGCGGGCGCTCGTCTGGCCCGTTGCTGCAATCGCGCGAAGTCTTTGCTATCCGTCTTGTCTCTCCCATATAACCGTCCAAGCTCTTTTGCTTGACCGACTTGCCACGCCCGCCGCTCCACGCGAGCCTGAGACACGACGCCGCGACTGGGCATAAGCAATTCCCCCAACTCCACCGACCAAGGAACTAGCGTTGCCGACGAAATCACGCTCCTCTTGGCTCCTCTTGAATCTCCGCCACTGTTCTTGTCCTGCTCGTCTCGTCGCCTCTCGACCTGCGCGGAACAACACACCACACACTGCCAATTGAGGCCTTCTGGAGCGGCGACTGGGCGCACCCGAGTACCTGCATGCATCCGCGTCTCACAGCCCGCTTTCGCCTCAACCGCAGCACGGCCGCATCAAACTACGACTCGCGACTGCGACTGCACGCGACTACATAAAGAGGCGGACCCACACTGTACATATAGCCTTGCAGAAGTCTAGAAGGTGGACTGCTGCACAACATGGCGTGGGAGCACTTGGAGATCAACCGACCTCATTTGGTCTACATCATCCTCGGCGGTTTCACCACGCTGTTCATGCTGTGTTCCTCGGTGATTAAAGAGCGCTTGTACATCGGCGAGGCCACAGTCGCGACCATTTGCGGTATCATCTTCGGACCGCATGCGGCGAATCTGATCAATCCCCTTACTTGGGGCAACACAGATCAGATTACGCTCGAGTTCTCTCGCATCGTCTTGGTGGTACAATGTTTTGCCGTCGGCGTCGAATTGCCCAAGGCATACATGGAACGCCACTGGAAGTCTGTCACCTTTTTGCTCGTGCCTGTCATGACTTTTGGTTGGCTCATTACAAGTCTGTTCATTTGGGGTCTTTTCGGTGGCCATCTGAACTGGCTGGACAGCCTGTGTTGCGCAGCCTGCGTCACTGCCACCGATCCTGTGCTGGCGTCTTCCGTCGTCGGTAAAGGCAAGTTCGCCAAGCGTGTGCCCAAGCATCTTCGAGATCTGCTGTCGGCCGAATCTGGCTGCAACGACGGCATGGCCTTCCCTTTTATTTACCTTGCGGTTTACATCATCCGTTACAAGGGACACCCGGAGGAAGTCGCCCTCCACTGGTTCTGCTACACCATTCTTTACGAATGTATCTTCGGCGCGATCTTCGGAGTTACAATTGGCTACATCGCGCGTCGCGCTGTGCGTGCTGCACACGAACGGGATATGATAGACAGGGAGTCTTTCCTCGTTTTCTACTTCGTCCTCGCGCTCTTCTGCGCCGGCGCTGGGTCTATCCTCGGTGCCGATGACCTACTGATTGGTTTCGCAGCTGGTGTGGGCTTCAGTAACGACGGCTGGTTTACCGAGAAGACTGAAGAATCCCACGTCTCGAACGTTATCGACTTGTTGATCAACTTGGCATTCTTCGTCTACTTTGGCACTATTGTTCCTTGGGACCAGTTCAATGCCCACCAGCTCGGTCTGGATGTCTGGCGACTTGTCGTCCTTGCACTGTTGGTGCTTTTCTTCCGACGCATTCCAATCATGCTCGCGCTGAAACCAGTAATACCGGACATCAAGACGTGGCGTGAGGCGCTCTTTGCCGGTCACTTCGGCCCCATCGGTGTCGGTGCCATCTTCGTCGCCATTCTCGCCAGAGCAGAACTCGAGTCCGAGCATGGCTCGACAACGCCACTTGCTGTCTTGCCACCTGACGGCTTTCCTCACGAGAACATTATCGAACTCATTTGGCCTATCACGACATTCTTGGTCATCACCTCGATTATCGTCCACGGCTCTTCGATCGCAGTATTTACACTCGGAAAGCACATCAACACCCTCACCCTCACCATGTCTTACACTCAAGCCAACGACAACGGCCCCTCCTGGATGGAGCGCCTGCCTCGCATCCAATCTCGCTCCAAGAGCTCTATGTCTCTCGGCCGATACGACACTGACATCGACGAGAAGGAAAGGACCCTGTCTCCAGACAACTTGCAGCCGGGAACTTTCCTGCGCCGCCAGCGCGAGGAAGACACGCCGCGACCCCGAGCTTCGAGCAGACACCGTTCCCGTCGCAGCAGAAACATCTCCAGCGGTGGACCGATCAGTGAATCTGCTATCCACCCCATTCGCAAAGACGAAAACGGCAATACTACCAGTCGCAGCGACTCGGATACCCTCGCTGCCAAGACGGATTCGCCCCCTTCTTCTAACGACAACAACAAGGACGACGCGGCGGAGATCTACGAAGAAGGCAGCCACACGGTTTACGAAGATGCCGAGGGCAACGTGCTCGCCGTCGAGCCTACTCACGAGGGCGACACACCGAGGGAACGTGCGCAGTCTGAAATTGAAGAGGGCAAGCGTCTTATGCATAAGGAAGGCGCGGATCAAAACCGCGGCGTGGCGCCCACCATGGACGATCCGAACGACGATACTGCCCAAGAGACCAAGCGCAAGGCGTCCCAGGTCGCCGAGGGAGCGAAGGAAGCCGCGCAAGGCACAGAGAAGCCGAAGCGCCAGGGCCTGTCGAAGCAGGGCACCATGAACAAGATCACCACGCTCGCCGGCATGAAGAAGAAGGACAAGCCTGAGGGCGAGGCCAAAGCCAAGGCAGAAGCGAAGAGAGCCCAGGGCCCCGCCCGCGCCTACCAGTACGGCAACACCATCATCGTCGAAGACGAAGACGGCGAGGTCATCAAGAAATACGACATCGGCCCCAACGCCGGCAAAGGCGACGCCGCGCCCGCAGGGCCCAACGCCACCCACAAGTCCTTCGGGCGCGGCCGCGTGGGCAAGATGCTCGGCATGGGCCACGGTCAGGGCAAAGGCGACGCCGCCGCCGCAGGCCCCTCGACCACAGGCGCCGACGGCTCCCAGCGCCCTCAGCCCGAGCGCCGCCGCACCTTCAAGAGCAGCAACGACAACGACAACCCGGACGACGACCTCGTCCGCTTCACCATGTCCTCCGGCGGCCGGCGCATGAGCAAAGCGGAATTCATCGACTCGATCAAAAGCATGGACCCGAAAGCCCGCGCGCGCGTCGTCGAGAACTCCGACGTCCCCGAAGCCGTCAAGCGCGCCGCCCGCAAGGACGCCCGCGAGCACGCCGCCATCCAGCACGGCAACAGCCCGACCGCCGGCGTGCCCGTCGTGCCCGAGCAGCCGGCCGCCGAAGACGAAGGCTACTTCGGCTCCCAGCAGCAGGGCAAGAAACAGTCGCGCTCCGGCTCTGCCGGCGGCGTCCTGCAGCCCACGAGCCCCGGCGACGCGCACGACACGGAGCTCAAGCTCGTCGACTCGAACGAGCAGGAAATCCCCTTCCACGACGTCTCGGCCTCCGTGCGCCAACAGCACGACAGCAGCAGGCCCGAAACGGCCGCCGAGCGCCGCCGCCGGCAGGCCTCGCGCGCCGCACAGCCGGACTCCGACAGCGAAGACGACGGCACGGAGCGCGTGCCTCCCCGGCCGTCCGGGCGCGCCGCGCCGCAGGCGGAAGAAGACGACAACGACGACGCGACGGAGACGGCGGCGGAGAAGAGGCGGCGCATCGGGGCGCTGGGCGTGTCGGCGCAGGAGGACAGCGACAGCGAGGAAGAGGCGCAGCGGGGCGGCGGGAGCGCCGGGGCCGCGACGGCGCCGCCGCAGGCGTCGTCGGGGTTCCATAGGCAGAGCACGCTGAAGTGGGGGAAGAATGTTAAGGGTTGATTGAGGGAGGACCTGTGTAAGGATGGGATTTGGTTTGGGTTCTTGTATAATGATTGTTTCTTTTTTTCTGTCTGTCTCGTGTAGGTCTGGGCATCTTTGCTTGTGAATTTCGCTTGCGCGGCATTTGTGTCTGTTTGGGGATATCTTAGCGCTGGCATGGGCTTGGAATGATGAGCAGCAGCATAGCGTGAAACGACGACTAGTGATTTTGTCTCGAGATGCTACATAGAGCTATACAAACGGCCGAAAATGCGCTTTGAATCTGCACTTGCTCCACAATCAATCGTCGCTTGTGATTCCGGTCGCTCGTGTCGTGTACGTGTTGTCGTTGCCGTGGGGGTACCTGTGATTTCCCTGACACAGAATGTCGCCCTGGCTGTCAGTGAGGTGAAGGCGCGCGATAAATCAAGGAAAGAGACTCGTCATGGCATGAACGTAACACGAGAAAAGGAAAATCGTGAAGAGAGGCATCGTCAAGTATCGTGAAAGCGCGGTGCTGAGAAAGAAAGACCGCAGCGCGTGCTGTTGGTCTCCCCTGCAATACAAGTATTAATAGTTCTGTCTCCGGGCCTCTTCCGCAGTTCAGAATGCCCTGCTCCTTCCCGCATCAAAAGATGATGCTTTTTCCCAAACGCTAAATTGCAAGTTAGATCATTCGTCTGCAAGTGGAAGCAGAAAGCAAGAAAAGAGTAATAGAATCGTTACACAGAAAAAAACGCCGCCCCAGATGCAAGATAGTAACAGAACAACGGAAGAAAGGCTGAGAGTCGTAGAAATTAAGGCGAGAACTTTCGGGACTCGAACGAAAAAAGAGAAAAGACGAGAGATTCGAGAAGTACGAATTTCCTCTTTTGTCTTGTTTCGAAAGAAGTGAAGACGAGATCGACAACGAAAAATCCGCGATCAGTAGCCGCCGTACGTGCTGTTTCGGTGGCCATACTGTTGCTGGTGGTAGCTGCTGGAGGCGAAGTCGGAGTTGTCGTAGAAGGTGTTGCGGCGAACATCGGAGTCGTCGCCGTGGGAGAGAAGATCCTTGACTTCCCAGTTGTTTGGCCGTTGGCCGACAGAAAATTCGAGGTCTTCTTGGGTGATGGCGTCCCAGAACTGGAGAATTTGTTAGTTTGAAAAATGACAAGACGGATGGACGTAAATTTACCTTGTAAACCATCATGACTGCAAGCAGGTTCAAGAGAGTCGCAAAGAAGAGACCGTCCATGTAGTGCTGCACGTTGTCGCAGATGGTCTCCGAGAATGCGTAAAGCAGAATCTGTCCGATGACAAAAGCTGCAACGCCGAATCCAATGTGCCACAGCGGCCAACGCTCCTGCAGGGTGCCCATAACTAGCATAATCTGCATGACGATGTAGACGAAGAGGAAGATGGCCGAGAAGATGTAGACAACCACGAAAAGTGCGACGGTGCTGTCCGGGCTCAGGCCACCCCAGCCCTTGAAGGTGAGCAAGGCGACCACAAAGCTGATGATGAACATGGACAAGCTGCAGATGCGCAGCAGCCAGACCGACAGAGTGGTGCCATCCTCATAGAGCTGGAACCCAACGAAGCCGTTGATCATCAAGCAAATGCAGGTCGAACTTGCGAGGCCGCACTGTACAGCAACGAAGTAGGGGTAGGCATCCGATCCAGGTGGTACGACGCCGCAGTCGATGATGAGCGAGCAGATTGTGAGGAGCGTGTAGAGGTAGAAGAATGTTGTGATTTCCTTGCGGCCTGTAATATCCGAGTTAGCATGAAAACCTTCTTTTCTGTAGCTTTCCCAGACTGCTCCTTTTCCGTGATTCCGACCTCTCCACGTATGCTTGCTTCTCTCGACTCCAGTTTTTAGACGTACCGACGGCGGTGAATTTGCTTCTGACGTGAATGATCATGATCACGAGCATGATCAGGGCTATGATGTGGGCAAACCCGGCGGCGCCCTGGAAGATGATGGTGTTTGCCAGCTCGATGGACCGGGAGTAGCATTGCGACTGGGTGAAGTGGCTTCCAGTGATGGGCGACTGAGAGCCCACGAGAGGGCAGAGCGGCAGAGGTGTGCTATCGCATATCGAGGAGAAGTCGCCGAAGGCCATGGTGACGGCGTGGGCGTGAGCGAGTGTGAGGGCGGAGGTGTCGAGGTGTCGAGCAGGTGTCGACGCGTGGACGAGCTGCCAGCGGTGCAAAGATCGGTAGAGGTGTCGCAGAACGAAGGGCGCGGGCGTCGACGAGCGCGGGCGGGCGATATGTAACGAGAGTGAATGCGCGTGGCCGGTGTCTTCAATTCGCGCGGTTGAAGCGCCAGAGAGGAGGCAGGGACGTGGCTAGGAGAGGCAGCACGGGCCGGCTTGTTGCCCCGGCGCCCTATGTATAGCGCAAAAGCGCGCTAACGCCACCCGCCATCGCTTGCCCTACCATGCGAACACGCCGCTCCCGCATAACGGTCGTACGTGACGACAGGAGTTCGCGTCTTGCGCAATACTAATGCGCATCGCACCAAGCCATTGTTCCGAACGCCCTGCATGATGCAACTGCGCCGTTGATATTTCATTACTGATCAGCAAAGCACACTACCGCAACGGTATTGGCATTTCAGGACAAGTTATTTAGCAGCTCAAGCCCTTTCATGCCAATAAGAATCAACACTCCAGCAACGCAGAGGGCAATTGTTCCACCATTTTCATCCGACGACCGCCAATTGGGCCAGTTCTCGAAGACAAATTTGGCCGAGGAGCTCATCAGGGTCAAACTCCACGCTATGCTGCACGAATCCGTCGGAGTCATTGGTACTCGAAAGTGGGCACTTGCACTTGTGAGGATATAGATGGCAGAGATCAGCGGGCCAGTGAGGCTACAGGATGTTAAACTTTACAGTATCTGTCGAAGTAAGAGACTGCGGCGTACCTAAGAGAGCAAAGACCCAGTCCGATTATGATGGTCGAGATGATCCTGACGGTTGCTGGACATGTGTGAGTCAACGCCGCACACGTATCAGGGGCCATTCTTACCTGGATTCTCTTGAATTCGGTACAGCATTCGATCGATGCTGTCTCTGGCATTTTGGATTGCCTGAGATAGAGTGGTAAGAGGATTGAGGGGTGGCTTGGAGGCTGGTGTGCCCTCCGTTATATCACACTACCAGCGCAGACTTGATCTGCCGCTCATCCGAGTTCCTTGCAACCCAAATGTTGACAGTGGAGATGATGGAAGAATCCGAAACGATGACCTGAACTAGCGGAGACGCGAAGGATGCACTTTCTAAACACCGTGCTCTCTAGTGCTGGAAATTGATAAGTGCAACAAGAACCGATGTGTACCCGCGGTAACAATCAACATCTCAGGTCAAAAGATCGCTCAGAGTGGCCACCTGATCATCGCAAAATTATGCGAATATCGTTCTTCCATATCTGCAAACAATTGCGGTCCACTATCCATACGTATCCGGGAAAGCGCTGCGACTGAGACCGAAGGATTCATGAGGTAGTGCTGTCAATACTGTGGACTGTAGTATGCCTGGTGTCTGCCATGGCAATTGACCATTGTGGCCATGGTCGACCGATTGCCGGACGAGAAACGCCAGTGGTAGGTCATGCATACACCCGCACTTGTCAAATGTTAAATCTGAGTTGGAAGCATGTCAAGTCTCCCGGCCCAAGGGCTATCTGCCGCCGTCGCTCCGCGGTAGCGAAACGCGTAACTTCACGTCCCATCACATGCGTGACACCGCGCGCAAAAGCGCAAGAGAGCGAGATTGATGATTGGGCACGGAAGTAAAGACGCTAGCGGATGCTCGCATATTGGAGAAAGTCGAGTCAATTTTATTATTTTATTTTCAAAGCCGCGAGCGCGCGCGCGTATATTCGCCAAAACCGCTACTTCACTTCACCTAGACGATGGGGGGCGAGCTCGGTATCTTATTTGTCGGTCAGCAGCGGTTGCTAGTGGGATGTTGCATATGGCAGAATCTCGAGTCAACAGTTATCTATTTTATTTATTGTTTGTTCTTTCGGAGAAGACGGTATAAAGATGTCGCCTCGCTCCCTGAGATCCTTAGATGGGGAGGAGCATACATGCTTTCGAGGGAACAAAAGCAGCTGCGACACTGCCTAACCTGTAGACACGACAGCATTCCAAAATCGACATAGCAGCCGATTCGAAGGGGCCATGCTGGGATGAAACTGACACGTGAGGTGATTTTTTATTGGAAATGTATCATGTCAAAACTATCATAAAGACGTGGTGTTAGAGGCGATGGACGGCCAGCTTCCACCGAGGCGTGCGAGGACCAGCTGTCTTCAGCCTCCAGGGTCCAACGTCATCCCACCTTCCCCGAGCGCTTATAAAGATAAACCACCGACAGCAACTCTTCTCCACCACCCATCCCAAACCTGGAAACACAACAACCATGGTCCGGATTCCCTCCTTCTTCACAGCGGCTCTGGCTCTCACAGGCGCCTCCGCCTCGGCGGTCAAAGATCTGCTGCCGGGCAACTTCGACGAAGTCGTGCTCAAGTCCGGCAAGCCCGCGCTGGTCGAGTTCTTCGCGCCGTGGTGCGGACACTGCAAGACGCTGGCGCCCGTGTACGAGGAGCTGGCGGCGGCCTTCGAGCACGCCGACGACAAGGTCACCATCGCCAAGGTCGATGCCGATGCGCACAAGGAGCTCGGCCGCAAGTGGGGAGTGCAGGGCTTCCCGACCCTCAAGTGGTTCGATGGCAAGTCCGATAAGCCCGAGGACTACAAGAGTGGGCGTGATTTGGAGAGCTTGAGCGCATTTGTTACGTCCAAAACCGGTGTGAAGACCAAGGCGAAGAAGGCGGCGCCCAGCGCTGTGGAGATGTTGACGGATACCACGTTCAAGGAGAAGATTGGCGCTGGACAGGATGCGCTCGTTGCGTTCACTGCGCCTTGGTGTGGCCGTGAGTTCTACCTCTCGCTATGAGCAGTCTCATTGGACGAGAAACGCTAACCCTCCAATGCCAGACTGCAAATCCCTCGCCCCGACCTGGGAGAAGCTCGCGACCGACTTCGCACAGGAGTCCGGCGTGCTCGTCGCTAAAGTCGACTGCGAGGCCCCCAATGCCAAAGCCACCGCGCAGGAAGCCGGTGTCAAGTCCTACCCTACGATCAAGTACTACCCCGCTGGCTCCAGCGAAGCGGTGCCCTACACCGGCGGCCGCAGCGAGGCTGATCTCGTGGCATTCCTAAACGACAAGGCCGGCACTCAGCGTACCGTCGGTGGCGGTCTGTCCGCGCTCGCAGGCACGATCCCGTCCCTGGACGAGATCGTTCGCTCGCTGCGCAGCGGTGGCGAGAAGGCGCAGGCAGAGCTTGAGAAGGCTGCTGCTGCGGCCAAGGATAGCTACGCGGACTACTACAGCAAGGTCGCGAAGAAGAGCGAGGAGAACGCCGGATACGTCGAGAAGGAGTTGACTAGGCTGCAGAACCTGCTGAAGAAGGGTGGCCTCACGGCTGACAAGATGGACGATCTGATGAAGAGGAGCAACATCCTCAATGTCTTCAAGGGCTCTGAGGGCGGTAAGGACGAGCTCTAGAGGAGTTCTCATGAGAATTGAATTGTGGAATGGCTATTATTATGGCCTAAGACGAAAAGCACATCATCAAAGACTACGGCAAAAGCTGGTCTTGTAAGATAATTGCAATCATGATTGCATTGATAGATTACATCACAAAGTCCAGTGTACAAGCATCTCGTATCATGCATTGTATTCATGTACAAGTCGAACCATGGTATCAAGCCAGATGGCTTCTACGGTTGCTATGACTGAGCGGCAGTCCGTTGCTCCTTGCTCTTGGAAGACTCCTCTTTTCCATCTTCCAAATCCAGTTTCGCAACCTCAGCAGCAAGAGGGTCACTCTCCTCAGTCGGAACCGTAGGGCCCTCGACACCGGGGGGTGGCAGCGCCCACTCCGGCAGCTCTGTTTCGTAGCTCCAAGTATCGCCCATACACGCGTACCTCTTCGCGTGCAGATAGATTCCCAGCTCGTGCTCGCCAGGGTCAGAGTAAAGCTCTGTATCACACACCTCACACTTCTCGCCCGTCAGCTTCTCCGCCTTCTTGCGATTATACTCGTCCACCATCTCATCGTGATACGCCACCGCCTCCGCGACCTCTTCCTTCCCCATACGGCTCAGGCGCTCCATGACCGACTCATCGTCGTCACCCGAGGCACAGTTCGCGCCCAGGTCTGCGCCGAACACCCTCTGGTTGCTGTAGATCGGGTCGTTGCTGATCGGATGGCCCAAGAACTGCAAATGCACGCGGATCTGGTGCGTGCGACCCGTCAACGGCAAGCAGCGCACAATACTGTATCCATCGCGATTACCCTCGCCCTCGCCCGGCGGATAGTACGCCATGCGACGGAACACCGTCCGTGCCGACTTGCCGGTGGCGCGCACGCGGTTGAGGCCGAGCTTAGGCGATATCTGGAGCAATGGCTGCTCGCAGACGACTTCCTCCGTGGGAAACTCGCCTCTCACGCGTGCGACGTACTCCTTGCGGATGGTGCGGCCCATGATCTTGACGCCGAGCGTCTCGGCAGCCTTTTTGTGCTTCGCGATGAACATGACGCCGCTGGTCAGGCGGTCGAGGCGGTTGCAGGGCATCGGGTTCCAACCGTGGCCGCGTTCGGCGCGCATGATTTCGATCACGGAGTTGTAGTTGTAGCGGCCGGCGGGGTGGACGGGGACGCCTGCGGGCTTGTTGATGACGATCATGTCGTCGTCTTCGTGGACGATGGCGATGGGCTTGCCTGTTACAGGCGGCTCGTGGCGGTGGAGCGTGTGGCTGATTATGTCGCCGTTCTTGACTGTCGTTGTAGGCGAGGGCACGGGTTTGCCGTTGATGTGGATTGCGCCGGATTTCATAGCAGCTTCCTGACCGTGTTAGTCAGACGGTATGGTCTGGTTACATGAGCTTCGCGCGCAGCGACGTACATAGTACTCTTGCGGTCTGTCCCGAAACTCGTCCTTAAAGATTTCGAGGATCTCCCTGCCCCGCCATCGCTGCTTGCAGTTTGTGTTGTATGTGAAGTGGTAAGGCGCTACTCTTCTGAGGCCGTCCTCTAGGTAGTACGGTCGCGGCCAAGGATCGCATGGTGTGGTGACGACTTCGGGAGGAGGTGCTGGTGTGGGTGTAGGCTTGAGGTGACCAAGGATTGAGGACGACTCGACTGGGGCGGCACCCATGCTTCTGTGTTGCGCGTGTCAGTGCTATCGCGTGATTTCAGTCAGAGTACAGCATACCCAATATTCCGGCGGGCGAGAAACGCCGCGGCTCTGAGTGGAGAAGCCACGGAGGATAATGAGGCGGGAGATAAGTATGTGGTGTCTATGCCGTCCCTATCCAGATGTTCCACGAATTGCCATACACGCTGCGTCAGAAGAAAAGTCTCGACCGAGGTCGCATAAACCTCGCTGGCGCCGCGCTAGCCTCGAAGCTTTGCGCCTCGATCAGCGGGGGACAGGGCTGATTTGCAGGGGATCGCGTCATTCCCACGGCGATGCTCAAGCGCTTTCCGAAGTGTGCTTGCGATTGTGCTTCTCATTTCGTCGTCTTTGCGATTTCGATCTGCGGAGACCAACAGTACATGCACATGCGTTCGTATTTACTGTGGTTGTCTTTTCATTCCTACCTGCTTTAGGCAAGGGGGCTTGTGAGCGCTTCATCAGATGGCGGCGGAATGGAGCTTCGATCCTGTCGCAGAGGGCGGACTGTATGGTGAGAACGGCGTTGGCGAGCACTGGTAAGTCACTGGAGAAGTGAAATATGTATCAAAGCCTCCCCAAGGCTGACGCGTGACCAGGTCGTCGGACACTTGGGACGAACCTCCTCCAGCGTACCCTCCCACTCAAAGAAGCCAGTCACTACACTCTTCACATGCGCCGCCTCGGCATGTGAACAACGACAATCTGCTCGCTCGACCAGCTTTCGCGACTAGCCACAACCGACCCTTACACACCCCACACGCAACCGAAGCACGCTCCGTACATCGTTGGAGCAGCAACCACGACCTTGCATCAATCCTGTGGCCCTTACACGATCAAGACTTGCCGCCTGCAAATCAACATCCAGACCACGACCCCAGGTTCAGGCAACGACCTTCTCAAGACTCCGGCAACACTGAGAGCGTAGATCCCGCCAACCTTCAACAACCACAAGCCGCAAATTCAGCCGGCGATCAGTCGCGAGAGCAGCACGCCACCAGCAGCTCCCAGGTGCTCGACTCAGACACCGACGACGAAGGCCCGATGGCTCCCTCGCGCCGGCGCCAGCCCCGCAACTCCAACGGCAACGATCTCGTAGACCTCACGCAATCGCCCAACATGCCATCGGCCAGCGCCCTGGAGCAGTCGCGCACAAGGAAGCGCAGCTCAGACAGCTCGGGAGTGAATGACGCCTCTGCAAACAAGCGCACAAAGCGCGCCCCTGGATCAACAGAGGGGTATAAAGAGGAGGAAGTACAAGAAGAGGCGCCATCGGCCGAAGAAGAGCTCCTGCAAGCACAGCAGCGCGACGCCCTCAAGCTACAAGAAGAGAACAAGGATGAGGGCGGGACGAGGATCGGGAAGCGGACCTGCATAATATGCTTGGAGAACTATACCAACGCGACTACCTCCTCATGCGGTGAGTTGCTACGCTTCGTGGGTTGTCGCAAGAGATATCGCTAACGCGTAACAAATAGGCCACATCTTCTGTCACGAGTGCCTCACCCGTGCTCTGATGGCGTCGGAGAAGAATAACGACCGCGGAGTTGGCAATTGCCCTGCTTGCAGAAAGGCCCTCAGCCGTAAGAAGGCCAACCAGGTCATACCGATCAACTTCATGAAGAAGAGTGCGTTCAAGAGCAAAGGTCGGCAACCGCACACCCGATAAGCGTGGTTTCACTCGCATTCTGCGGTCAGCGGGATGGTAAGGTATGGAGTTCGAGGAGTCACGGATACGGGATAGCGACAGCTTATAGATACCCAGCGGTTGGTTTTACTATGCGTATGATAATGAACACTTTCTCGACTTTACTTGCAAACAGTGCAACACACAATTTTACCTTCTTGTCAGCTTACAAATCGTGGGTCGCGTGTCACGGAGGATGTGTGGCGTCACTTGCAGGCTTCAGCGATGCATGTAAAACCAGGGTTCGCCAACTGGCGCAGAGAGACATGCGGAACGCGTGGGTGGGCGCCGTCGATGTCAGCGATCGCCTTCTCACAACGCCAAACGCCATGCGACCCCGTCGTGGCCGCAGTAATCAGGGTCGAGAGGCGCACCGAGGGCGTGGGTTCGGCCGAGATTGGCGCAACCGCAACCGCAGCTTCCGAATGAACTTTAAATTACTTCCCTCCGTGCATCCACCCACCTGTCAGTCGGTAGTACGCCGGGTGTTTTCCTGGACTCCCCTCCTTTTCACTTTTGTCTCTTCGACAATCACGGCAGACACGCACCCGTATTGGCGATCATGGCTCCCCCAAAGACTGAGGCATTCCCTCCCATCTCCGCGAATCCTTCCAAAAGTCTCACATCGCAAAACGGCAGCGCGCAACCTCAGGGGATGGTGGGACGGAGAAGGAAGAGCTCGGGCTTGGGCAGTGACCCTAGAGGGGACACAGGCGTGGGCGGGTTGGCCACACGGCAAGAAGAGATGAACGCGGCCAGCGGTGTATGTTGATCCGTAGTATACCTTATGCGCTCGCAAGCAGCACTGTAGGCTGACACCAACATGTTCCGCAGAAACGCTCGAAGCGGCGCAAAGCGAAAAGCCTCGTCAAGCGTTTGAAGCGCGTTTCTCTGAAGCATACATGGCTCATACCCTTGATACTGCTCCTTGTTCTGCTCGCCGCTTATTACATTTCCCCTGGCGAACACAACCCTCTACACCCGGCCCTGCACCTCTCCTACGCCAACCCGGCCCTCCATGAGCGCACCAACACTCTCCCCGCACATATCGGTAACCCGACCCAGTATGGCAAGGGCAAGAAGGACTTCGCCTTTGTCGCCTTCTATACCATCGTCTTCACGTTCACGCGCGAGTTCTGCATGCAGCGCCTGATCCTTCCCCTCGCGATCCGCGCCGGCATCAAGAACCGCGGCAAGCAGGCCCGCTTCATGGAGCAGGCCTACACGGCCATGTACTTTGCGGTCTTCGGCCCCTTCGGTCTGTGGGTCATGTCGCGCACGCCGGTCTGGTACTTCAACACGACGGGCATGTACGAGGGCTTCCCGCACCGCGCGCACGAGTCGTACTTCAAGACCTACTACCTGCTGCAGGCGGCGTACTGGGCGCAACAGGCGATCGTGCTGATGCTGCAGCTGGAGAAGCCGCGCAAAGACTTCAAGGAGCTTGTGCTGCACCACATCATCACGCTCGCGCTCATCGGGCTCAGCTACCGCTTCCACTTCACCTACATGGGTATCGCGGTGTACATCACGCATGACATAAGCGACTTCTTCTTGGCCGTAAGTTCGAGCGTGAAGACAAGGCATATCCTCACAATGAACTAATGAAAATCAACAGACCTCGAAAATCCTCAACTACCTCGACTCCTCCCTGACAATCCCCTACTTCATCACCTTCATCGGCGTCTGGTCCTACATGCGCCACTTCATCAACCTCAAGATCCTGTACTCCATGCTACCCAACGGCGAATTCGCGACCGTCGGCTCCTACGTCCTCAACTGGGACACGCAGCAGTACAAGTGCTGGATCTCGCAGTCGATCACATTCGCGCTGCTGGCGCTGCTGCAGATGGTCAATATCTTCTGGATCTTCCTGATCCTGCGCATCCTGTATCGGGCGCTGTTCAGCGGCGTGCAGAAGGACGAGAGGAGCGATGACGAGGAGGACGAAGAGGAGGAGGTCGAGGAGAAGACGGAGGGAAATGCGAACGGGCAGCCGAAGCCGAGCTTGATGCTTAACGGGCAGCCGGTGAGTCCCGTCGATGCGCAGGCGCCGTTTACGAGGGTGGATGTGCAAGGGAAGGAGGATGTTGTTAGGAGGAAGAGGTAGATGGTTTACTGAGAGATGTCGATGTTGGGGGAAATATGTCTTATTAATTATTGCGGATTTCGCTTCTGGTCGACTTCCGACTTGATGTCTGGAGTATGCTGGTTGGTTGGTTGGTTGGTTGGTTGGAATAGCATGGATCGGATCGGAGGAAAGGTTCAACCAAGGACTGGATCGGTCAAGTGTCGATGCGGTCAAGCGGCTGGAGGTTTGGTCGTAGAGAATCATTCTTTACGCAGGCAGCATTTGGCGACTGGGGAAGAACGCAGAGGTATCGGAAGATTGCATGACCAGCGCAGGCGGTCTAATTATGATTGCAGAACGCCTTCACGTTCGAATCGAGTCAGAATCCTCAAATTTTCAAGAATGGATCAATCGATGCTAAGCGAGCAGATCGAACCATACGCGACACTTCTCGGCAGCGTTGCAATTTCGCGTGCCGTGAAGTAGGATCGTGTACCGTGAAGAGCTCCACGCAGCCCTAGCACAAATGCCGAGCCCCAAGCTCCTTGAGCCGCCGCACCAAATGTCGCAAGAAGGATGAAACGCACCGGCCGCGAAACCCTCGATTCCTTAAAGATAGTATACCGGAAACCCTAGGGTCGTTGGTGTGACGCGGGTCAAGAGTTAGGCGCTGCTAGCGTTCTTTAGAACGTTCGTGGGAATCGTGTTAGACTCGTTCGGTTTGGACCATGACGTTACACATATACCGGGAGACTCGGGAACAAGTAGCCTCTTCACCATTGTCTGGTGGTTAGGATAAAAGTACCTAGATTTCTGATTCTGGCTGACTGGATACCAACCAAATGAGGGGCGGCGGTTCTATTGGTCGACCGCGTCGTTCTTAGAGCTGGTACCGACCGGCACCGGACGATGACGCGCTTCGATCGCGGGGATGATTTGTTCTCGAGGGCTACTATCATCGCCATGGAGAGCGTTGTTGGGGCCTCGTTCTTCGAGTAGTCGTCTATGCCACGCTGAACGGCTGCTTGCGCACCCGATCGTGCGGTGCTATTTTACGCTACGTTTTGACGAGGCTCGAACATGATGGAATCTATGTGGCTCCTTACGACGTTGAGTATGTCGACCAATCTGCAAGGACTCATGGAGCAGACTACCTCTCTCACAGAATCCTAACGATAGACATTACGGAAGCGGCTCTGAACTCTACCGCGCGCATACGGACGGGCCGAGCCTTGCGAAACAGACTTCGGTTGCTAGGGGCTGGCACGCGACTGGAGTGAGTTTCACGCCAGCGGGCGCCAGGGTCCCGTCGTCTCCTTGCGCCGATCACACACCGCCGGTGGCTTGCTTGCGCCGGAGGTGTGAGCTCGCCTGCCGCTCCGGCAAGGGCTGCTGTTCTTCATGCTTGCTTTGCCTTCGCTCGTTTGCTTGCCGGCAGCCTACTTTACTCCTGCTGTGCTGTATGCGTTGTCGAAGTCGCGGGCTGCTGGAATTGCTGGATCCGTGAGCTGGAGCTGATAGTCGGTGTACGTACGGTGCTCACTATCGCTTGCGATACCTCTGGAAGTCTGCGGGACTGTATGCGACACGATCACACGAGACACTACGTCTTGCGGAAGACTCATCATATGCGATCGTGCGAAGGACGACCGCCACCACATACTCCATCATGGACTCGAACAACTGGGAAGAGCGCGGCGAGGCGCGCAAACCACACGATTCAGCCCTCAGCGTCGGCACGAACAACACAGACGACACGGCCAAAGTGCGCGAGCTGGAAGAGGAGCTGCACAACATGACCGAGAAGGTCGCCAGCGCTTGTACGTCTCACTATGAACATGCTTCAAAAATCCCCTAGCTAACCAGGCAACCCGCAACAAAGCCCAACGCTTCGCCGACTATGAAAACGACATCCGCGTCCTGAACGCACAACTCCGCCACGAGCGCAAACGCAACGACTCGCTCGACAGCACAGCGACGACCGAGAGCGCCAAAGCCGCCGCCGCCGGCAACGGCACAGGGGGCGTCGGGCTCGCTCGCTTCGGCAGCTTCATCATGCACTCGCGCAAGCCGTCTGCGATGGCACCGACGGCGCCCATGTCACGCGAGCGCGAGCTCGAATCGCAGCTGGCGCAGTCGCAGGCGCGGCGGTTGGCGGCCGAGAGCAAAGTCGAGCAGATGAGCTCGGAGATCGAGGAGTTGACGGGGTCGCTGTTCTCGCAGGCGAACGAGATGGTGGCGGAGGAGAGGAGGGAGGTTGCGAGATTGAGGGAAAGAATACGGTTTTTGGAGACGAGGGATGCGAAGTTTGCCATGAAGGTGCAGAGGGTTGAGGAGAGGGAGAGGGAAAGGAATCGCAGGTTGGAGAGGTTAGAGAGGGCTATGGGGAGGATTGAGAGGGTGAAGGGGTTGTTGGGGAAGGGCTGAGGGTCGCGAAGGACGAGGATCCCTTCGGATGGAATATTGGTGCGATGGTCTGGACTCATTGACAACGCGACAACCCTCTGGATTGCGAACCATTGTGCTGGGCACGGGGGTTCGGACCGCATGCGAACAGTGCAAAGAGAAGAGCATGGAGAGCTGCATCTTGCATTGACTGTGGAACATGGATCTTGCGGATACGAGCGCTGCTCCAGGTTGGTGAACGGAAACTTGACGCCTTCGGCGAGCGCCTTGAGAGCGCGAGAAGCACGCGCGATGTCGATACGGAAGGTCGGCAGTACCGCGCGACGTGCTGTTGCTGGACAGCCTCATTCCATCAACATGCTGGCGAAGTGCCATGTGAAAGACCAAGCTTCACAATGCAGCAAGCAAGTCGTACCGCGGATTCGGCATCAACTTGCACCAAGCTGTGCGTGCAACAAACAGGGCAGGCGGACGCTCAGGCCACAGACGTGGCTGACTTGACGGAGAGACTGGACGCCTTATCGAGCCAATGAAGCAACGATCGCAGGATGGCCAAACGCATTCAGCCGGGCACAGGTTGCCATCGATGTCATCGCAAGCAGGCCTGATTGCATATCGGGTGAGGTCTCGAAAGTGCATTGATTGCTTGCCGAGCGCAGGCCAAGTAAGGTAGCGTCACAAGGCCGCCAAGGCAGGCGAAGCAAGGGCTTGCCAGCCATCTTACGTCGTCAGCGTTCGCCGGGTGTGCTGTCGCGTGCGCTGATGGAGTTGATAATCGGGTTCCTGCGACTGGAAAGGAGGAGTCTAATGATATTGACATGGTTTGGCATTGGAAGCATTAAATTTGGTAATAGTAATAATCTATCGTACATTCGCATCAGCAGCAGTCGCAAAGCGCATGGATGTTCATCACGCGATGGCCATGAGGTGCACTCGCGTGGTGGGGCAGCTTGCTGCGGCTCTGTGGAGACTCGAACGTCCTTCACGACGTCATCTCACTTCCACCTTGTTTGGAGTCGACACATAGGGTCTGCCCTCTACATCCTTCAAAACCTCGACCCACCTCATATCTGAAGATATCCTTTCACCCATTCTTTCCATACCATACATCCTCAGCTTTTTTGACAAGACACCCAATCAATAAATATACCCAATCGAACGCAGTAATGGAAGCTATCAAGAATGCCATTGGTCTGGGCACGACCGCCGACCAGCAAGGTCGTGAACCTGTCAGCGGTGTAACTGGCAGCGGAACAGCAGGCGAGCCTTACGATCAGGGCAATGCCGAGGGTACGTTCGCTTTTCTGCCTAGAGCTGCCTGTATGAGACGATCAAACGCTAACGAATGGCTTAGAGCCCAGCGTAGGCGGAAAGGCACCTCAGCAGACTGGTGAGTTTGATCACGGCTGTTTGAGTGTGAAAGTAAGAACCAGCTAACAACTCATTCAGACCCTGCAAACGACTACTCTACCACTCCGAACGTCGCTTCCACCACCAACACGACTACCAGTGGTAAGTCTACCAGCACACCGGCCGAGCTCTCCAGCGCCGGCACCACCACTGGTACCAGCACCACCACCACCACCACCACCGAGCCCCAGCAGTCGAACTCGACCGCAGACGCTCCACCCCAGCAAGGCGGCATTGGTTCCAACTCATGGTTCAGCACCGCCATCCCCTTCATCGGCGGCAAGAGCAACAATGCCGCAACATCCAACACCGACACCTCCACCACCAACCAAACCACCTCAGAGCAACAACCCACCGCAACCTCTGACGAAGCCCCGACCCTCTCCCACGCAGCCTCCCACCCGCCCAACCACCTCCCAACCAACGTCCCCAAAGGCCACAGCACTGACCTGGCCCCCACAGACCCCTCCCTGACAACAGCAACCAGCAGCCCCTCCAGCGATCCCATGCACGCGACGCAGCCCATCCCGAACGCCAGCGCCGGCACCGGCGCGCCCTCGCACTCGCTGCCGCCCAGCAAAGCCTCCATCGCGCCCGTCGACAAGCCAGACCACAGCAACGCGCCGCTCAAACCGGCCGCCAAAGGCAGCGAGCACAGCGGCATCAACCCGGACGCGATCCCGCTGGCGGGCGGCAAGAAGATCGGCGAAGACGCGTACGAGGAGCGCAAGAGCTTCTCGGCCGAGGGGGCCGCGGCTGGCGTGGGCGCCGGTGGACTGGGCGGCGAGACGGGCGCGAACACGGCGCGGAACGTGGGCACTGCTGGCGGGTTGGGGAGCACGGCTGGGCTGGAGAAGGAGAAGGAGAGGGAGAGTGTGGATTCGGGCGCGGGCGCGTCGACGGCGTCGCCGTCGGAGTCGACGTCGTCGTCTGGGCACAAGAAGAAGCATAGTCTGGTTGAGAAGATTAAGGAGAAGGTTCACAAGCACTGAGATAGGGGAGAACTGGAGTGAGGATAGTCGGCGATTGCGGGATGTTTTGTTTGGAGACGGCACACCGAAGGAGTAACGATAGGACGATTTGATACCTTACTTTGTTATTCACTGAATGTTTCACCGTTTGCTCAAATTGCGATACTCATGCACATATATCTTTATGCTCGTGACGTGAATGCATGTATCTACTGCTCTTCCACTCATCTTTCGCTTTTGAATGTCCATTCAATCAATGGAACTCCTCGCTTTTTGTCGACCGAAGAAATGCAGTTGCGAGTAAAAGAAAAAAAGCGATCCCCTTTTATATGCCAGCAGCTAGCGCGTTGATCTTTCCCATCGTATGCTTGAGCCCAAAGCGGAACTAGAACTCCATCGGGCTTCTCGTGGTGCTCTGCAAGTATTCCCTCTTTCCGCGAGTGGCGCCATGGTCGCCGTCCGCTTTTCACACGACCATGCCGCGAGAGATAATCCAGAGCCTCATCAAGAGCCGCAGAGCATCTTACCTTTATCCCCCCATCCTACCAGCGTTGTTTCCAACCTCGTTTACGCACCCTCCTGCTTCTCAATAATCTCCCTGTTCAGCGTAATCTCCTCCAGAATCTTATCCGCGCCCTTCGCAACCAGCATCCTCGCAACCTCAATGCCAAACTCCTCGGCGTCCTCCCTCGACGCAATCCGCCTCTGCACGCTCACCTCCGCCGCCTTCTGCCCGTCCAGACTGACCACGATCGCCCGCACGTCCAGCTCGTCCGTCAGCCCATCGCTGACGTCGTCGCGCGCCGCCGCGTTCGTCGAAGTCGTCATGCCCATCTGCGAGCCCGTCGGCTCCTGCGCCACACCCGTAAGGTGGTGGTACTCTTCCGCGGGCTTGACGCCGACGCCGACGCCCGTGCCTGCGTTGCTCGTCAGCGAGGTCTTCTTCGACAGCCAGGAGGTCTCGACGCCGATCGGCACGCTGCAGCCGCCCTCGAGGGTGCGCAGGACGCCGCGCTCGACGAGGGCGGCGCGCATCGTGCGCTCGCAGACGATGGGCGCGAGGAGCTTCTTGGTCCGCTCGTCGGCGGACTTGATCTCGACGCCTAGTGCTCCTTGGCCGACGGCGTGCAGCATGCCGCCGTTGTCTTTGCTGAGGTAGGAGGTGATGCGGTCGGTCAGGCCGAGGCGCTCGAGGCCCGCGACGGCGATGACGATGGCGCTGTACTCGCTGTCGGGGTCGTCGAGCTTGGCCAGGCGGGTGCCGATGTTGCCGCGGACGTCGGCGAAGGCGAGGTGCGGGAAGTGGCGCTTGAGCTGGGCGACGCGGCGGAGGGAGCTGGTGCCGACGACGGCGCCGGAGGGGAGGTCGGCGAGAGTGCGGATGGAGGCGGCGAGGGTGGGTTTGACGACGAGGGCGTCGCGAGGGTCGTTGCGCGCGGTCACAGCCCCGAGTGAGCAGTCGGCGGGGAGCTGCGTGGGCATGTCCTTGAGCGAGTGGACGATGAAGTCGAGCTCGCCGGCCTGGAGCTTGAGTTCCAGCTCGGCGGTCCAGAGCGATTTCTCGTTGAATTTGTACAGGGCGGTTTTGAGGTCGTTGTCGGCCGTCGTGGCCATGGCGTGGATCTCAAAGTTGTGTGTGGGCCAGTGCTTTTTCAGTTGGCTGACGATCTGGTCGGTTTGCACGCGGGCGAGGAGGGAGCGGCGGGTGCCAACGTGGAAGGTCTCGGTGGTGGTAGAGGCATCGTTGGAGGTGTCCATGGCGGCGGAGGCCATGATTGCGGCGTGCGTGGTGGGAGGTTCGGTGCTAGGTGGAGGTGAAGAAACGAGTTGGAGCGACGGACGGTGGCGTGGATGTCAATGCGGATGTGGATGAGATAAGATTCAGCGACGTTGGCGGGGTGGATGGAGGGGCTGTTTCTCGCATTCCGTTCCGTGGGCTTGAGCTCAAGATTTCGCCAGGTGCCGGCCGGAGCAGGGCCCGGCGGCGGCTGCCAAACGTCATGCCCGCCGCCCGTTTCTCGTGCCCTGAATGCCCTGTGATTTGATTAGATCGCCATCAACTTGCCTCCCCTCCTGCGGAAAAACACCCCGGTTGCAGCATGCGCCGTCTGATCCCACTCAAGCGGCGCGAGATGGGTCCAGCAGCAGCGGCCTCTGGCATTTCATCTCGCTGCCAAAGCTGAAACAAGGCGCTAGGAGAACGGCTTGCTCGGCCAGCCACATGGCATCGTCTGCAGGGATCCTCTCCATGTCTCGCTTGATGCGACCTGCGCCCGGCTTCCTACCTACCTGGACTCCAGTATCCGTATCAGCAAACACTGTCTTACACCCTGTGATCGAACGTGCTCGCACCCGGCCCTCTGAATTTTCATTGTTCACTAGAGACTGCCTTAGACGGCCTTTGTTGGCCAGCGAGCCTGGAACCTAACCTCAAACAAAGATCCGCAACACTCCAGAGCATACCACGCAGAAGCAAACATACACCCACGATATAACCTCTCACTTGACCACCCGCAAACTCACCACTCTCCCAAGGCACATCCACAACACCAGACTACCAAAATGGCCGCCCCTCCAAACCTCACCTTCTCCCCCTCCGCCGACCTCGCCACCGTCTCCCCAGCCCGCGGCGCCGAAATGCGCAACTTCCTCCAAGCCCGCCTGCAAAAGAACCGCGCGCCACCCCTAGTCCACAGCTGGGACTTCTGGCACGACCGGCAAGACCGGTCGCCGTCTTCGAACCCGACCTCACCCTCCTCACCCTCGACCGCAGGCGCCTACGAAGACCGGCTCGTGCGCCTGGCCGAGGTCAACGACATCCGCGCCTTCTGGTCCGTCTTCAACAACTTCGACACGCTGCAGCTGCCGCTGCGCGACAGCGTGCACCTCTTCAAGCGCGGCGTCAAGCCGATCTGGGAGGACCCGCGCAACGCGACGGGCGGCGCCTGGACGTTCCGCGTGCCGAAGGCGCTCGCGCCCGACTTCTGGCGCGAGGTCTGCATGCTGGCCGTGGGCGAGCAGCTGCAAGCGGCCGTTGAGGAGGCCGGGCGCGAGACGTTCCGGGACGATATTTGTGGTGTCAGTTTGGGCGTGCGGTTTGGCAGTATGCTTGTGCAGGTGTGGAATCGCGATGGTGCGCACGAGGAGGGTGTGAGAAGGATTCTGGAGACGATTCTGGGCGGGCTGACGGAGGGACTGCAGCCGAGGGAGGGCAGCTATTATTATAAGAAGCATAGCGAGCATGCGGCTTTTGCTGGGAATGGCGAGGCGGAGGCGCAGAGGCAGGGTGGTGAGGCCGGCGTCGAGGGCGTGCATTGAGGTGTGAAGCTAGGAACGTTGAATCATTTCTGAGGATGATAGGCGATTTGGGTTGATCTGAGCGAATCTTGAGGTCATTTGCTACCACGGTCTATGACAGGCGCCAGACGTCCTTGCTGCAAGTTGATTACAACGTGTCGCGGCCATGGCAGAGTGCGCAGGAACAGCAGCACTGAGACACTGGGTAGCGAGTTCTGCCTGACAAGAACTGATGAGGTTCGACCAGCTCCTAAAACGGCATCTACAACATTTTCCAAAAATGCATGAAACTCAAGATACTCTGCTTGGTACACTTTTTTTTTTCATCATTCTCAAGAGCAGATCTCCTTCTCATGAGGCCACTCTCACACGCCTACAAAACCCCCAACAACCTCAAAGCCCCATCCTCGCTCGCAACAGCAAGCTCCCGCACCTGCTCACTCTCACCGTCACCCTTCCGACACGGTCGCCATCTCAAACTCGTCACAGCCCTGGCGGGCCCCAGATCTCTCCTCACAGCCTCCACCTTCGCACCTTCCCACCCTTCACCGTCCACATCCACACTCACAATCCCTATCCGCCCCTGCTCCGTACCAGACGCCATCTGCACCACCCCACCAGCAATAGCAGGCGCGAATGCCAGCGCCGTCACAGGCGCCTCGACCGGCATCGTCTTGACAAGCTCGACATCCTCAGCCGTCACGCGCCAGACCTTGACAGACTTGTCACGTCCCGCAGTCGCAAACACCCCGCCAGAAGGCGCCCACGCGCAGTCGAGGATCATGCGCGAATGCCCCTTAGGATTCGCCTTGCGGAGCGCGTAAGCGTGCTCCGACCCCTCGGCACTCCGCTCGAAAAGCGCCCACTGCCGGTCACGGCCGACGGACAGCAAGAACCTGTCGTCCGGCGAGAATGCGAGGCTAGTGACAGTGAGGGTGTGGGCGGCGAGCGGCGGGCGAATCTCGCGCCAATCGCGCGTCTCGTACAGGCGGATGACGGCGTGGTCGAGGCTGCTGGCCTTGCAAGCGGTGGCGATGAGCGAGCCGGTGGCGTTGGCGGCGACGCAGCTGATTTCGTAGCCGTGGCCGTAGAGTTTCTCGTGCTCGGGCCAGAGGGTGTGGCGGGCGAGGTGGTCTTCGACGGGGGGCTGGGAGAGGGTGAGGGTGGAAGCGGGGACTATTGAGGAGGTGGTTGGGTCGCCGGAGTCGGTTCTGGGATTGAGGGAGGCGGTGGTGGGGTCTGCGGAGGGTTCGGGGGTGGTGGTGTCGTCTACGGCGGTGATGGCTTTGTTGGAGAGGCCGAGGACGGGGATGTTGGCTGCGTCGGGGAGGGCGAGGTCTTCTTCGGAGATGGTGTCTTTGTTGCCGGAGAGGAGGGAGAGGAGAGCGTGGGTTGCTTTGGGTTTATTAAAGACGCGCAGGAGCTTCTCTTCGGCTCCAGAGACGAATTGGTGAGGGGTTAAAGTGGTGATGCAGTTGAGGTCGTAGCCATGGATTTGGGGTCTTGCTACTTCGTGCCATGACTTAGTGCCGTCTCTCTTCCATTCGCCATACAGCCGAGTCGTCTGGTCCAGTCCTGTGGAGAGCAAGTAAGAGCCATCAGGTGCCCAAGCGACGCTCTGCACCTCTTGTGTGTGTCCACTGATGCCCGGCTGCTGCAACCATGAATCACTTGCCGCGTCGTATGCCCATCGTCTCCAGCTTCCAGTCCGCCCTAAACTGACAACAGCTTTTCCTTCCGGTTGCCACAGCCCAATCCAGAAGCCACCAGTACTTCCTGTTGCTGTGGTCGAACCCTTCTGTGAGCTGATCTCTCCTAGTCTTGTCTGGCAAACCCACAAGCCCGAAGCCTCCTCAATTGACCACATTGACAGCGAGTTGTCCGCTGAAGCGGTCATTAAGGTCGATGGCTCGCCACTTTTCGAAGGGGCCCATCGCGCCGAGTAAATCCAGTCCTCATGCCCGACAAGCAACGCCTCAAAAGTCACCGCGTATTGGTCCGCAGCACTGCCAACCCTATGCGCTTTGTTGGACAGAGATTTCTTCACCGGCTCGATTCCAGACACCCCGGCTCCCCCGTCAGCCTCAGCATCATCCCCACGCCTAAAACGCCACAAACGCACATATTTGTCTTGACTCGCAGAAGCCAGTAACAAATCATTGCCAGACTCAGCCAAAAAGTCTAACGACCGCACCCATCCCTCGTGCCCGGAAAGCGTGGCTTGAAGTTCGAACTGATCGCCCGCCTGGACGTAGATTTGCACGACAGCCGTCGTTCCGGCGACTGCAAGAACCGTCTCGCCGCTGGGTAGTTTTGCAAGTGCTGTTGCCAGTGGCAGAAATCGAGGTTTGAGTGAAATCGCTTGCACAAGCTCTATCTTCTCGCCGCCTTCCTCCAGCTGCCAGATCCTGACCGTCCCGTCTGCAGCCCCAGATGCAAAGACGCCCGTTCCAGGTAGGGTAGCGATCGTATTGACCGCGCTCGAATGGTCCTTTAAACACTGTGACTCCTCGAACGACGGTACGGACGAATCAGCGTCAGTCGTCTGTCGCCATACCCGGACTGTATTGTCGCTTGCGCCAGTAATGATAAATCTCCGGTCATCGAAATCCAGGATTTTCACTGCATTCACTGCATCCGTATGCCCAGCCAGAAGTGCCCAAATGCCGCTGGTTTTCTCATCGTCCGGGTTCCAAAGAGCGACGTTGATTCCTGCTCCGAAGGCGAGAAGACCTGGTGTCCAGTCTGCTGAGGACGGGTGGCGATTGCCGCCCGCGGCAATATATTCTAATTGCGCCCGAGCATCTGGAGTCATGGTATTACAGAATTTTTCCCTAAGACTCTCATGAACCCTCTCGTTGATATGACCGTCGTTCAAAAATCCATGATCGCCAAGGCGCTATGCCTTTTTGGGAATGCGCTGTCTAGCGCCCGTCTCATACGCGTTGTAGTACGGTACTATAGTACATTTTCCTCGTTCCTCACTTGATACTTATGCACGCTAGGGACTGCGAATTATAGTCTCTGTTCAGGCGGCCTGGGGCTTGAGGCAGGCGTTGCCAGAGGCCCGCACCCTCGCTTAATCTCTTGACATTTCTGCGGCTCGAACTATGCCGAGACACCGTATCTTCCTTTGTTGTTGCTTCTGATTCCTGATTAACTGCGGACAACGTCTCAACTTCGGGTACAGCCTTGACATAATGGACTGCGCTCTTCTTGCCGATGGTCGCCGGATCGATGTAGCAAGCTTGATTGGCGATGGTATAGATGGCTTCATCATCCGTGAGGGATGCCACGTTGTGGAAAATTCCCAAGCTCTACGGACGAATACAGCCCGATGTGACGATCGAGGCCGACAGTGACAACGAATTGCATCTCGGGCACTTGGGCAACGAGAAGCAAGTGTATGCACGATTGCAGGGGGTGGCAGAGGTTGCCAGATGCCTCGAACAAACAAGCAATGGGATCCTGCTGGAGTATTATGTGAACGGGTCGTTGGCTGATTACGTTGCTTCCAAAGAGCCACCATCCATCCATTATGGGTGGGATTTCGTGGAGCCTGCATAAAACATCTGGCCCTTTTCACAGCCGAATCGGCATTGAAAGCAATACCCCGTAGTCATTACCAAAGACTCGCATTACGTCCCCATAACGTTGCTTTGTGACTTCAACAATAACCTCCATACGCGCGGCACATCACGTCACTTACTCAGCGCAGTCCACCTGAGCATGTCCGGACAAAAGGCGCAATACCACCAGTCAGTTGCCTTCCAACCGCCCTTCCAGACCCCGTTGATCTCGTCGCCTGGCCCAGTACGCTCGGCCAACCCAGTATCCTCCATCCATTTCAGTAGAAGATCGATCTCCCATGACCAAATCTTGCCTTTGTGTGTGTCCTCGAGCTCCGAGGCGCTCATGCCAGGCCTGAAAACGATTAGGTACAAGACTGACCGCAGAGCCATTTCCCACATGCGTGGGAGCAGTCGATCGTGAATATCCGTCCAGAGCGGGAGACGCAGGCCGGCTTCGTTCGGTAGTTGTGGTGGGTGGAGAGGAACGAGGACGTCGTTTCGGAGGCCATGCTCGAACGTGAACTTGTCCGTCTTTTCGTAGACTATACGGAAGCGCAGGCGGGTCTTGTCGAATGTTCTGACGTTGTAGTTGTACCCAGAGTAACCCCAGACCGTGAGTTTTGGAAAAGGAGCATCGAAATTGTCATTACGCTCGGGAAGCAATGATTTGACCTTGAGGAGCCCTTGACTGACCATATTTGTCAGGACGGCATAGATCTCATCTTCAGCACTGTAGGCAAGCTCGTAGTGGTCTTGGGTGCGAAGGATTTCAAGAATGTCGGCTCTTCTTTTGGCGACCCTGGTGAGGTATTGATGCTCTGGGCCCTGTTTCTCCGACCATCGCTTGAACACAGGTAAGAATGCAGCATCGTCGAGCTTGAGATTCCTACCTGGCAAGCGACGTCCCCTCTTCCTTTGTTGTAGGATCTTCTCAGCACAAAGTTCTCGGACAGTGGATTCGAGAACCGCATCACCGAACTGCGAAATCTTTCTATGCGCCTCATCCGAGTTGTAATTCTTCTCATCCGTCAAGACCACAGCGCGAGCCCAAGAACGAAGTAATTCGTTCGAGTCGTGGTCAGCAGCTGCTTCGCTGGTGCCGTTCACTGATATACCGTTCAGGTTTGTGACAGCGACATCTTTTCTCCTTTTGTCGACCACAGCCGTGAAGAACTCCTCTCGACCAGCGTTCAAATCGACCATGGTTTCCGTGACCATGAAGTCTGACTGCAGCTCGTGCACCGTTGGCGGAAGGTTCGGGACCCTACTAATCGCCGGTACCGGCTTCGCGTAGTTTGTGGAGGAAGTCAGGACCTCATCTTCGACCCACTCCATCAAAGCTGGCCAATCTGTGCTTTCGAGATCTTCAAAGTCGATTGCAGGCAGGGATCCGCGTTCATAGGCGTCCAAAAAAGGCTCCCAAATCTGAGCTTGCATTTGTTTCACCAGACCCTCTTTCTGGTCTCTGACCTTATCCCAGCGGTGTCTGAGGAACTCCGATTCAAATTGGTAGGCGAAGGCGTGCGAGATAATGTACCAGTTGCGCCTGTAAGAGAGACCGCCGGCTACTGCAGAAACAAGAGCGATCGCTTTAGTCAAGCGGTCGTGATCTCTCTCACCAAAGTTGGCGGCAGCTTTGCGGTTGCGCTTCCTGTATCTCCGAGGATCATCCTCTCTAAGCATCCCCTGTTGAGCTCGGATGCTTGCTTTAGTCCTAACCCTGCGAGTACGTTTCGATCTGGGAGTCTGTGCATCATCGTCATCGTCACCTCTACCACGCTTCCTTGTGCGGGCGCGAGGCGTCTCATGTGGTCTTCCGCTCTGCAAAGGCCACTCAATGGTTGCTGGGCTGGTGTAATTGATGAACGGAAGCTCCGCGCCACGAGCAAGAGACTGCTTGGATTTGATGACCTTTCTCTCCCAAGCCTCGACACGATCGACTTCGTCGAAGAAATTGGTTGCCTCGTTGGAGTTGCGACGCGGCGCTTGGTCTGGTGATAACAATTGACTATTCACAATTTCTTCGAGTGTTTGAGGCACAAATTGAACGTCAGCATTCTGAGTAAGCTCATGATTGTCGACCAATTGTGTGTCTTCCGGAAGCAAAAGGCCAAATGAGGGTGATTCGTGGCTATCCGGCTCATCCCCTTCGCCGTCGGATGCCCATTCCGTGGGTTGAACTTTCCAATCAGCAAGAGAAGGATCGACCCATTGCCAGTGGATACGTCCGATACGTTTAGGTTGTGGCTTGACTTTCGAAACGGTTGCTATCCACTGCGGCTCCACTGAAGAATGAGCGACTTGAGATGCAACATAGCCGATAGAATTCCAAGGGAGGTTGGTAGCGGTGCGACTCGCTCGGGCGTTCGAACCGGCTGCGGCTTTCCGCGATCCTTTCGACCCCAGAATGCGTCCTGGGAGCTTACGTGAACCCGAGCCTCGCACACGACCTGCCCGCGCCACGCGATTGGTGTTCCTACTCCGACTGTAGGGATACTGTTCTTGCCCACCTTGCAGCATGGCTTCTTCATAGGTAAGTTCACCCATCTCATCGTCAGACCCTGGTCCAAGTGGCAAGATTTTCCGTGGCCGACCACCTCTCTTGATGCTCGCAATCTTGCGGCTACGCTTGATGCTAGCAAGAGCTGCATCAGTGGCGCCAAGTCCGATGGGGTTGGAGGTACGTTTGACAGTGACTGATGCGTCCGTAGGGAACTCATCTCGAATATAGTGTGGCGGTAGTTGTCTGGGAGTAGCTTCGACCGCGGGTGTAGGCGGACCGGCTTGACCTGGTGGTTTTGCGGACTTGCCATTGTGGGAAATCTGAGTGCTTAGCTTCGCCTGCTTGCGGAACTCTGGTGACACATCCGCCTCCTCTGGCAGAACAGTAGCCGGAAAGCTCTCGATGATCTTCTTTTGAAGCAGCTTGACCTTTGGTGAGTTCGGATCGATCTCAGGCTCAACCAATATCGAACGCTCGATAGTCAAGCCTTTCTTCGATTTGAAGAAGAAAGTCAGTTTTTTGAGTTTGCCGCTCGTGATGAGGCCTTTGATAACGTTATCAACTGTTTGTCTGTCGGGCACTTGCTTGTGCTCTCTCTGCCAGACGGTTGCAAACGGGAACTGGATCTCTCCCTTTCCAGGGAAAACACCTCCGCAAGTTCGGATGATATCCAGCGCAACGTTTCGCCGTTTGATGTGGAGGGCACCAATGTTCTTCGTAACTCCAGCCTTCTTGTAGGTGCGCGTTGGCCCTTCGTCTTTCTCTGGGCTGTGAACGGTAATTTTGGGCAGCGCATCACTAGTGAGCTCTTCATTGCTGTCAGCACCGGGCACAGTGTCCGTATCCTGTGGGTCCTGTGTAGCATTGCTGCCAAGGCCACCAGCTACAGATTGCAGTGGCTCACGAGAGGCTGTGTGTGTAACTCTTGGTGTTACAGTCGCACTGTCCGCTTGAGGCTCGACAGTAGGTTCTTCTCCCTGTGACGCGGGCTCCTGAACTTGTGCCTTGGACTTTTTCGGTGTACGCTTCTGTTTCTTAAAGCTCGGGCTGTGTGAATCATCTGCAAACCACGAGAATTCGACTAAACGATTCGACGTGAACACAGCGATCTTAGCTTTCGGAGGCCTTCCGCGTGATTGCAAGGTGAATTTCTTGAGTTCAAATGCTCCAGGCGGGTTGATGGCGACTCCGGGCTTTACATTGAGCTGGCGACACCTCTTTTTGGCAACGTCAGACTGAATAGATCTCTCATGACTTCCGCTTGCTCTTTCGCCACTGGCAGCAGCTTCAAGCCCTTCTCCATTCTCGACGTTTTGCAGTGTGTCGGGATCCTGATTCCCAGGAGTTGCGTCGGACACCGCATCCAGAGTCCCAGCCGGCCGGAAAATTTTTCGTGGCCGATTTGACCCTCTCGATAATGAGCCGGTCTCACTTACAGCAGAAGACCGCTCGCCCACTTCGTGTCCATCATTGTCGTCGAGGCTCGCTTCGTCCGCCGTCCGCTTTAGGAGGACTGACGGCGTCTGTTCAGTAGCATCATCAGAAAGTACTTCGTCAATGATTTGGTTCTTCTTCCATTTCTTCTGCCGAGTCTGACTTTTCGGTGTCCTGTTCGCAAGCTGGGTCTTTTTGGGGCGACCACGGGGACGTTTTGGCGAGCCTAAGGGATTCTTCGGCGGACGTCCAACGGTCCCACCGTTGAGAATAGTACTCATAGGCTGTGACACAATTTTCGCGCTGCGGCGGCACTCTTCCAAGGTTGCCGATCCACTCTGTCCGACGAAGAGCTTTGGGGACAGCTTCGGGAACCCCCAAGCGTCTAGATCAGGCTGAGCAGAAGCAGCGGCTTCGGCTTTCTTCTTGCCAGCCTTTCCTTTTCCCTTTTCTTCCGTGCCGTAGACGCCTTCCCAGAATGCATCACCGATCTCGACTGCTTTCTCAAAATTGCCGTGACTTCGATACTGGAAAGTTGGCTGTTTCCCTCGCTGGCCAGTATCCTTGACGATACTGAGATGTCTGAGGTGAGGCGGCTGTGAGAATTGCCAAAGATCCGTAAGCTTTACTAGCATGTCATCCATAGCTCTTTTCCAGAAGTGGCCAACGGTAGCCTCGTAGAGTTCGCTGGAGGATGTTCCCTCGACACCGGCTTCTTCGATGCGTCTGAACAACAAGTTCACGAAAGGTAAATCAGGTGTCCAAGATGGCGGTGTGCGGCGTAGTGTACGTTTTGGGTCTTCGGCTTCACCGTCAAGCCCAGCAAGAGCCTCGGCGTCATCTTCGTCCTCGTCTTCTTCGTCTTCATTCGTTCCTAGGGCTGCGAACTGAGCAACCTGCGCAGAGTCCAGCAATTTGCTTCTCTGCCAATCGCTTCTAGTGAATGCGACACGATCAATTTCGGTCGGTTCGCGTAGGAGCTGTAGAGACCTGACGGATTTCATCTCGGCGTCCGGGTCAGAAGCAGGTGCTTCCACCCGAGCTGTGACTTTTCTCAAGACTCCAACGTTCACAAGACGACGGACACAACGATGAAGCGCTCGAGTCTCGAACCTCCGCTTGTTAATACCGAGGCCGATTCTCAGGTCTTCAAACGCTATGATGTTGTCATTCTTCTTCAGCTGTCTCATGGTTTCGTCAAACCACTCGTCATACTGGATAATCACTGTCCCAGGAATAGCACTTTGATCTTCGGGCAAGCCGTTGTCGCCAGCAAATTTCTTCAACTTGAGAAGGCTTGTCTTAGTTCCGCGAGCGATGACGATGGTTTTGACGATATAGCCATTCTTGGCAAGGTTATCCGTTCGTTTTGGCAAAGACCTCTTATCCTGTCCAGTGAGTTTGGTGACATCGGGCTGCAGGACACCCTTGGACCCTTGTGCGGCGATCACGCTGAGTGCCTGGAATTCGAGAGGAGGAATACGTTTGTGATCGATACCGTGCCCAGCAATTGCATACCACACTCTCTCCTCTCCGGTACACAGGCGTTGGTTGCGGTATTTTTCGAGTTGAGTGGATGCATCGTGGCGAAGTTCGCCGGTTTGAGTCTTCACATCAGAACTAGGTGCAACATTCTCGGGTGAGCTCTTGTCTTCGACGGTGACCTCGGGATTTCTGGAGAGCCATTGCCACACTTCTTCCACGAAGCTGTCGTCGATCACTGGCTCGTTGTGAGGCGGTGCCTCGGAGAAGAGAATATCATCGTTCGATGGAGTTTGTGCTTGATCTTTCGTAGACGATTGATTCGAATAATATTGGCGGACAGCGTCTCCAAGTTCCGTAACGCCCAAGCCTTCGAAAATATGTCAGTATCGATTCCGATTACACAGTCCAATTTCCCCTCTCTCTCGTTGACGAGCGCAGTTAATGCGCCATTTCGCGAGGATACTCACCACCGGTGCCTGCGAGCGCCACGTCGTAAAGAAGGCGCTCCACCAACCCGTCAAATCCGAAGGCCATTTTTTCACATTTTCTTTGGCTCGCTGATTTTGCAAGAAGCAGTGTACACTCTGAGGCCGCTTTTGATCGCTGCAGGAGTCGAACGCGATGCCGTGCGTGCAGTAGCGGCAAAATTTGGGAGGGTGGAGTGGTTCAACGGTATAAGCGCATGTGGCGGCCGGAGGTGCTTGGCCCAAGCGCGGCCTTGGCAAGACTGGTGCACGTGATGTGCCTCTTTCCTAGGTATCTTGTGAAGTGAAAGTACCTTTGTATCTACATCCAGAACCTTCATTCCCTTAGCCATTACGCCTCGCTCATAACGCTCATGATTCAGTAAAAGTCAAGCGGTTCCCTTCTTAGTCGTATCTCACACGCTTGCCATCTCGGTCTCCTTGGCCGTCGTCAGCTTCTCTTCTCCGCCGCTCGCCAACAGGCGCAGCATTTGCGCCTGTGCGATCATTGCCGCGAGGATCATCGGGCTTAAATCGATCATCCAGCCCGTCATACTCTTTCTTCTTGTTCTCGAAAGTCCCCCATCGGCCTGTATCTTCTGACTTGAGATCCTGATATTTCGTCCTGCCCTTTTTGCCTAATTTGCTCATATCTCGGATCCTCATGTATTCTGGTAAGACCTCCTTAGAAGCAGTCTCGTCCACGAACCTCGCCCCGGCCAAGTCTCGATTGAGTGCATTCTTCACTTCGTCGTCCTGCTCCTCGTCGCCCTGGAAGAAAGCGCCCTTGTGAAAGTACTTCTGCATGTAGGCCATCTTGCCTTTGCCTTCCTGCTCGTCTTTTTGTGCCTCGATATAAGCCTTGTCTTCTGCTTCGCGCTCCTCAGCAGTGAGATTCCGCCTGCGCTCGATCTCCTCGCGTTCCTTTTCTTTCTCTTCGATCGCTAGACGATCGCGGCGCACTCGTTTGAGCTCTCTCAACTTCCATGCTGCCTGCTCCGCCTCCGGATCTAAGCCATCTGTGTCGTCCACTTCGTCCGCGATGTTGTCTTCGTCGTCCCAAGCCTTCTTGCCTGCGGCGCGAGCCGCTTGATCACGCTCAATCTGCGCCTGCAACATCTCGTCGGCCTTCTCTTTCCGCCGTCGTTCCTCCTCCGCTGCGATGTCATCCGCAGACCTTTCAGGCTGAGTGCTTTGCAGTTTGTTGCGTTGTGCCTTTGAGATGAATTTCGGTGCAAGCATGGGTTTCTTCGGCTCATCATCCGAGCTACTTTCTTCTTCTTCTGAGCTCTCTTCCTCCTCACTACTTCCATCTTCGTCTTCACCCTCTTCATCCTGCCCTGACTCAGACGCAGTCTCAAACCCCTCCAAATCCTCGTCCAGCTTCTTTAGGGCCGCGCCCTCCGGAACTGTGGTCCTCTGCTGGTCGGCTTTGCTAAGATCAATCGCAAGTTTCTTCGCGCCCGGAAATGTAGATGCTTTCGGCACGGGCGCGGCAGGTTTCTCGGGTTCTGCCTCGTCCTCGTCCTCTTCTTCTTCGGTTTCGAACTCGTCTTCGGATTCCACTTCGGCTTTTCCTGGCCGATACCGGAAATCCCTCGGCATATTTTTCGTCATGCGACTCGAAGGCGGCGGCATGATGGGCAGTTTCTACGAATGCCGTGGACGTAGGTGTGGAATTACAATGTTTGGATCGATGTCACTCATGCGACCTAGGTGAAGCTCGACGTTCACTGGCGCGCATTGCGGGACGAATTCGGCCGACGCGAGCTCATCTTCAAAAAAGTTACCGAGCCGGCTGCGACCTACGCTCCACACTCCACACACCGCAACCATGCCTCACAAACATACTAGACGGACGCAGAATGCGAGCGAGTAAGTCGTACATCATATTCGGTAGTCTTCACCTTTCTAACCGCTCACAGTTTCAACCTCGCACCGAGCTCGAGCGCCCAACCTCTAGCCGCCTACACCAAGACTGGTTCTAAAGAAGACAAAAAGAAATCTGCACCAAAGAGAGGGACAGCAAAACCAGCCCCGAAAGCCGATTCCTCCAAGCCAAAAAGGAAAAAGAAGGAGCTCATCGAAGGATATGGTCTCGACGACACGCCCCGCGCCTTCGCGCGGCTGATGAACCAGCAATCGAACAAGCGTCACATTTCTGGACTCGATGATGGCGAAGATCGCTCAGCCAAGAAGGCAAAGACCTCGAAACTTGCGAAGGATACGGAGGCATCGGAGGCGCCTGCCATCCCGAAGATCCAGCCAGGCGAGCGCATGTCCGATTACAATGCACGAGTAGACCAAGCGATCAAAGTCAGCGGCCTCGTGAAGAAAGGCAAAGCTGTTGAGGGTATTAAGGAGAGAAGGACAAAGAAAGAAAAGCAGATGCACAAGCTGTATGCGCAATGGCGAGAGGAGGAGAGAAAGATCCAAGAAGAGAAGGAAGAAGCGAGGGAGAAGCAGGAGGAAGAGGATGAGGAGAATGCGGCGAAGTACGGTGAGAGTATCAAGGTGCCTACAATGACGCGGAAAGGAAAGCGGCAACGAGTGATTGGAGAGAGCGATGATAAGGAAGGTGACATTTGGGCATCATTGAAAGCGAAACGAGGGCAAAAGGCAAAATTGGGCGATGTTGTGCAAGCGCCTCCGGAGCTTGTAAAGCCCAAGGAAAAGTTCAAGATGGCACGAGGTGCTAAGGTTGATGTCGCGAACGTGCCTGTTGCTTCTGGTAGTCTGAAGAAGCGTGAGGAGCTAAGTGACGCCCGCAGAGAAGTCATTGAGAGGTACAGGGCAATGATGCAAGGGCAGAGGGGCGAAGGACTGTAAATCTGACAAATGTCTATCATGATACCCGGACAGATGTTCACAAGCGAGCACGATGATTCGTGTCGCAGCTTGCATTTGTATATCTCGACAAAGCTATCATGAAGCAGAGAAAGCCGTTCTTATCATTCTGAAACAGCTAACAACATAGCCAAGCGCATGAGAATGTCCCCGAAATGGCCGGTGTCAGAAGCAGAGGCGCATTGAGGTTTCTGCACGCACTAAGAGCACGAGCTCTGTCGAGCCCACGAACAATCGCCGCCAATCATAGAAGGAGAATCCAGAACCTTGAATTCAGATCAAGTCAACTCCACAAAGTTCACCGTCGCATTGTATCGCTTGGAGAGTGGTTGGATTGGCATTCGCTTGCGCATCGAAGGCTCCGTCACCTAAGCCGAGGAAAGAGTGCAGCCATCGAAGACGCGACCTTGTCCGGAAAGAGTGCAGCCATCGAAGACACGGCCCTGCTTGGCAGAAAGGGTGCAGCCGTCGAAGACGCGACCTTGCGCCTTCTTGGAGAGAGTGCAGCCGTCAAAGACGCGACCCTGAGCGTGGAGAGTGTATTCCATTGTGTTTGGCTGGTAGTTGCAAAGTCTGGGACCTTTGGGATGGAGTTAGCGTGATTAGACACCAAGTCGGAACCTGAATAGACCTACTTAACGAACGTGAAGTAGCTTGATGGTCGAATAGGTATCGGTGGAGGAGGAGGAAGATGGAGCTGTCGCTTGATGTGATCGGTTATGTAGACGTGCTTTTTGATTGCGATCCGAATGTGGATTGTTGGGTGGTTCTAGGAGGAGAAAGAACCGGAGATTACTGATGGGTTGAGTTATAAGGCTCAGAGGAAGAACTGTTGCTGTTAGTATTGTATGTCGGCTCTGCTCACGGTCGAGCGACCTTTGTGCGTGACCTTAGTATTGTTCACAACGACAAAGACAACGTGGTCACGCCGAAGCATACAGCAGCGATCATGCGCCAAATGGCTTCACGGAACGTGAATACTCGTTGAGCATACGTCAGCTGGAGCCGCCTACTATGATCCTCGCGTGTCTGAGCGATTTTGCTCAAAGAACGCCACATGGGTGGGCGGCTGTTCCCAAAAGGGAAAGCATGTAAGTGACCTCTGAAGGATCGGCGATCGCTGCCAGTGGCCCTGAGCCCGACGTCGAACCTGGATTGAGAGCAAATTGATGGTGACATTCATGTTGCCTTTAGTATGTTAAACATGTACTGCGACTTGGACTAGCGCAGAGAGTGTCCCATCTGTATAGCTATATCACATGCTACCTTGGAACCTCACTGTGATTTTGCTTGCACAGCAATTGAAGTCCAAGCAGCCGATTCAAGGGAGCATCCGAGTGCCCTTGAGGTATTGTTGTGGTTGTGACATCGGCCAACGAGGACGCCGGAGAGTACGAACTCGCCAACATTTCTTGTTGAACAGAAGAAAGCCGCAGAGCTTACATACACCTCCTGTTTTCAATGGTTTCAGCTAGATGTTCTCTTAGACTCGATGTTTGAGGTGTCGCATAGCAAGGAGATTGCTCTTGCTGTAGTCTATCATGTAAGTGAGGTGACGGGACCATTCATGCAGGTTGTCCGAGCGCTTTCCTTTTTGGGCGATTTGCGCTGCGCGAGCGAAGCGAACGTCACCGAGGCTTTCGAATGCCAGAACGCGACTTTCTTCTTTGTTCCTAGCACTTTGGTCGCAAAACGCCATCACCATGGGCAAAGGTAATTTCTAGACTGATTTTCAAATCTTGAACATTTGTTAACTGTTTCGTAGGTACCGACAAGCTGTACGTACGTCGTCGAAGTCCACGAAAGCACGCGAAAGCCGGCTAACATCCATCCCAGATCACCCACAGCGAGTGGTCAAGCGAAGATGCCTTTGGCGCGTCTGCCGGCGCCAACGCGCGCAGATCTGGCGTAGCAGGCGCGAGCTTCAAAAGACTGCCTTTCAACTTTTGCGCCGTCTCACTGCAACCATTCGAGCACCCTGTCTGCACTGCGGAGGGCACCATCTTCGACTTGACGAACATTCTTCCCTGGATCAAGAAACATGGGACCAATCCTGTCAACGGAGAACCTATCAAGAGCTCGGATTTGATCAAGCTCAACTTTGCGAAGAACGATGATGGGGAATACGTGGATCCGGTCACCTTCAAGGTGTTCACAGACAACACGCACATCGTAGCCTTGAGGAACACGGGGAACGTCTTCGCCTGGGACACCGTAGAGCGCCTCAATATTAAGGGGAAGAACTGGAAGGATTTAGTCACGGACGAAGACTTCGCTCGGAAAGACATCATCACCCTCCAAGATCCACAGAACGTCGCGTCGAGAGACTTGAGCCAGTTCAAATACCTGCAAGAAGGCACAAGCACCCTCACACCAGAGCAAGAAGCAGAACGAAGCGCCGGCATCAAAGGCCAGAACCTCGGCTCAGCCGCCAAAATCCTCAAGGCCAAAGAAGCCGTCGCCAAACGGCGCGAAGACCGCGAGAAAGCCGCCTCCGGCTCCGCGACGCCAATCGAACAACAAGCCCTCGCGAACGCACGCAAAGCAGCCTCCGACGTCGCAAAGCACCGCACCACCAAACCCACCCCCTACAACGCCGCGCAGCACACCAGCGGCGCCGCCGCCGCCTCCTTCACATCCACGGGCCTGACGCCCAACACTTCCAACGACCGCGCCATCCTCAGCGACGAAGAGTACATGCTCAAGCCGCGCCGCGTCAAGCACACGGGCTACGCCAGCCTGCGCACGACGCACGGCAGCATGAACCTCGCTCTGTACCCCGAATTCGCGCCCAAAGCGGTCTGGAACTTCCTCGCGCTGGCGCGGAAGGGCGCGTACAACGGCGTCGCCTTCCACCGCAACATCCGCAACTTCATGCTGCAGGGCGGCGACCCGTCGGGCACAGGCCGTGGTGGGCAGAGCTGCTGGGGCAAGCCGTTCGCGGACGAGCTGGAGGGTCCGCAAACGCATGATGGGCGCGGGGTGCTGAGTATGGCGAACAAGGGCAAGGACACGAATACGTCGCAGTTCTTCTTGACGTACCGTGCGACGCCGCATTTGGACCGCAAGCATACTGTTTTTGGGCGCGTGATGGAGGGGTTGGAGACTTTGAAGCGACTGGAGGCTGTTCCCGTGGATGATAAGGATCGGCCGTTGGAGCGGTGCGCGATCGAGGAGGTGATTGTATTCGTCGACCCTTTCGAAGAGTTCCTCAAAGAGAGGTCTGAAACGGAGGCTGCAGAGGCAAGGAAGGAAGCTCTGAGGCGGGAGGGAGGCGCGGAAGACGAGAGGACGACATGGACTGGGAAGAGAATCAGAGCCGATGGCAAAGTGGAAGAGAGCAGCGGAGGAGGCGGAGTTGGGAAATATTTGCGCAAAGCCGCCGAGGAAGCGAAGAATGGCGGCGAGGATGAGATCGTAGGGGAGTGGGAAGAGCCCGAACCCGAACCGCCTTCCAAAAAAAGGAAGGGCGGTGGCGGGTTTGGCAATTTTGATGCCTGGTAACCCGGCTATGAACAGTATGTAGTATAATCGTTATCAAAACAACTTCCTTCGTCCCATGTGCTGTTGTGCCATAAGCCGTTCACCATGTTGGCTCGTTATCTCCTTGTCCTATTCCGTGATCGCCCACCCGCCGCTGCTGCGGAGTCAGAACTGTCCCGTACCATACCCAGGCTCGCCAGCCTTATCCCGGCGCCCTCGTCAGAGTAGCTCGTCCCCATGCGCTTGGCCAGCTGCAGTCTCGCCGCTTCAGCCTCTGGCGTCTCGTAGCCTATTTGGGTGCTAGGCAGGTCTTCCTGTCCTGTGACGAACGAAGTCTCGGGAGACTCGTCATGGGATTCCAGCAAGCTTCCCGCGGCTTCGCCGTCCTTGCTTGTTACCGCTGAGCCGGAATTCGTTCGATTGGTGAGACTGCTTCCGCTTGGAGCACGGCCGAGCTTCCGATGCTTCAGTCGCTGCGCTGGGTTCGGCTGGTCTGAAGAGGCAGTGCGACGCTGTTGTCTTTCCATTATAGAAGCAAGATCGGCAGTCCAGTCAGCTTGAGCACGCGGAGGAGGTTGGTTCGCGTGCAGAGAAGCATGATCCACGTGCGAAGTCGAAGGTGTTGCTATCGTATCTTGTTTGTCTCCTGGTACGTTGTCTGCAATGTGCCCATCATCATCCAGAGTTTCTTTGTGCGAATCGGCAGAAGTCGACTTGGGTGGGGAAGCATTCGGGGAGATACTACGCAAAGGCCCACCATCTTTGATCGAGGTTCCAGCATGTTCAGCAGGTTGTACCGAGTCATCGCCTACGGTATGGGATTCATCATCATGATCGTCGTCTTCGTCCTCGTGAACGAATGGGCCTGATGCTTTCTGCGGCTTTGCAGCAAGCTTGTGTGTATGCAAAGGCAGCGAAGGTGTTGCTTGCCGTTTGCGTGTATTAGAAAGACGGGCTGGCGCTTGAATGTCTTTTCTGTTCAACATCAGTACCGCGCAGATCGAAGCTTGAATTGAGTACATACCTTGTTCCCATGCTGTTGGATCGGCTAAGCGTGTCGTTAGGTAGCGGACTGGGCGCTGAGGGCCGGCCTGCAATATTACTCGGGTCGAAGTCCGGTAGCTCAATCTTGAACCTCTCAAAGGAAGTCTTGCGCCTCGACTTAAGACACGTCCACAGCCACTCAGCGGATACGACTGGTATCTTGTGTTTTGTGGCGTAGTATGCTTTCTCCTTCTTCACACTAGACGACGCGCATACAAGAACAGATATCGACGGCATCAGCTGCTCTTGGTAGCTTGCTCCAGTGAGCTTGATGGCTTGGGCGACTTGTCGGTAATCCACCCCGGAGAAGCCAGTTGTAGAGATGGTGAGTTTTGGAAACCCCAAGATGTCAAGATGCCACAGAGGCTGGCTTAAGACATCTTGTTCGGGGTCTAGTATTTGCTTGTAATGAATGCAGCGTTCGACCCACCATTCGGTCGCAGTGACAGCTCCAGGCAACGTCGTTGCGATGTGCACATGCTGAGCAGGCTGGGCATGTGGAACGAGGATACAGCTTCTCCCAGGCTGCTGTTCGTCTTCATGCGACTCTAGGTCCTCTAGCCGCTTGACAACCTGTGCCCCGTTTGGTTCAAGGTACTGCGTCAGACGCTTCGCCTTGTCCTTTTCAAAACCTTGAATCGTGATGCGCCAGCCAGAGAAGAGACCTTCTGGATTTGGTGGTGCCCTAGCGCTTTGAATATCCGCGGCATCCATAGATTGGCGAACCTGAGGTCGAGGTGCCGGTCGTCCAAGGGTGTTCTGAGAGTCCTCGTCTCCAGCCGTCCACTGATCCGTCTCCGATGGCGCAACAGTCGAGATGTCGGCGGCAGATATGTCCTGCCACATATCCTGGCTGTGGTCTTCCAGCCGTCTGCTTGCGTGCCGCCTTAGCTTTCTCTTGCCACCTTGGTTTGCGGTTTGGGGCTCGTCTACCCTTGTCCGTTTACCCAGGCTCGTCCCTGCTTCTCTGCGAAACGCACCCCTTCCCTGCTCTTCTTCCGGCATCATGGGATCGTAGTATTTCGGCTCCAAAGCCATTCCTCGCTGTGCGCTTTCCGACAGCCATTTGAGCGAGACCGTGTGTATCCCCCACTCTTTCGCTGCCCGATACTTCGCGCTGCCCTCCGGGTTGGCGACAATCAGGTGCGTGACTTGCTTCGTGAGGTCTCCGTGGTATTCCGCGCCTTCGTGTTCGATCATGGAGGAGATACGGTTTCGCTCGGCAAGCTCCGGCACACCAGTCATGCAGACCTTGAGGCCAGTCAAGGTAGGACTCCGATGGGCTTTCTCCAGCCCTTCGAGGTCGACATCGCCTCCGGCAGTCCAGACGTCGCGCACGGCATCGATCCAGGCCGGGGTCAGAACCACAATGTCGGGCCGTTCTTTGGCGACATATTTGTATTTGGGAGTGTCGATATCTCCCACAACCAGATGTGTCACTTCGCCTGTCAGGTCCAGCTTATGGCTGGCTCCCATGGTCTGCGCGATGTCCGCAAGTCTGATCTGGTCAAGGTGTGAGCAATGAGTTAAAGTAGTATCTCCAGATAGCTTCAACCTACTCGAACATCTTGAGGAAGCGATGTGCTGCAGAGCACAACGTCCTTGAGCGGCAATTGCTCTTTGCCTGCACGTGGATCAGTATGAGCTAGACTTCAGTCTTCCATCCGGAACATACCATGCTCGGCGGCGTGTTGCGCCATAGCACATGAGGCTCGTCGACGAGTCGCGTTCCAATCTAGAAGTTCGAATCGCGAACGCGAAACTGTCGCGGTCGGCGTGACGTCACGTGCCTCAGGCGGGGCACCAACGTACAGGTTTATTGCAATATTCACAACACGAAGGCAGAAAAACTATCAAGACTTTTCTGACAGTATGACAGTTTACACCTCAGATCAAGAGTCGCGGAAAGAGCACCGATGCAATCATGACTGTGTAACGATGCCAATGCGACAAATGCGAGAACTATCAAAATGCGAACCTGCACAACACGGTGCATGATCCTTGTCGCACTGAGAAATGGTTACAACAGACCCAATTTCTCTTCGTGTAGAGTTGCTGATGACTGAAGATCTTTTGAACGGCCAAGATAGGACATCAAAGCGGTCTGACCTTCAAGAAGTCCTTTGTCCAAAGGTACCTCAAAGCGCGACAAAGAGCTGCATTCCAATCTAAAGATCACGTGATATATTCTGGGTACTCCCGCTCTTGAACGGAGGGGACAAAGAAGCAAACCTGCTGCGGCTCGACGGTACTTTGTAGGAGCACTGCAGAAGCAAATCAAAAGCAGAGCCTGCCTGAGCATTCCTCGGTCGCGGCGCAGTTGAATGAGTTCACCGTACGCTTGCTTCTCTCATGTCTGACATAACCCACGACCAAGGCAGCGGCCGTCTCGATTTGGCATTGCCCTCGCATTGACAAATGACGATCACTTTGCGAAGTACGGTGGTGTCAGGCGTGGCTTAGCTCGCGACAGCAGGATTTGTATAGCAGATTTGCGAGCAGCGTGCATGCCATGATCATCAGGGCAAGAGGATGCCTGATGACAAGCCTTCCGCAGATGCCGATGCCGCCGCTGGTGCCGATCTCTCCGATTTCATCTCCTCCTTCTCTCCAGACTGGAGTACAGCGTGCTTTGGGGCGAGGGGAGCTCGAAAAAGTCTTGCCGTCGATCACCCGCGCCCGCCAGGATCCTCTTGCCGGTAAGTCGCCGAAGAACCCACGCAGCCACGACAGCGCCTGCAGTCCACGCGTGCGCAGGCAAGACGCACAGCTCTCGACTGTCGTGTGATGCGCTGCGGTCGACTGCCGAGGCTCGCGTGAGCGTGAAGTGCATCCGTCCGTGGCAGCGCTCTGCAGGCTCTGCCGCATCACTTGATGACAGATCCAGGATCGGAAGCCGGCAGCGCGCGCCAGGGCTGGAGGGTGTTTTGTTTCGCATGCTGACCGCGGCGTGCACAGCCGCGCTCTTCCATGTGCCGCGCTCTGTGCCATGACACCGTCGAGCGTAGGTACCTCATGCCTTCAGCCTTCTAGAACGCGACGCGACGCATTGGGCCGCGGCGGACGTGGCGGAAGACGAGCTCTGCGCCGTGAGTTTGCCGCCACGCCCGATTCGCTGTGTCGCTGCAGGTTGCTTTCCATGGCAGGACGCATGACGAACTTAGCATCGCCCGCTCGTCCACTCTCGACAGGGCTACGCGGGCTACGTGGGCCACTGCCCGCAATCGCTGCGCTACCCTCACCAAACGCCGACCGAGCCCACTCGCGCCGCATCATCCTCGCCGGCCGCGGAGTCAGCGCTCGCCACCAGCCGGCCGCGCCCTCGCATCCGGCCATGTCGCTACTGTCATTATTATATATTTGCATTGATTGGGGCGCCCGCCGCCGTGCGACGCCGCAGCAGCCGATGTCATCGCATCCCGCACCGCGCCATCCCATCTCATCTCTGTTGACCCGCCTCTCCGCGCCGGGCATAAAACCGCCCTAGCCGTGGTAGCGCCCAGTACAAACCTTGCGCGGCGCCGTCGCCGTCGATCGCTCAGGCTGCTTGGATGCATTGCGTAGCGTTTCATACAACACTTGAAATCTCCACGGCACGTCAGCGACTCCCATCCCCCAGTCTCTCTGGAGTAATTTTCTCCAGTCCACACCCACACCGCAGGATCGGGGTTTAGCTTCGTCCAAGCCTGCCTACTGTTCTTGGTCTGCTGCCGGCGACACTGCCCAACCTTGGGCACCATCTTGGTTGTTTTCGTACCACGCCGCCCATCTCTCTCTTCTGGAACAGGGTTACCGCAGCCGTGTGCTGGTGCTTTGACCTTCACAATCGCCCGCTGAAACCGCCATACACCTGCATCCTTGCACCGTTCCCGCTACACCGAACCGCCGTCGAATCGCTCGCGACCAACGTAAGTGTCACCGCTGCTTCTCGCCCTACGCGCTCGTGCGTCCTGTCCGGGCAGGCAATGGCGGCCTGTGTCACCCGCGCTCCTGCCAACAAGCATGCCGGGCACGCATGGACGGTCCTGCATTTTGCTACCTGTTTCATTGCATGTGGCTTTTTCTTCCCTCAAAAGCCACCGCCTCTGCGACGTTGTCATAATGCATCCTTGCTTTTCCTCAGATCATGCAAGCTAACCGAGACTTTGCAATGGCAGCAGCGATCGAATACCGAAGTTACAATCGAGGACGTCTATATTACCTCCCGGAGTCTCAACCCCCCCGCCGCGCTCGCACATTATCTCGCCTCGACTTCTTCAACCCTCGTCGATCCCAAGCTGGCCGCGTTCGCGTGAAACCGCTCACTTCCACGAGTCCCGATCCGCCCACATACAGCGACGCTTCGAAGAAGCGTAATCCTGGCTTCAAGCTGGCGGTCTCGCGAGAATCAGCGAAACGTTTCCTTCGATCCGTCATTCAATCTCAAAACGATACGACCCCGCAGGATAAGAAGAACAGGAGGTCTTGGTCCCCGGCTATTCCGCCGAGCTCCACCGTTAGAGGTGCGGAGACAGAGATAGACAATATGAGAGGAGCAATCAGAGGGTCAATCAGTGGCCCGGTCAGTGGGATGGTCCACAGGCCAAGACTCAACAGCGATGTGAGAAATGCTTCGACTCGGACAGCTGGAAGCGACAATAGTGCCAACAGCATGGCTGTCTCTCCTCAAATCAACGCGAACGGCACTCTGGGAAACAGCATCATACCTGGAAACTTGGACGAAGAGAAGCCACTGGCATCTGGCAATGGAGTCTCCGTTGGCGTCCATCTGGCCGAGCCGGTCCTTTTCTTGCAGGGATTCGAAAACGCGGAAGCAGTACCTGGCAACACTGCCATGCTGCGAGGCAGTCTACACGTCCGAGTGCAAAAGAGCGCAAAGATCAAGGCTATCACGCTACGCTTCCGAGGTAAAGCTATCACCAAATGGCCCGAAGGCATTCCACCGAGAAAATCTGAGTTCGAGGAAACAAATACCATCATGAACCACACATGGCCCTTCTTCAACGCACAATTCGACAGCGCAGAGAAGAATACTGGTGCGGATCATGTCCAGCTTGCCAAAGGACCAGACGGCGCCTCAACCAGCGTGACGAGATTAGATCCGTTGGGTCGTTCGTCGCCAAACCCATCTTCTCTCAACCTGTCCTCTAAGGACGCAAAAAAGCTGTCGCTACAAGTCAACCAGTCGAGAAGTTTCGGCAAAGGCGAAAACCCTGGACCTTCAGTTGCAGCCAAGGGTTATCGAACCTTCTTGCCAGGAGACTATTTGTACAACTTCGAACTTCCGATTGACAGCCGGTTGCCGGAAACGATCGACGTCGAGCTTGGTAGTGTCAAGTACGAACTTGAAGCCACTGTCGAACGATCTGGAGCATTCCGCGCGAACTTGGCTGGATCGAAGGAAGTTACACTTATTCGATCGCCCAGTGAGGGGTCTCTGGAGCAAGTCGAACCTATCGCGATCAGTCGAAATTGGGAAGACCAGTTACACTACGACATCGTCATCTCCGGCAAAAGTTTCCCACTTGGTTCTCAGGTCCCGATAGCATTCAAGCTCACACCACTGGCGAAAGTGCAGTGTCATAGAATCAAAGTGCTGGTGACGGAGAACATAGAGTATTTCTGCTCTAACAAGCACGTACACCGCATGGAGCCGACACGAAAGGTGCAGCTGTTCGAGAAAAGGTCGGACAGCGAGCCTACGAGCACTTTCCCAGGAAGTACTATGCGGATAACGGCAGGCGGCGGAATTCCGTACGACGCTAGAGTCAGAGCTGCACAAGGCGAGCATGTGACGCCCACGGACACAACCAACTTGCTTGGCAATCTGCAAGGCGAGAGCAACATTGGACCGACCGAAATGGAATTCAATGTTCAGCTTCCGAGCTGCCACACTATGAAGGAGAAGGACCGACACCAGCGCCTACACTGCGATACAACATACACAAACATCCAGGTGCACCATTGGATAAAGGTAATGGCGTATTCTCAAACAACAGCAAAGACAAAGCACTAACACCTCCCAGATCGTCATGCGCCTTTCCAAACCCGACCAAAACGACCCCACGAAACGCCGCCACTTCGAAATCTCCATCGACTCGCCCTTCCACATTCTTTCCTGCCGCGCCACGCAAGCCAACACCTCCCTCCCGGCCTACACCTCACCCGAGTCCGGCATCAACGGCACCCACCTCTACGACTGCGGCTGCCCCGGCGCCGCCCGCCGCCGTAACTCCCCCGTCGTCTTCCCCGCCATCAACGCCATGAACGCCGCAAACAGCAACCTCCCTCCACCCCAGCCGCAACCCCCCACCGCAATGCAGCGCCCCACCCTACCCCGCCCACCAACAGCCCACCTCAGCGGAGCAGGCCCCAACGCAAACCGGCCCCAGCGACCAATGCACATGCTGCGCGCGCCCTCTTTCAACCCACCCGCCTTCGAAGACGAAGCCCCGCCCCCAGCCCTCATCACGCCGCCCCCGCAGTACGACGACATCGCGTCGCCGACCAGCGGGCTGGCGGACTACTTCGCGCGGCTGACGGACACGTACGAGGACGAGGACAGCGGCGACGAGAGCCACCGCGGCGGCCGCGTGAACATCCCGCTCACGCCGGGCGGGCGCGTGCACAGGAGTATGGATCTGGGGAGGGGGTGGGTGCCCGTGGGGCGGTGATGGGGGGTGACGGAAGAAATGTGCGTGGCATGTGTTATGAATTGAAACGAAACGATCTAATGGAGAGGGGTTCAAAAGCGTTGGAAAGAAAGCCCGGAGTCGGAGGGATATATCCTTGGGTAACATTTGACGCAGGAGGCGGGAGTTTCTTTGGTATTTTTCGTTTGTTCGATCGAAGCATTTCTTTGCATACTATTATATTTTGAAAGAGAACGATGCACATAGAAGGAGAAGAAGAAGCGTCGGCGCGCGGCGTTCGTATTTAGAAGCTAGATATCTCGAATACATCGATGTTCATACTGCTAGGCTTTGGGGTCGGCCGCTTCTCGAATAAGAATCAAAACTTGTACTCGCCGGCAGGCCACGAGTCTTCAGATAATTGGTGGCACGCCCTCTTGAATCGGCCAGGTTCTTCGTGACAAGAGCGAAGAAAAGGCTGGCCAGCGGAGAAATCACGGCCAACCGAGTCGCGAGTCGCTTGTCAAAAGCTGGGGAGGCCAGTGAGAGCGGTTCTCGACGTATTAGACCGCAGACGAGCGGTCATAACTATTGAGTAGCCTGATCACGACATCGCCGGGTGCCCGAGCGTCGAAATCCTAGCAGGAACTGAGTTTGGTCAAGCACCAGCGCCGCAAAGCTTAACCGCGACTGTCAGCAAACGAGCAGCGTGCGGCCGCATGATTACAAGACTTAGAAGCGGCGTGACTGGATTCAATGATGATCTTGACGACGCATTCGTACAGCTTCCAATCTGTCCATTCAATCGATTGGCGATTTTCTTATCCTCCGTTAGGGTCTGGCTTGGGTCTCCGCTGGGTTGGGTAATCGACCGAGCTTAGCCCTTGTCTGCATCTCACAGACCGATAATGTTCTAGGTCGCCTATGCAAGAAAATGGGGCACTTCTCACCGTCACCTTCGAGCATACTGACTAGCGGCAGCGCACTATAATGGTGCAATCGTCCACGTTGTTGACGTTGGGGAGGGTCTCGTGGCTCGAAGCTGTTGTTGGGCTATAAAGTGAGCCATGTGCGACCTTTCTCAACCTTTAGTACGAAGAATTGCGTCCGAAACATCTGGAGATGATTGCTAGCGAGCCCCCTCGACCTGAAGATTCGGCTGCGGCTTCCCGGCATCATGAAACGGAGACGAAAAACACGCCCCAGCACAGAATTACAGCAATAGCGGACGAGAACGATTTTGAGAAGCCACCATTTCTTTACACGACTGAGGCCAATAGCGAGCATGAAGATGCAATTGACGATGACGATCCCCGGGTCCGAGATATACCCCCATACGTGCGTCGCGTCGTGAGCTTCACAGACGACCCCGAGCTTCCGACCTTGACCTTTCGCTACTTCGTCTTAACGATAGTATTTGTCGTTCCTGGTGCTTTCCTCAGTATGCTTTCGCATTTTAGAAGTACCAGCGCGCCTTATAGTATCTTTTTTGTGCAGATCGCGTCAAGCTACGCCGGAGATTGGCTGGCCAGAGTGCTGCCCAAGCGGAGCATTCGTTTCCCTTTCACTACTAGGTCTTTCTCCATGAACCCAGGGCCATTCAGCGTGAAAGAACACGTACTTATCACCATCTCGGCTGCATCTGGAGCGACCTACAACCTTGGCTATGCTCCGGTTTCGATGGCGGAGCTTTACTTTGACTCACGGATGCATCCGATGGTCGCGATCTTTTTCATGTGGGCGATTGTCTGGACTGGTTACAGCTTTGCCGCGATCGCTCGGCAATTTCTGATCTACGATCCCCAATTCCCATGGTTTACATCGTATGTGATCCGTTGGTAACGATGTTTTGGTTTCCTCCGCTAACTTACACTCAAGGCTGTGTCAGACCGCTCTATTTGAAATGCAGAAGAAGCAGAGACAAAACCCAACGCAGGAATCTCGCAAACAGACCAAAGTCTTCTGGCTGGCCCTGCTCGGCATCATCCTTTGGCAATTCCTACCTGAATTTGTCTTCCCCATGCTCGGATCCCTCGCCTTCTTATGCTGGGTTGCACCACGCAACCACGTTGCAAACTTTATCGGAGCAGGATTCGGTGGCATGGGCTTCTTGAACCTCAGCCTTGACTGGTCCAATATATCCTCTAAAGGGAGCCTCTTCCTAAACCCTTGGTGGACCCAAGTTGTCATCTTTTGTGGCTTCGCCTTTAGTTGTTGGGTGTTGATGCCCGCGGCCAGGTTTGGCAATCTGGGCGAGTGGAAAGATCATTTGCAGTCTAATCGATTGTTCCTCGGTGAGTCCTAACTGAATGGTAATGCCACAGAACGAGATGCTGACTTGCCTTTCAGAGAATGGGACTTCGTACCCGATTACAAGTCTTCTCACATCTCAGATCACGCTCAACGAGACCATGTATGCGGAACTTGGACCTCCTTTTGTCAGCACTCAAGTGCTATCAAATATGTTCTTCGACTATGCTGCATACACTTCCGCGATCGTCTGGATGGTGTACTTCGGTTGGAAACAATTGCATACGAGCTTATCCAAGGTGAAAGAGCGCATGAAAAGCAAGGGCGCCCGCATCAGCGAGCAATACAATGACCAATTGAGTATCTTGCAACGGTCTTATGACGAAGTACCGTTGTGGTGGTTTGGAGCGCTCTTCGGTGTATCGTTCGTATCACTGATCACGATGATCGCCTGTGGCAAGCTGTACATTCCAGTCTGGACCTACTTCGTTGCTGTTGGCACCGGTGCAGTCATTGTGGTGCCCCTTGGCTGGCTGTACGCGCTATCCAATTTCCAGCTACCCATTGGGACAGTCAATGAGCTCCTCTACGGCCTCATGGTGAACTCCATCGGCGGGTTCAAAAACCCAGTCGGTGCATCTGTGTACGGAAGCATTGCCGGCAATGCATGGTACCGCGCCCAGTACAACCTCCAAGACATGAAGATCGGACACTACATGCACATACCGCCGAGAGCCGTCTTCTTCTCGCAGGTTTTCGGCTCCTTTCTCGGCATCCCCGTCAACTACGCTGTCATCCGGTGGGTGCTTGACACCAAGGCGGATTACATATCTGGCAAATTGACTGATCCCACGCACCAATGGACGGGTCAGGAGCTTGCCAGCAGCCTTACTACGGCCGTGCAATATGTCATGATAGTAAGTGGTCCCCCTTTGGAGGTTTGCATGGGCTCGTTGCTAACCCTCCCACAGGGCCCCAACCGCCTGTTCCAGCAGCACATCTACCACTATCTGCCTCTCGGCTTCCTGGTGGGCGCTGCAGCTCCCATCTTTATCTACACCCTACATAGCCTCTTCCCACGCGCCAAATTCCAGCTCTGGAACACGACCATTTTCTTCAGCACGGCGGCGCACTTTTTCGGCAACGTCAGCACGGGCTACACGAGCAGCCTGATCGGCGGCTTTGTGGTGATGTTCTGGGCGTACCGCTACCGGTACACGCTATGGGCGCGGTGGAACTACATCTTAGCTGCGGCGTTCGATGCTGGCTTCAACTTCAATATGCTACTAGTCTTCCTCTTCTTTGGGGCCGGCAAGATTGTTGTCATGCCGCACTGGTGGGGCAACAGAGAGGATAGTAGTGAGAGGTGCTTTGCGCTAAGCAGCTAAAGGATATGATCATAATTAGTCTAGCGACTATGAAATCTAGATGCCATCTAGTCTATGCGGCAGCCCAAATGCCTCTACATGATCGGCGGGTCCCTCATTTTCCAGCCAAGTCCATAACACCAACATCTCTCAGCATCACGACCGCATCCGTCGGATTCAATCTTCGATAATACCCGGTCTCTCTATTGACCTCCCTAAAACCCCGCTTGCGATACCATTGCAGTCCTTCCTCGTTCGCCGTCCACACGTGCGCTCCCACGCTGGTAATCCCGTAGTCATCCACCGCCGTCCGGATGAGGCTGTCGAGCATGTGTGCCGCAATACCGTGACTCCTGTACGGAGACAGCAAAACCAGAGTCGACAGGTAGAGCATCGGTCCAGTCTTGCGTGCTTTCGACGCCGATGCACCCGGCGGGTGGGCGAAGAGGCGGCATCTGATGGCACCGACAAGGCGACCCTTTTCCTTGCCAATGTCGGAAGGCGAGTCGTGCCAGAGAGCCATGAGGGTGATGCTGCGATCTACGGGCTCTGCGAGGATTTCTTTGTAGAAGCTTTCCGGGTAGGGAATGGGGAGCAGCAGGCTGTTAAGCTTCTTGAACGCTGGCATGTCTTCTTTCGTGGGCCCGCGGATTTCTACATTTGGGGGCAGGCGAGGCTTGGAGCCCTTCAGGAATAAGGTTTCTGCATCGCTAGAACCATTTTCGCGAGTCTGTTCATGTTCAGGCTTTGCTGCTTCTGGTGGTGGTGGCGATGTGGGCGGCTCAGCTGGCTGCTGTTTCGTAGCCGATGTATCGACAGGCGGAGGCTCTTTGACAGCAGCAGGCTTGCCCAGCCATGTCATGAGCGAGGACTGCGGCATGTCCGAGACTCATCATGGCAAGCGTGGCAAGCAAGTCTGCTATCAGATCGAGGACGAAGTCGATGCGGCGGCGGCGGGTTGTGCGGTCGGTCACTGGGGCAAGTGGGGAGGGCTCAAGAAACGGCGGGTCTACCCGGTCAGCACGCGAGCCAGGCCAAACTTCACCTCCGCGCTCGCCCGAGTTCGAGGTCCAGCGTCACGGCGACAGTTGCATATCACTCGTTGAGATGGGTAACGGCGCTTCCAAGCCCGAGCAGCACGTATTCAACGCGTATGTTTCGTCATGTTGGGGAAGCCATTGGGTACTCAATACTAACATACAAGCAGAGACAGCCCTGTGCGCTTCAGCCAGAGCTTGATCGATTCCCTCCAGTCCAATCCTGAGGTACGCCGTCCGCCAACGTAAAAAACAACACAATTCGAACACCCATTGACAACTCCTCCCACAGACCGATAGCACACGCGCACAGGACCAGGAGTACAAGGTCCAGTCCCGCGTCAACGCCGAGCTCACGCGCATCCGCGACGCCGGCGCCCAGCAGCTTTCCGACCTCACCGCATCGCTCACCACGAACGTCGCAAGCGAACCCGAAGCGGTCGCCTCGTCAGAGCCCTCGCGCGACCCCAACAGCCTCTTCTATCACCTCAGCTCTCCCTTCTACCAAGACCACAGCGCCGGCAAGCCCGCCGCCGCCGCACCCAGAACCGACTCCGGCCGTAGCCACGCCAGTGTGTCGCAACAGATCATGGACCTCAAGGCCAAGCTCGAGGCGCGCAAGCAGATCGAGAAGCCCTCGCCCGAAGTGGAGAAGGCGCGCGAGAATGTGCAGAACTGCCTGAGGAAGAACGACCGCAGGCCTCTGGACTGCTGGGAGGAGGTTGAGCAGTTCAAGGCCGAGGTTGCCAAGATGGAGAAGGCCTTTGTCCAGAGGGCTGGACGATAGAGGAAGAAAAGTTTGGTTCATGCGGAAGTACCGCACGGTAAGGGTTGAGACAGGACGGCCTGGGCCTGGGCCTGTACAATACCCTAATAGATGGCTGTATCATAATGGCGGCTATGTACAGATGATTGAGAATTTCATTGCTGCTACCCCGGAATTTGAGCACATGTGATCTTATGCTCCATAGAGAATCGAACGTCTCCTATTCGAAGGTGTGCAGGCACGTAGCAAGGGGGCTCTTTCGCGGAGTATAAAGGTCGGTTTCAAGAGGGTAAGACGCTGGTAATATGGCGTCCAATTTTACTATAATACCGTGCTGAGGCCCACTCAAGGCCCTAATCCCGATTTCTACTCGGTGGTGTCACATTCACGAGACAGATTCGGAGATACAGTGGGCAGGTTTGTCAAAAGTGGTAGCATTATATTATCGAGATAATCGTAAGTCTCGTCATGTTGAATGTGCTAAACGCTCCACATTGTTCTACAGATTGTGTGCTGCCCCTGAACCGAGAGGACGTCTAACGAAATGGCTTCTTTCCCAACCATCGATCTCGTCATACGAGGTCTCTCTTACCAGCTCATAGCGTCCAAGCTTGGGCAGGATGACCGCCCAGAACACCCAGTAGACGCCACCGCCGGCAATGATGCCCCAGCCGACGACGCAGTGCAAGTAGTATGGCAATGACTCGTAGACAGAGTTATCGTCAGTGGGCGGAACAAACGGCGCGACGACGAGGTAGATGTTGCTGAGGAAGAAAAAGATCGCCACCGGCAGAGTGGCCCGGAAAGGCGGATTCCAGCCGTACGCGTCGCGGTGGGTGTAGAGCCAGATCAATCCGAATGCGACGAAGGCGTTGACGATGGCCAAAGGGTAGGAGATGACGTTGAGGATAAAGTTGTAGGCGTCCCCAGGCGGAGGAGCCAGCATGATGATCACGGAAACGAGCCAGTGTTCGAACAGACCAGCAAGAGGGGCGTTGAAGGGCTTGTTGCTTGCCCAAAACCGGGAAAATGGGAGGATACCCTCACGGCCTAGCTCTTGCACGATTCTTCCCTGTGAGAAAATGACGCTCAAGACGTTGCCGAAGGCGGAGAGGGCGACGAAGACGGAGAGGGCACGCTCTGCTTTGGCGCCCATGACGTTGCGGAAGAACGAAGCAGCAAGGATGCGGCCGGATGAGAGTATTTCATCTTTGGGCACAGCCGCGAAGTATGCAACGTTGGCAAGCATGTATAAGATGGCAACGCCTCCAAGTGCCAGAGGTGCTGCAAGCTTGAGCGTCCGTACGGGGTTCTTCGTCTCAGCCAACGCATAATTAGCATTGCTGTATCCAATGTATGACCAGATAACGTTGTAGATCGCTGTAACGACGCCGTACGCACTACCGGTGGTTCCCTCGAAGGCGTTGTCAAAATTGTGCGGGTTTTCGACTTTGATGGCACCTCCGAGAGCAGCCCAACCGGAAACGACAATGATCAGAAGAATAGCCAGTTTGATGAAGCCAAGTAAGTTCTGCAGTCGAAGTCCCCATTTAAGCGCCAGACCATGGATCAAGAAGGCAGAAGTAATGCAAGCGAGACCAACACCGCGTTGATTCCATCGATTGACCTCAACATTAGCAGCGTGAAGGATGTACTCTCCGAAGACGACTGAGTTGCTTCCGGCCCAGCCTGGAAGATGTTAGTGAAATTGCAGGTATGTTTGAGCAATGGCCTCTTACCTAGAAGCACCACGTAGCCGGTGTAAAGACCTGTCGCAAGAAAACGCGGCTTCTTATAGCAGAATTCAAGGTAACGGAGCTCGCCACCGTTCTTTGGTATTCCAGTGCCAAATTCCAAGTACACTGCCATACCTGCAGCGGCGATGATACTGCCCGCTACCCAGAGGAACAGTGCCAGACCAACGCTGCCCGAGAGTGACAAAATACTACTGGGAGTTGCGAAGATACCAGTTCCAACCATTCGATTGAAGACCAGGAATGCCGCAGACAAAACGCCAATTTGTCTTTTGTCCGAAGCTGCTTTGGCATGCTCGCCATTTACTATGACATGGAGTCAGTCAAATCAATCCTACCGATATTTCATTGACGTGATAACTGACGGGAGTCATCGTCGCTGTTGTTGCTGCCATCATACACGGGCTCTGCTGCCACTCCTGTACCGAACACCTTTGATTCCTTGATTGGAGCCATCTTAGAGGACTCGGAGAAAGTACCGTATATCATCTCAAAGAAAAGCCTCCACACTAGCAGTGCGGACGTCAAAATATATTTATGAAAATATATCGCCAAGTACTTTGCCTACCTCAGCATATGTTGAGAAGGAGGTCTGGACACGGACTCGTCAGATGGCTTAACCATCGCGTCAACGCGAAGGAGCGCCATGTTGTTACGAGAAAACACGGGCCGCGAGGTACTTCGGCCTTGGAATGAGTCAGATACGGTATAGTGACCGGTCGAGTAGAAGGGCCGAGCGGTTCAAGGCTCGCTTTTTCTCTTGGTGGTGCATTCGTCAGTGGAGGCGACAAGCACGCAATTCGGCAGAGATTTTCATTGGGATGGGCTTACAGTACTGTAAATGCGTCGATGTGATGAGTATTACTCATTTCTTGCATCAAATCCAGGGCACTGCTTGAAGGCCAAGGCACGCAAGGGTCCGTGGGATGGCGCCGAAACTTTGACAACGTTGGGGGCCGTCCAATCTCTTCGACCGTGGGGTTCGGAGACAGGTGAATATGTGCGCTAGAGCATGTGGAGGCCCCGGAGACCACCATCACATCATTTTTCGCTTACCGTGCGATGTAACACCGCTTCAAGCAATGCAACATGACGGGCTGGGCTTTCCCTCAGGCGCAGGAAAGTGGCGTTCTACCATCCAAGTCGGTTTCTTTGATGAAAAGCAGTTGCTTAGCGATTTCTCAGAGCCGCTGTTACCTCCACTTCTGGCAGCTCGACAGCGGTACGGTCACGGACATACGTGAATAGTGAGAAACTATTCAGAAAATCGCTGGATTGAGGAACATCCGATACTATGCCCCCCAACGTAAGCTCACTTGAATCATGCCATCTGCCTTTACCATGCAGTATACCCTCCATCAATGACCAATGACGATCCCGTCATGAAAGAAGACGCGTCGCTTAGCATAAAGAGAGCCGCACCACGGTACTCCTCCGGCTGGGAAAGGCGGCCGAGCAGATTCTCGCTTTCCCACAGGGCCTTTAGGTGGGGTTCGTCCTCGAAGTTCTTCCTCACCATCTGCACGGCATGTCAGTCATATCCCTCTTACAAGAAGAATCAAAGTACTCACTGGAGTCATGATGTTGCCGGGACACAAAACGTTTACACGGATGGCCTTGCCGTTGACGACATTACTCCACTCCATCGCCAGACTGCGACCCAGCTGAACCACTGCAGCTTTCGAAGAGTTGTAGACGCTCGTGCGCAGACCTTTGTTGGCGATGAACGCGCTCATTGATCCAACAAGGACAATCGAGCCAACGCAATCGTATTTGACCATGTGACGGCAGCAGCTCACAGCTGAAAGGTAAACACCTTTGAAGTTGATGTTCATCATCTAGGCACAAGTCAGCAACGTCCAGATATCACTATTGAAGTAAGAATCACCTCGGTGATCTTCTCCGGTGGGTAGTCTAGGGCTGGCGACACAAACTGCACTCCGGCGGCAGCAATCAGGCCATCCAGACGCTGATGTCCTGCAGCGATCGCGCCCACGGCTTCATCGAGTCCGGCAGCATCTTGGACATCGACTTGCCGGTAGTGGATCGATCCTCCAAATTGACCGACGCGATCTTTTGTCTCATAAAACTCCTTCGCGGGCTCTGCGAGACGATCTACGCAGTATACTGTGACTCCGTCAGTTTTGCTGTTATCAGTCGAGGCATATCTGGCAGGTAATGCAAACCATGTCCGCCAGCCTCTACCAAAGCTTCGGCGAGTGTCAGGCCGAGTCCACGAGCACCGCCAGTGACAATGAAGACCCGATCGTCAAGCTATATTGTGTCAGCGCGGTTCCCATGAGCAGGAATGTTAAAAGAGAGGGTGTACCTCGAATTCTCGGAAGCGATGCTGTGTTTTTGTCTCGCTTTTGGACGGCAGCCTTTGCGCAATCGCAGATATGCCTCTAGCATTGTCCTCAATTACCTGGCTTTTCGCACATGGTGAAAGAGCTGTCGCTACTCTCCTGCCATCGCCGACTTCGCCATAGAGAGATCCCCGGAATGTGGTCGATGCTGTCGTGGTAAAGTTCCTGGTGGCCATGCTAGCCATGCACGAGGATAGCCATGCCAATCGGTTCGGGTTCCGGACCCTGATCGCGGTGGGGAAAGCTGCAGCTAGGGACCGAGTCGGCAGTCGAGTCAGGGTCGGTTGCAGCATTGTCAACGGCATCTGAGAGACGCCTTGTTTTCAAGCGTCTGAGAGTTGGTGCAAGTGGGCAGTCAAGTAGTCGTGAGGAAGATGCAGGAGGGGGCTCAACCATAAGAGCCTGGTCAGGAGACATCGCTACACAGGCGGCGGCCGTGTAGCTGCAGTGTCACTTCCCATTCGATTCCAACAGGGCGTTACCTGGGATAGAGCAAGGGACCTGCGGACGCCACGCGGCGGGGTCTACCTTGGAGGTCACGATGCCCTCCCTGAAGGGGCATCGGAGCTGCATGTAATTATTGAAGCCATGGTTCTGGAAGGCTTCCAAAGGGTCTCGGCGGTTGGGGAGAATGTGCATTCTGGTTTCTTGGGTGCGGCGGGATCCAGGATCCGGTGCGGGGCAATGTCCAAGGTCTCGACCCAGCTGACATTCAACGAGGGCTGCGGTCACGCACCAATCTCTGTGATGCAACAATTTGATAACTCGAAAGGAGCTCGCAGCCACCAATCGCTAGCAGGATCCAGGGCCAAAAGCAAGCGACTCCTTCTCTCGCCTCGTCGCTCGACTCTCAACAGAATGGAGGGACGCTGCCAATGCGGACAAGTCACCTTCAGAACACCTTCAAAAGAACCGCAGCAACTCTTAATATGCCACTGTACAGAATGCCGACATCAAAGCTCCTCGACGTACGGTATGACCGCCACGTTCCCGTACTTTGACATACTAGCACCGTTTGAGGGAGCCATTGCAGTCTATGCCAGACCCAACACCAAAGGCGAGACTCGCGGTTTCTTTTGCACCAAGTGTGGCGCTCGGTTGATGCATCAGTCTGTCTCGCGAGATGGCACGCCAGCTGCTTCTGTCAGTGTCAAGTCAGGGTGCCTCGATGGGATCACGAAAGAGATGATGCGATCTGCCAAACATATATGGACCAAGTCAGCCATCATCGACATACCAGATAATGCAGAAGCATACGAAGAAGAGCCACCGGGAGGTAGCTTCAGATGACACAAGGTATCACAGTAGAAAAGTCGCTTTTAGAGTTGTGGAGTCGTTCAAGCGTCTATATCTTCTGGTGTATATCCATCACAATTTCGCCTGCGCATCGAAAAAGTGCAAATTTACCGGCGTCACCGCTTTGCCAGATTCGAAGAAACTCAAGATGTTCTCCATGCCCAAGCGCTCGAAGCCAATGTGGCTGTCGACGCTCGCTCCAGCAGTGTGACTTAGCATCTCGACATTCCTCATATCCGCGATCTTCTTGTTCACTGTGGGCTCGTTGAAGTGCACGTCAAGACCAGCTGCAGCAAGCTGCCCGCTCTCTAACGCCTGAACCAAAGCATCCTCGTCGATGAGCTTGCCTCTGGCGATATTGATCAGCCTCGATCCCTTCTTCATCTTGCCGATCTTCTCGGCATTGAGCACTGCTTCGCCACCGAAAGGCGTGGCGACCAAAACGCAGTCTGCCACGGCCAGCATGTCGTCCAGATTCTGGTAGAACTTCGCATCCACCTCTTGTTCTATACTCGAGGGCAGCTGGCGAATGTCGTTGTAGAGAATGCCCATGCCGAAGCTCTGGTGTGCTTTCTGAGCAATGCGGAAACCAATCTTGCCCAGCCCAATAATGCCTAAGCTGTGTCCATTCGGGTTGAAAGTGTTGGCCGCGATATTCTTCTGAGCATCTGAGAACCTAGCCGGGTCGCAGCTCCTGGCGGCTGTGTGCGACCACGTGAATGCGCGGAATGTCGAAAGGATGAGCCAAATGGCAGCGTCTGCCACGGACTCAGTGCACGCTGCACCGGCATTGCAGTAGATGACACCACGCTTAGCGAGTGCTTGTGTGTCAACCCAGTCGAAACCAGCACCAGCTGAGGCGTAGATTTTGCAAGATAGAGGGAGAAGATCGCTGCGAAGACTGGTTAGCAACAGCCTAGATGTCCGGCAAGCGGCTGCCAACTCACATGAGCTCTTGATTCCACGGGCTCATTTCACCTCCGGTGTTCCAGAAAGGACGGTATATTGCAGCGAAGTCGCCAAACTTCTTGTCTTTCAATGCCTGCTTGAACTCTTCTCTTCCCATGGAATGGCTACGCTTGATATCAAAGGTGTTCGAGAGCTTGGCGTAGAGTTCATGGTTCCACTTGATATCATCGCCGCAATGTAAGAGGATAGGCTTGCCCATCTTGTCTAATTTGGGCCTGCGATCTGGAGCTGGAGAAAAGGCAAGAGTCGCAAGGATCGATGATTGAAAGCAATGGAGAGAAATCGAGTCAACAGTGAACGGCGAATGGCGAGTGAATCGGACATGGCAGCCATTGCCTTATACCCACAGGACATGGCCGAGGCCGAAGCGGTGACAGACCGAGATTCCCGACACTACCTCATGAAATTAGTAGACGCGTCTCTTGCACGCGCAGAGGAGTTCAAAGAGCGCGATCAAGGTCGATGGCTCCAGAATGGTCGGAGAAAGTTGCGAGAAACGGCGTTTGACGGGAAGAATTGCCGCTTCAGCAAAGCCCGACTCGCAACCTCACCACTCGGCCGACACAACGGTACAGCATTGCCCGATCTGGCTACTCATTTGTAACGCAAGATAGCTCTTAGTCCGTTATCCAATACAACTGTACTCATGATACTGTAGGAAACCGTCAAAGAGATTGAGGTCATAAGACATTACTTTACGTAGGTACCTGGTATGACTAAGTCGCCGCAATAACTCTGTGTGGTGATGGAAAACCAGCATCCTTCTGTGCAGAGCCCACGCCTGCTGTTCGCATGGGAGGTTGGGTAGCCACAGAGGCTGCCTTTAATACCGCCGCCGAGGGAGCATCATCGTTTTCCGCCTCCGATTCTTCCTCAGTGTTGGTGCCGGTGGAAGGCTCGCTCTCGTGGGTGATGGCAGAGGCCGTCACCAACGAAGGCTCCGATGGGATATTCTTGAATGGTACACCATCTTCAGATGCATCGGCCAGATCAGCACCCTTCTCATTGACTTGTTTCTTCAACTCGGAGGTCGAAACTTCATTCGCCGTTTGCTTCTCTTCAGCAGCGTTCGTGGTTGACGTTGGCGGGGCACTTTCCACAGGCTCTTCCTCCCTCTCGTAGAATAGCATAAACACGCCACCTTGCTGGAGCACATCCTCGTCAGGGACCGAAGACACATCTTCGTCGCTTAATCGCCACCATGGCAGCTTGCCTTCGCCATTGCACGGAGTCTCATCAGGTTCAGCGAGATTGTCCTCATCTGCAGCTTCATCAGAAGCAGCAGCCGCGGGTGGATGTTGGCGGTAGGCGATGTAGTGGCCGTTCTCATGTCGACCGTAATGCGTGATGACAGCCTTGAGTTTATACAAGCACTGATCGGGGTCTGACCGCATGGCAAGCATCGATTGTGACGCCTCAGAAATGGCAACGTCTCCTGATGGTTTTTCTGCTCCGTCTCTGACCCCCAACATCCATTTACCAAGGTCCAGTACCTGGGGATATCTCACTGCGGCGTAGTTCTTCCTCTGAGCTCCCGTCATTTCATCAAACACACTCCGATTTACGTGTATCACGAGACCGCGCGGGGCACGACCAACGACAGATTGCCTGGTTTTCGTGCTTGATACCCGAGCTTTCTTAGAAATCTGGCAGCTCTCCTTCAAAGTCTTGTCGCTGAAGTCGTCGGCCTCAAGCGCCTTTTCCACGGCCTTCAAACGCTGTACGATCTTCTCACGAAGCTCCGGTGGAAGCTGCAAGGCTTTCTTTTCTTCCGCCGATTCCTTTTCCTCCCCAGGCGCCGGAGAAAGCATCCTGTTCAGATCGATTCTTGCCTTAAGAAGTGTACATTTCGCACACTCCACTTCCGAGATATCCTCGATCTTGGTATACTCATCCAGGCAATTGGCCAGATCATATTCGTAACTCGAGCCAAGGGGTACAGTGAGGCAGTTGAATGGGATCATCGACAAGCCTTCGGAGAAGCCACACTTCGTGCAAGCCACTCTCTGCGCCAGCAAGCCTTCTAGCGGCACCGAGAAAGGTGGTGCAGACATTTGCGCAGCAATATCACCCTTCTTCTTCTCTGCACTTTCCAAACCCGGCTTCACCGCAGCAGCACCGAAAACTTTGCTCGCCTCTTTCTCCAAATCATCAACAATTTTGCTGTAGTACTCCTGCGCGTCTTGCTGTTGCCAGCTGCTCATGCTCTTCAACTTCGCCGGCGTCCAGATATGGCTGCCGTTGTTGGCTGCGTTGTTAAGCTTTTGCACAATTTGCTGTAGTGACGACGATGTGCTGTCCTTGGGCAAGGCCTTATGCGACGAGAAGCTCGACAAGTATGGCTTGAGCGACCCTACCGCACTCAGACCCTGGAGAACAGAGTTCTGATAGCAGGAGTTGTCCCAGTTGCCCAAGCCCGGCGGCGCATCAGATTTGGGTTTCCTCTTCGCACCGCCAATATTGCGCATCAGAATCGCGCCAGCCGGCAACTGCTGCATGACAGCTCTGCTCCCGAGGCCCAGCATGTTTCTCAAAGACTCGGACTTGGCGGCATGTACTTGCGAGCGGGAGCTTTCTTGACTGCGAAGTTCTTCTCTTTTGCTCGTATCCAGTAGTAATATCGCAGGTACCAGGTAAACGACAGCGTTCCAAGCGACTTCCAGAGGCGAGAGTACAGCAACGTCCAGGTACACCAGCGCTTGGTGCACGACGAGCAGGGCGCCGATCGCGTACGCGATTATGGATGGGACAGTGGTCTGCACGGGCGGGATGCGTTGCAGGAGCTCGTCCAGCTGGTTGCGGTCCATGGTTCAGTCCGGAGCGAGGTCGTGGTATAGATGAAAGTGCCAGAGCAGCATGGGTGGCGAAGCGGTAGGCTTTGCTCCCATGTGGTGGTTGCGAACAACGAAATGTCGCCGCCCGCCCTGCGCTGCTTGTGAATAATGCATGCGTCGCCGCTCGGCAGGGACCACCCGCTTGGGCCCTCATGCGCGGCCAATCAGCGCGCGGGGTTTGCTCGCTCGCCTGACCGTCTTCGAAAAAGTCCTGTCACATGCAAAAGTGTTTTAAAGAATACTGACTTCACTACTCTCCAAGAGCGAATCTCTTAACATGGCCAAAGTACCCAAGATCAAGAAGAAGGAGGAATCCGTCCGCTCGCGGGCCTACCGCCGCCAGGCCTCGCCCGAAGCGATGCCCAAAAAGACACCCGAAGGCTCCGTCGACGAGAATGATTCCTGGATGTACGGCGCCGCGAACGCCGGCGTGCACAAGAAGGCAGCAAAGAATAAGAAGATGACTCGCCAGCAGCGCGAGCGTCAGCTCAAAGCGATCGAGCACGCTGAGCGCAACGTGGACAAGCACGAGAAGAACGTCGCCGACAGCAAGCACCGTGGCCGACGCACGCAGGGCAGGCGCAAGGATTGGGAGGATATCAACGGCACTACGGCGGAAAAGGTTGCCAAGCTCATGGCAGAGGGTTACGGTGCCGCTATGGAGGGCGCAGAGGATGATGAGGAAATTGGAGAGGAACAAGGTGCCAGTGCTCCGGATGCTATGGCCGATTTGGACCAGCAGCCTGTCATGCCTGAGCAGAACTTGGGACAGTCTACTACGGTTGCTCAGGAGCCTACCCCGGCGCTGCAGCAAGCGGAGGAAGACGTTGATGACATCTCATGATCTGGCGACGCTGCGAGAAAGTTAGGACGACCACGACGATCAAATTGTTGGGCGCAAAGAACCCTCAAATGGAGATGGAGCATTCTTGCCTTTTGAATTCCAGCATGCCAGTAAACCTAGTGCAAGGCGGATGCCAATAAAGGATTAGCTGGTAGCCGCACTGCTATCAGGTGGAAGAGGGTGGTAACGACGGGGGAAGCAAGAGGCAGGGTCTTGGGGCTCATTAATATCAAGGCGGGCGCATATTGCAAGTGCCGCCGTGGAGGAAATGATGAATTATGCCTTCTATGCTAAGAAGCGTATGCTGTTGAATAGCTCAAGCTCAAAGTGAGTGTCTTCGCCTCGCGCGACACTGCCACAGAGCAAGCCTCTTTCGGGGGCCAAGTAAGGCAAACCGCCTAAGGAATATACCTGAAGTTCGGGTGACGGTACCCAAGCTCTCCTTGCTGAATCTCATCGAGTCCTTCCAATCTGTGGTCACGCTTTCCTCTGGCCCTCAAGCGGTTCTCGCGAACGGTGTATAGGATGCCGAAGGTGGCGAGCAAGGCCACGCAGATTTGCGCAACCAAATTGATGGTGTGGCCGATCGGATAGTCGGGGGCATCGGTGGCCATGTAGGTCCAGCTGTGCACTGTCAGTCTCAACGATCTTGTGGGCGGAGTTTCTTTACTTACGTGGCCACGATAGCGCCGAAGCTGCCGATACTGACAATGTAGCCTCCGGCCACAGCGCGTACTGCCGGGCCCGCCGCATTGTTTAGGCCCCAGCTGAGGAAACCTGGTCCACCCGGGAAGGCACCGGCCGCGGAGAAGAAGACGGCCATGTACTTGATGTTGGAGTTGTCGCTCGCTCTCAGAATAGAGAACCCAACGACACACAGGATCGGGAAAGTCGCGAGGTAAACGCCACGCAGCCTGGTTCGGTCACTAGCGAATGCCACTGCGATAGAAAGGATGCAAGCGACGCAGTAAGGCGCGACACTGTATAGCTGAGCGTTGATGGCGGTGTGTCCCATGTCGCGAAGAAGGGTTGGCAGGAAAAGCGAGAACGACTGGACGGTGATATTGACCGCGAAGAATCCAAATGCGCAGAAAGTGTTGCTGATGTTGAAGACTGCGCGCTTGACGTGGTGCAGCTGGACCTTCTCATGGACGTTCGCCTTGTGCTCTCGGTAGAGACGCTCGGCGGCGATTTGTTGCTCGCGAGGTGTGAAGAACTTGCACTTGTCCGGGTGCGTTTGCATGAAGAAAGGGGCAATGAGCGCAACGATGACCGTGAAGAGGCCTTCGAAGAAGAAGATATGGCGCCAGGTGTGCAGCTTCATCGAAGCGATTCCAAACTCGGGGATCTGGGTCAAGCCTGCGGCCAGGAGGCCTCCGAAGGCACCTGCCAGCGAACTGGCCGAGACAAAGATTCCGATGCGGAAGAGAAGCTCTCCTCTCTTGTAAAAACAAGATAGGAAGAAAGCAATACCAGGCATGGTACCACCCTCGGCAAGACCAAGGATGGCGCGAGCGGCAAACAGACCTTGGTGGCTTTTCACAAAAGCCGTGCAAAGCGACACGAGGCCAAAGGAGAAAACCAGAAACGGAATCCAGAATCGAGGGCCGACAGCCTTCAGAATGATGTTACTCGGAATCTCAACGCTAAGACGAATTAGTTGACGCAAACGATACAGAAATCAGAATGAGACGCACGCAATGTAGGTAAAGTAGAAGATGGTCAAAGCCCAGTTGAAACGAAAGCCGACGAGCTCGAGGTCGTCCTGCATTCCTTGAATGCGTGCATTACCTGAACGAGAGGTTAGACTCATTTCACTGCTTTTCGATTGTTGCTACCATTGAATCATACCGACGTTCGCTCTGTCGAGGAAACAGAGCAGGTAAAGCAGAGTGACCAAAGGAACAACCCGGAAGTCAAGCTTCCTGCGGATTTTCCTCTCTTCATCGTCGGTCCAAGTCAGACGGCTCCTGTCGCTGTCGTTGTCGCTCGTCGAAGGCGACGCAGAGTCAACCTCGCGTTGGTTGAGCTCGGGAAAGTCGTTCTTCTCCAAAGCGGGATCCATGGTTGGCCTCAGCATCCTGACGGTTGGAACGGGCCAACTGCAGCGAATCCTGGAATCCTAATATAATCAACCCCAGGGTTTCAGATCGTGCGGAGACCCCAGATTCTTTCTCTTGGATATGGGGTATGTGGCTGTTCGTCAACCGATCAACCGAAGGGCCCGAGGATGAGGATAGAGGTAAAGAAAGCAGAAAATCGGCAGGTGAGGACGGCAAACGGGATGGGTGTATGAATTTTTGGCCGGGTCCCTACTATCAGGCTGAAGGCCAACCGTGCACGAACTGCCGCGTCTTGGATGCTTTCTTCGGGCGCCGCCATGGCTGCTCTAAGGGCTTGGCCGTGGCCAGGCATTCGCCAGAAGAGAGCTCCAGCCTCAGGTAGCGGAGCCAGAAAACCTTGGCCCTGTATAGCCCTGCAGATTAAGCTTAACATGTCCGCCTCGTGAACTGCACGTGGTCACGGCAGATGTAGAAACACGGTTGATGCTAAGTTGCGAGTCTTGCGTGTCCAAATAGTGTTGGTAATTCTGTCTGTCTGTATGTCACAACATGCAATCAACTGTTGTCTGGATTTCAGTTGAGGAAGGCTTTGACCCACCCCCAAGTCGCTAACGGGTGGGGAAGTGCGATCTCGGCCGCTTTAATCCAAACGTGGCGTGTGCGTTGTTTCGCGAGATTACTGGACCACCCAGACTCGTGTTGCTTCGAAAATAGACATGAAGAATGTCTTTCTCAGACTTTCCAGATGAAGCGTGAACCACACCACGTTCGATCTCAAACATCTTCATGAACGACTCCAAGCTAGAAAGCCTTTGTTCTTGGGCTCTCAGACCTTGGACTTGGTGGTACAGGGGCCCGGACAGCCAACGCTGGCAGCGTTCGCGTAACCTCGGGGAGCCCTCCTGCGTCGAGGCAACGGCAGTTTGTCTGGCTGGTTTGCTGTGCATGTCGACATGCACGTCCAGCGAAACAGCATGCATTGTGAGACTGAGGGCTTCGGGGAAGCAGCATGATCTGCGCCGAGTATGCGGGGCTCTCGAAACGGTCAACGTGCACACGCGACTGCACTGACACGGGAGCTCTTTCGCTAAGCGACCTCAGCCGCGTTCGCCACGGTCGAGCAGGCAAAGAAACCTTGCAACCAAGGAAACAGCTCCGCTTCTGGGCACTGATCCGTTGCTCTCCAAGATGCTTCCGCAACTTGCTTTAGGGCTTTTGTTGGCTTCCGGAGGTGCTGTCGGCAATGTCACGCACAGCGGCAAATCCGTCGAGGTCGGCGATCGCGTAACGTATCACGGCACTTACAAAGATGGAGTGGAAGCGTTCCTTGGCATCAAGTACGGACAAGACACCTCTGGGAAGAACCGCTTTAAGGCTCCCAGGGCCTACACTCCGACTCCTGGCTCATCCATTGACGCCACTTCTCCCGGCCTAGCATGTCCACAGGACTCTTCTGTCGGTGAGAGCTTCCTGCCTCTATATCTCACCGTGTTCAGGGAGTATTCGGAGGACTGCTTGAGTCTCAATGTCAACCGACCCAATGGCACAAATAAGGGTGATAAGCTTCCTGTCATGGTCTTCATTCACGGTATGTCTATCCGCAGATGGTGCTTACTGATGACCGCTAATGCACCCACAGGAGGTAGCTATATCGTTGGCAGTAAAGATGAACTCACCTCCCAGCCTGCTGGCTTAATTATTGAGTCCGTGAACAATGGCCTACCGGTCATCCATGTAAGCCTCAATTACAGGCTGGGCATATTCGGCTTTGCGAAATCTGCTGCTCTGCCTAGCCACAATGCGGCTCTGAGGGATCAGCGTATGGCGCTCGAGTGGGTCAAAGACAACATCGCTGCCTTCGGTGGTGACCCTGAGAACGTCACCATCCATGGTCAATCTTCAGGCGGTGAGACCTGCCCTCCCATAGAGCGATTCTTGAATAATCAGATTTTGACATTAGACAGGTCTTTCAGTCGGTTTGCACATCATGGCGTATGGGGGCGAGAAGCCAGTGCCCTTCCAAAAAGCTGTCTGTCAGTCCCAGGCACTTGAGCCAGGCATCACGGGCGAGTACACCAGCAACGCTATGGCAAGAGTGCTGAATGCGTCCGAATGTAATACTACGTCGATAGATTCTCAGGCCACCATCGACTGCTTCAGAGGACTCAGCATAGAGAAGCTTCTGCAGCTGCAAACTGAAACGGCGGGCGACAAAGAGAATATTGGCGATATATGGCTCCCTGTGGTTGATGGCGACTTCCTGCCGTCAGCGCCATCGGAGCTGGTTCGTGAAGGACGCTTCGCCGCAATCCCCACCATCATGGGCTGGACCGAAGACGACACCGCGCCGTTCGTAGACATCATCATCAAGACCAGCAACGACACCACCAAGTTCTTCCGAGACTACGCCCCATCTATGTCGGACGCGAACTTGCAGAAGCTGCTGGATCTCTATCCTGTTGGCGAGTTCACGGCGAACCGTGCGGCCAACCTGAGTGCAGAGTTCTATCGCTCTGCCCGGATACTGCGCGACATTCTGATGGTGTGCGAACCATTCCTCTATGGTCAAGCGCTGTCCAAGAAGGGCCAGCCGGTGTATTTCTACGACCAGAATCAGACTGTCGTCGATAAGCCTTTGGAGTCGCTTGGCCTTCCCGGACTAGGTGTAGTGCATACCTCTGAGTTCGCCTACGTCTTCAACAACATCTCGCACTATGACAGTGAGTAGAAGCACAATTTCACAAACTACGAGCGCAATGCTAACGAGCTGCACTAGTCAACAACTACACGTACAGCCCCACCGCCTCAGACGAGCGCCTTGCCATCCGTGAGACACGGAGCTGGTCTGCCTTCGCTTCCCATGGCCATCCTTCCTTGAAAGGTCGTGGAACTCTCGAAGGGTGGGAGCCTGCTTTCGGCTCCCCGAACGAGACTCGCGTCTTCGTGATTGGAAGCGTCGAAGAGGGTCTTCATTCGCTCGGCGACAGCTCCGTGATCGGGCGGCAGAAGCTGCAGGAGCGGTGCGATTTCATCAACAGCCCGGAAATCATCGAGCAGCTGCAGTTCTGAGATAACCCCGAGATCTTTACACGGCGAGCTTTGGATGCACAATTCTACCGCGGATCATATTTGCCTTCATGTGGATGCGACAAGATACGTGCGAACGCCATGGTGGCAAATTGCTGAGTTTGATGGGCGGGCTCGGAGGTCTGAATTTCTTAGCGCCGCTGCCTTGGTGGACAAATGAAAGTCTCCCGGGCGATGGTCGTCGCAGGGTACAGTTGAGCACAGTGTTGCTCGGAGACCACCTTGAGGGTCTCCGTTGCGTCCTGCACAAGTATTTGATAATGCCCTCATCACGTGAAGATTGGACAAGAATTGGCCGCGATGTGTTGTGGACCAAGGGACACAAGCGAGGACTGGATCGTCGCCTCGGAGGTCTGTCCGCCGTCCGTCCGTCGCCATCGTTGTCATCCGCAGGCCGTCGGCGAAAGGCCAAGTGGCTTGCAGTACAGCGGTCTCGAGTACTTGAATGATATGGTCGTATAACTTGGACGATAATCATGCCTGCTTCTTATCATATCGCATGGCAATCACGGCAATGTTGTCTCGCATGGTCCGTGCGTGATGGCATCTCAGGCTTGCCATGGCGCGTTCGGCGACGCGGCGGCAGCTCCGCCCTGTTTCATCAAACCGTCTTTCCGTGCCGTTTGGGCACACAGTAGGGTCGAGTCGTGGCTCACTCCTCCTGCCATCCACCTCCTCGTGATGATACCTTAATAAGAGAGCGCTGGTCGACTGCAATAGTCCCACATCGCATGCCCATAAGTGACACTCGTGGCGCTGCCGGTCGGTAGCAGCCGTGAGGCGGCGCCTTGCGCCGTCTTGTCGCAGCGGCAGATGCAAATGGAGCGCCAGCGTGAGCGCGAGCTCGCCAAGTGCGTTACAGTAACACCATCATCTGCGCACGCCCGTAGCGTATGGCTGATTCCCGACCGACAGGTATTTTCGGAGCGCTTCCATTGAGCCCGTGCGTGCTGGGGTCGAGCGTGCTATTGCAGCCGGAGCTCAGCGGTCCAAAGACGCCACCCTCACTGCGCTTGCGCAGCTCGGAGCGCTCAAGTTGCAGTGTGAGCGGTCGTTCATTTCCATAATTGACCAATCGCACCAATATATCATCGGCGAGGCCACCAGAACACATTCGCTGCAAAAAGATGCGGCGGCCTCGCTTGACGACTCGCTGTACCTGGGTGTTCGCGCGCTGGAACTGCACTGGGGCGTGTGTCCGACTACCATCCAAGTCTTCACGGGCGTTCGCAAGAGCATTTCCACCGAGAACGTCTCCGCCGACCAGTCCCAATTTGTGATCCGCGACTTCACACGTGAGGCGACCTATCGGGACCGCGAATACATTGCAGGATGGTATGATCAGCCCTGGTGCTGCCTTCAATCTCCGCGCTGATGCATTTCTCTCCAGGCCGCACATGCGTTCGTACGCAGAGGTGCCTCTAAAGACCCAGACAGGCAGCGTGATCGGCTCTTATTGCGTTGTCGACACCAAGCCGCGGTCATATTCACCTCTCGATATCGAATCTCTCACTGAAATCGCCGATTCGATCATGGGCCACCTCGACTTGCTGCGCATCAAGCAAGACCATGAAAGGGCGCAGAAATTGGTACATGGGCTGAGCTCTTTCGTGAGAGCCAGTCTCGATCCAAATGCTGGTGGGGAGCCAGTCTTACCCATCTTGCAGAGTCAAGACACGTCCCCTCACGCGGAGATTGATGGTCGATTCAGCGCAGCCGCTCCTCCAGATCTGGGCGCGGCAAATAGTTTTGCGCCAACACAGTCTACTGAATCTAGAGCTCCGTTTGAGGCAGAGGCACTATCAATAAATCTAGAGAAGCCCCTCAGTCGCTTGGACCTCGACGAAGAAGCCGTCATGGAGTCCAAACCAGAACGCCAGACAGATCCAATCTCACAAGATTTGCAAACACCATCAGACGGTATGGTGGCAGACTCCCACAGCTTGACGGTTTCAGTGAAGCAGCAAAAGCCGGAGCCAGCCGAATCCGGAGATGACGCGGTCTTTTCCAAGGTTGCTGATCTGGCGTGCCGGGGTAACGATGTAGACGGTGTCCTCATCCTGGATTCGGAAGTCGACGAATCGTTCGAAAGCACGAAAGACACATTCTCACCCTTCAGTCCGCGTGGGCAAGACGACACTGGATACTTTAGAGACCCTGGATACTTGAGATCAGAATTGATGTGCAAGCAACTAGGGCTGGCGTTAAATGCCAAAGGCGATGGTGATTCTGATAGAAGGCGACCAAAGACTAGAAGCATACCCGCAGCCATGGTCCGCAAACTTCTCGAACAGCACCCTGCAGGAACTATTCTTACGAGAGAAGATGACGCGCCGGCATTGGACCAGCGCATTAAGTCCTCTGCACATGGATCGGATCTTACGCCGACCACTCCTCAAGCATACGGTGCGATAGACACACTGTTCGAGTGCCTGGGAAGCCCGCTCTCGGTGGTTTTGGCCCCCATGTGGGGCGCAAACCATCGGAAGTGGTCTCTCTGCATGATCTGTTGGACCTCTGATCGCTCGAGGACGTTCGACAACGACGATATCTCGCTACTCAGTGCTTTGAACAATAGCATCGTTGCGGACATAGCACGAAAAGACGCAATCTCGACTTTCCAGACAAAGAATGATTTCATGTCCACGATCTCGCATGAACTCCGTTCTCCTCTGCATGGCATACTGGCCAGCGTGGAATTGCTTGAAGAGAAGCGAAACGACTCAGAGGCCAAAGCTTTTCTACGAAATATACAGAGCTGCGGGACCACGCTTCTGGACACCATGGATCAGTTGCTGGAATTTACAGAACTCAACAGCGTAGAGGCGCATATCAAGTCTGTAGAAAGTGCTGCAGACGTAGAGACGCCTACTTCGGCCACGTCTGCATCGAGGAAAACCAGCGACATCTCTACCACGCTAGTACTTGCAAATCTTGGAGCTCTGGTCGAAGAGGTTGTAGTCAGCATGGAGATAGGTCATGCCTACAAACAATCACACAACCAGGCGATGAAGATCGAGAGGAGAGGCTCAACTTCTGGCTTTTCTCCTGTTGAGCTGGTCCCTGTCACGACGTTGCTCACGATTGATCCTCGTGCCGCAAGACCTGTGCAACTGCAAGTCGGAGCTCTCCGACGAATCATCATGGTTCTTTGCTCCAACTCGCTGCGGTTCACGTCGCGTGGACACATTGAAATCGACGTTTCCCTGCTCAGCGAAAACGAACAATCACATGGCCAAGCTATCAGACTCAGCGTGAGGGATTCCGGCAGAGGAATTGCTCGGGAATATCAGGAAAGCCGCTTGTTCGATCCGTTCTCACAAGAACACCCCGTCCAGGAGGGCACAGGTCTGGGTTTGCACATCGCCCGACGACTCGTTCGGGAACACAAGGGATTCTTCGACGTCAGGAGTGAGATTGGCGTCGGCACTGTCATGGAAGTCATCATACCCTTTGGTGACAAGATGATGCTCGAAAATCCCTCCGACGGCACAGACGTCTATCTACCTAAAAGCCTTGTCACTCGATTGGAAGGACTCAGCGTCTGCCTGCACCAAAGCTTGCGTCTGCCCGAGACTTCCAAATTACATTCGCCCCTGGATCTCCATGATTCAACAGAGACGGTGCTGGCACGATCGCTATGTATAACTTTATCCGAATGCTTCGGCATGAAAATCGTCAGAGAAGATCAGGCACCGGACGTCTGGATTGAGAGCGATAGAGGTGAACTTTTCATTTCGACCTCCCAGCGATGCGCCAACTGCCCAGGCCTTGAAGTGAAAGCACCGTTAGTGTCTATCTCAACCCCTCTCGAGGACATCTGTACTGATTTATCCCAGCATTTCCCCTAAAGCCGTTCTCGCGACCCTAGTGCACGTCCTAGGTGCCTACAGCGACCTCGACGACACTGCACGGCATGTCCTGCGCCACTTTGCGCCGAACAAGATCTCCAATAAGGAATCACCCCCTGCCGTACAGCAACCAGCCCGTGCCATGCCGGAGATGTCTGACCATCCAATCAATGACGCTGAAAGTCCTCAAAACGAAGGCTCCGGCGAGGTTCCGGAGTCCGCCGTGCAGACTTCCAAGAACTTCCTTCTCGTCGACGACAACCAAATCAACCTCAAGGTGAGCTGAAAGAGAAATGCAACCGGTTGTTACATGTCAAAGCTAATCGTGGAACCCTCTCTTTATTAGGTACTGGGCACTTGCATCTCAAAGATGGGCTACGCACACACATACGCCAACGACGGCCAAGCTGCTGTAGAAGCGTTCCAGCAACAGAGTTCAGGGCCATACAGCGTGGTTTTCATGGACCTATCCATGCCCGTTCTTGATGGTTTCGAGGCTACCAAGCGCATGCGGAAATTAGAGATCGACGAGGGATGGCCGCGCGCTAGAATTGTCGCCATCTCGGCTTTCGGGACAGAAGTGAGCAAAGGGAAAGCAAAAGAGTGCGGCTGTGATCTGTTCCTTGCGAAGCCGGTGAGTATGAAGAAGGTGAAGGATATGGTTCGGCTGTGGGAGGAGGAAGCTCTCGAAGCTCCTTCGCACGAGGTAGGAAACGCTATTCAAAGCTGAAGAGAGCTCGCTGGAACGGGAACACCCATCAACGCAGTCAGTATGACAATGAGAAAGGCTATGAAACTTCATCTACAAGCCCAGGCCATCGATCGTTTCTTGTGCGACAGCATTCTCATGTTGCGAGGCCAGCCTCGAACGCGATCCATTTCGCCTTTCAACACACGTCGTGTACACCATTCATCGAGCAGCTCCTATGCGTTCAACAGCTGGCTGGATCCATCGATACTTGAATTGCCTTGTTCTCTCCCGAAATGTAGGCTCGGATCTGGCTCTCCTGAAAAAGTAAACTCCTGGTCCCCGTCCATAGACTCGGTCATTCTGGCCGAGCGAGTGCCGCTTTACAATGGGCTCCATAGTCATCGAAGTTCCCTCTATGGCCGGCCTCAAATACCTGGCGATGTATGCTGCTGATACTCCCACGGTCCAAGCATCTCTGGCAGCCTGGGACATCCGCCGGGCGTATTCCTCTCTTATCTGACCCGTGTTTTGGTCCGGACTGATGTACACCAGCGCGAGTATCTTCTTGTTCCTAGGCTCGAAGAGGCCATCTTCAATGCCCCCGCGAAGTCGAGAGAAAACATTGTCGCCGGCCTGCAACGCCAGCGAAAGCTGCGCGATCTTCATCCCTCCACTGAAGATCTTATCAAGGTACACGGGGCACTCGAATTTCTCGTACAGACCCCGGCGCACGCCCTCTTTCCGGTCCAGCGTTTCCACGTCTTTCGGGTAGACCGAAAAGACCAGGCCTTCGACCCAATGTCCTTCGCGGGAACGCACGACGTTCGCAACGCCGCGCGTGTTGATCTGCCACCGATGGCCGTGTAGGATGGCTGTGCCTTCGAATAGGCTTGTCGGACAACGCTCGGCCATCTGCTCGATCAGCATGTTGCTGCCGAACGCGAAATAATACCTCTTCCGGTGAACTTTTAGCATGTTGCCGAAGTCGGTTCAAGCTTCTCGTTGCCAGCTGCCAGTCACGGACGGATATGGTCGATAGTTATGGCCGCAACATCACGTCGACAAAGCTTGGGTTTAAAGCTGAGGTCTATCAGGCTGAGGTCGACGAGGCTGTTGCGAAGATGGCTGTAAGCTGCATCAGCCTTGCAGCAGCATGCAGCCGTCGGCTGATGAGCTGTACCTCCATGGCTGAGGCCACGGTACTACCGTGACTCACGATGAAGGCATTGCTTGTGAAGGTACTAATACAAAGTCCCGCTCAGGCAGGTCTCGAGTAGCTTCATCGGGTGTAGCTAGGCAGCATTGTGGCAGTGGTCTTGATCACACACCAACTCAGGCTCTTCTTCCCGCAGCGGTTTGCCTTGACGCTTCATTGCTGCGGCTCACCGGCGGGTTGGGTACGCTGACCTGGCGAGTCTATTTGACATTTGCTCGACGCTCAGTCACATTTCACTTGCCAGCTGAGGCGAAGCAAGGCAATCAGGCAAAGCATGACCAGAGCGGCCTCTTGTTCGTCCCGCATCTGGCCAATAGCCAAGGTCTCCATGGACTGTGAGCATAGCAACGCCTTCCAGCCTGAGGCGAAACGTAGTCAGGTGGCGAACATGTTCTCTGGGTCGGCAGGACTACGCCTCTCCCGGTCACTAAGTCACTCTTCTGATCGCGCGAGATAGCAATGCACTATGAATACAGGAATGGCCTTACAGTAGGTCTTGGTGTCTGCGTAGCACCTCTTTTTGCCAAACACTTCCATACTCCTCGCACATGATGGCAGCAGCCATGACAACAATTTCCTATCATTTTGGCGTCGAGATTGAGATCATGGCGAAACCACATCAGATTCGAGAGACACCCCTCAACCAGCTCCTCTATTGGGAGAAGCTAGGAAAGGCTCTTGAGAAACGTGGCATCAATGTAGAGGTTGACAAGCCACATGGGCCCTACCGTAAGAACAAAGAGCGCTATACCCGAGGATGGTGGATTACGAGAGACGGTTCGCTCGTCCGTCACCAAGATGAAAGTGTGTATGAATCCCGAAACGAACAAGACATGACCGAACAGTCAGCTGATGTTTGGATCGAAAGTCGCATTCGAAGCGGTATCTCCAATCCTGAACACTAGCAACGGGTGGGAGCACCAAATCGACATGTTCTGGAAGGCCTACAGCAAAGTCTTCCATCAGCCTCGCTCCCAGTCAGAATCGTACTGTGGAGGCCATATCCACGTCTCGTCCTCATCACAGGAGTGGAGCACGGATCAGCTCAGGAACATCGCCTCTGGCATCTTCCACTTCGAGCATTTCATCGAAGACATGATTCCCGCCTCTCGTCAAAACAACCAGTTCTGCAAGAAGAACTCTGCGAACTCCAGATTCTTGAGGTCATGTCGGGGAAATCCCCGGAAGTTCTTCGAGAAAATCTCAGATGCAAGCCGCGGAGAGATCTGGGGGCTGATGCAGAATGATCGCAAGGTCCTTTGGAACTTCGCACACGTCGTCAAGGGCGGGACGGGCTCGATCGAGTTCCGTGGCGGCCGATGTTTCCGAGGCCCGCAACGAACCAAGGCCTGGATTGCATTCGCAGTTGGGTACATGCACTTGCTGCAGGGCATGGTGAGAAGTACCTCGGATGCAGATCGCATTACTTTGATGCTAACTTCTACAAGCCCTTCTGGGAGTACAAAGTGCACAGGCGTGAGGTCTACTCCACCGAAGTCCTGTATGAGAAGATCAAAGCATCCGCCAGCAAGTTCTACATGGACCAGTACCTCCCTCCTCGATATACTCAGTTGAACGAATCAGAAAGCTGGTCGGTCAGTCCCCGGTTGCGGCATGTTTGGTACCATTTAGTATGCGAACTGACCTTATTCAGGAATAGGTGGGAAGCCTCTGATGAAGAAGACACGTTGGATGCCGAAGATACGGGACGCGTAACACTTCTTCTGTCGCGCTTTTTGCAGTTCGCGTTCGGTATTGCGGTCGCGTGCGTTTACGGGATAGACAGATCTCGGTCGCTACACTCGGAGTCGCCGAGGGGCATCGAATGGCTCTTCGCCATGGTGGTGGCCATCATGTCCACGTCGACGGTGGGGGCTTACGGGTGTTTAGGAGTTTTGACAGATCGGTTTCACCAGCACCGAGGGTTTTTCTGGGATTGGGTCCTTTTGTGTGTTACCCTCGTGCCAATGTAACGTTTTCATCTCCGCATTAGCTGACTGACGTGTTCAAATAGCATCCTTTGGGCCGCAACATTCGTCAGATTCAGCGTCATCTCTCTCAACGAATCTACTTCGGGCAACAATAGGAGCATGAAGGCCTTCGTATGGGTCGATCTCGTGAACATGCTGCTGTGGTGTCTGACCGCTGCAGTATGTTCCATCAGAGCGTATGATTCGCATTGGCACACCCTCTCGAATCCTGGTAAGCACGGCCTTGCCGATATTGAGGCTCTACGACGAAGATGACATTCTACTCGCGATGAGTATTGGAATGGAGAGAAGACTCGTTGTTTGATATGCAGATTTTGATCGCATATCCAAGACTTTGTGACAGACGCGCTGTCTGAGTACGCAATGGAAGGTTGGAACAGAAGGTAGCACGTTGCTTTGGTGTCGAATATTGAGTTGTATGCCACAGATCTCTGGATGATTGGTAATAAACTCACCGGATCACACTTCTACGACGACCCCACTCAGCCCGTGTGACATTTGTGCTTGAGAACAAAGTACTTCTCGAGCCAGATCGTTCTTCCGGCTTCCGAACTCTTGCAACTAGTGCGAAGATAGAATCTCATTGCATCTATCGTACAAATCATCTTTGGCGCCAAGTGACCGTCGAGTCATGAAGAACATTAGCCGGGTACGAAAGTCAATCTGCACCAGTGGGTCGTCGTATTCGGTCTCACGCCGGTGTAGCCGAGTTGACAGCTGACGCATGAAGCGGTGCCTGGATGGTGTCGACAGCTCAGGCATCATTCGGCCATCTACACTCGGCCAGATCGATATATAGACTCGATGATAATGCCGTTGAGTTCTCTTTTGGACTCGAAACCATTCAGACCTGTGGCTACATCGCTCGCACAAGATGCAGTGGATTAATAATGACGAGGATGACTACGAAAATGCAATCGATCTCTCTACACGGCCTCGTCCAGATTCGACTTACCATCAACGCCCGCGACTATCTCGCACGCACTCTGCTTATGAGCTACGATCACCTGGGTCTATCCTGCCCCAGATAGGGCCACTGGCCCCTGCACCAAGGGATCCTTCATTCGGTCCCAGTCCACGAGAGCCGCTCCCACGGTCAAGGATGGACTCGCTGCCGGGACTCGCCAGCCTCCCAGAAAGAAGCGTACCTCGGGAGTCCCTCATCTCAGAGGAAAAGGTCGATCCAGCACATCTCGTGGAACAATACCAACATCTGGAGAACAGGATTAACACGCCTCCACCGATGAGTCTGGCCGCGCAAAGCGCAATTACTTGTGGAGACTGGCCGGATCAGGCTGAAGATGCAGCGAAGCTCATCATTTTCAATACCCAAACGAGCAGACACGACGAGAATTCTCCGAAGACGGCCAATCTCAACTTAGCTGCCACACAACGCTTCGTGTTGGCGAGGCTGCAAAGGAGGATCATTCATGCCGCAGCCAGGTTCTACCGTGGGCCGTCACGAGGCCACCTTACATCTGATGAGCTTGAACAGCTGATCTCTGAATACTGTAAGTATGCTTCCTCAGGATTGTCCCCGTACTCAGCCGTGCTAACACGGGTCTTATACAGGCAACGCCGTCCGCAATCTCGACTACATGCGGTGGCACGCCAGCAACCACGCGAAGGAGAACGACGAAGGCGACATGTTCTACCTCCAATCATCCAAGCACTTCGTGCGGCTAGCCATGGAAGAAGGGGGTTTGGTGCCGGATCACGTTCTTCCCGCAGGACAGCTGCCAGTCGCCCGCGACCATGAAGACCCCCAACTTCCCGGGTTTCCGAAATCTGTTGCCAACAAGGAAGCCGATTCTGAACAATTCCTTATGAGGTTGACCATGGCGTCTCATGGCGGTATGTTCGTGATCGTGCCGATGCTTATCATGGCCACGGTCCCTGGCAAAATCGCAAGTCTGGTGACGACGGTCGTTGCGATGCTCGCGTTCGCGGTTGGGATCACGTTCAAGACGCAGCTGAAAGCTGACCAGGTGCTGGCAGCTACCGCCGCTTATGCCGCCGTGCTCGTAGTTTTTGTTGGGACGAGTCTTTCTCCCTCGAATGGTATTTGAGGTGTGATAAGAGGTATATATCTTTTGATCATCACATTCTATACAACACATTCCGTGGTTCATACGACCACAGGTCAACTTCAACCTCACATGACAGCAGTCACCTGGATCAAGAATCCAACAATTCTATCCCGACTGAACGAAACCCTTGTCTAGATAAAGCTAACTATACATCTTCACTTGGTCCTCAGACCAGTCCCAGTATTCCTTCCCGAGGCGTGCTTCTGCCAAATCCTCACGAATTGGTTCCTTCTTACCGAAAGGCGAAACTATGAAGGAACGATGATTAGTGACATTCAACAGGAGCGCTTTCCATACTTGACTTACTCCAACCCCCGTTGTCTGCTTTCGTGATAGACTTGTCCAACCCTGCGTATAGCTCGGTATACGCCCCATTGATAGGTGGATGAGCTATCAATTTCTGTGTGAGAGACGTGCGAGTTAGCATACAGCGGTGGCGGTGGAAGATAGAAACATTGATGAACATACAAACATTGCCAGTTGAATTCTGGGCATGTTATCTTGAAGGTTTGTGACAAAGTTGCCGGGGTTCAAGGACTGTTCGAGAAATGAGTCAATCATGCACACGTACGACGACATGGTCAAAACGAACCAGGCTGATGATTCCCGAGCCAGCCGTTTGTCTCGCGAATTCGGCGGCATGGATGACAGAGCCAGCTTTACTCCGACAATACTTCGACCAAATGCCTTCTTCTTCATGGTAGTCCATGTTGCCAAAGTCAATGGCGGGCTTCGGTGCACTGTCCGCGGCGCTAGAGGACACCCAAATCACTCTGACGGAGTTCTCATCTGCCTTCTTAGCAGTCTCAATCAGCGTCGGGCGTAGGAGCTTGGTTAAGAGATAATGTCCAAGATTGTTGACGCCAATCTGCAGCTCATAGCCCTGCTTCGACTTCGAGCCTTGCGGGGGCACCATAACGCCAGCGTTGTTCCATAGCACATCCAGGCGACTTTCATAGGCGAGAAATCGATCCACCGAAGCTTTGATCGTAGACAGGTCGTCGAGAACCAAGGGGATGAAGATCAAGTCCCCATGCGATGCCGGATGCGCCTCACGAATCCGACTAGCAGTCTCCTTGGCCTTTTCCTCGGATCTCGCTGCGAGATAGACCTTGCCGTTACGCTGGTAGAGTATCTTTGCGAGCTCCTCGCCCAGACCACTGGTGGCGCCGGTGATCATGAATACCTACATTAGTCAGGGGTCGATCCTCCGACGACAGCGGGACCATCTCACCTTGCCACTCTGATCGGGCAGATTCTCCGCTGTAAGCGGAGCTGGCGCAGGACAAAAGGTGGTCATTCGAACCATGGCTGCGTCTTGTGAACGGACAAGGTGATATGCGAGAGAACAGCAAGGTTTTGTCAAGGAGTAACGAAGATAGGGATGGAGAGATGTATGGTGAAATTGCTCCTACGTACCTGTGCTTTATACCTACTCTGTCCCCTGGCCATCACTGAGTCCTCACGTGTTTTTCTGTGTGATCTGGTTCTGTCAGCACATTGCCATGGCTCGAGTTACCGACAAGCGGTAGCACTAGCGGAGATCTGCACTGTAGTCGGTAGAAGACATTGCGTGCAGATAGATACTAGCGGGCGAGAGCCCTATGCGGTGCATGGCACTTGGGCTGCCTTCGGAGGCTGGCTATTGGCCACTGAGTGCCTCAGGCGAGCGCTAGCGGGTGCTAGCGGGTGCTAGCGGGTCTCCAGCGGTCGCACTAGCGCACAGCAGTGCCTCCGCGAGCGTGAATAATAATAAAATGCAGCCGACGCCGATTGCGTACCGAGAGAATGGTCTAGAATACCTCAAGTCCGCTGTCGACATGGCCGTAAAAGCCGCTTTCTCCGGGAGAAACTCAGATACACATGATGTACATGAACGTCTCCTACGCGTCTCCCAACCAACCCACGCTCAACTCCAACAGTTGTCCAGCAAATACACCATATGTCACACACCATCCGCGTGGGCGCCACTGGCCACATTGGCTCAGCAGTCAAGAGCAAGACGGAGAATGCGCTGATGAAGCTTGGCTGAGGGGCGGTTGGTCCCAGCGTATACATCGATCATATCGACCGAGGCCCTGGCAAGGGCTTGCATGGGTTTGGCAACCGGAGATGGGAAGCCTCTGCCACAGACAGATGGCGTTAAGACGGAAGAGAGGCTAGTGCGAAATGCTGCGCCAGGAAAATTACGGAGCAATCGATTCAGCAGTAAAAAGAGTCAGCCAGGCGTACCTGGTACTCTTCTCACACGCCGTGGTCCTATGTTGTGATCTTGACGGTATCGTACTGCATCCTTTCAAGCGCGCAGTATTCTGTGCCCAATCGCCACCGACAACCAAATCCTCGTAAGCATCTTTTGGAATCCTCTAAGCAGATGCGTGCATTTTCATCGCCACTCTCGTGGTACAGCCACTGGAAGGTCATCGCTGCGCAATAAAGCGCATCAAACCCGATTGGACTGATGTCATGTGGCTCGGTCATTCTAGCCAGATACAATATCTCTGCGCTGGCCTTATGCAGACTGTCGACAGCTTTTCGCTGGAGCGATAGCTGGTCGTCTAGTTCAGAGTCCATTGACGAGTCCAGTGACGGGTAAGGAGAGGAATCCGTTGTTGATTCGGACCTCTCCGGACACGAAAGCTTGTCCAACAGAGCGAATAGCGCTGAACAGGCCAGTCCGCGTGAAGCGAACAACTTTCCGTCTCGACTGCCGTCCAGCTGCTCAACGAAAGAATGCAACACGTCGGCCAGAGCCATCGTGTCAGCGGTTGCAGCCACGGTACCCAAGGTTTGCTTCTTTGCGCAAGCCGCGGCGCGTGAGGCAAGAACTGCAGACTGACAAAGGCGAGCAAACGGGGACTGGGGGATTCGATGAGGCGCTGCAACTGAGTGATAAACGACCTCTAGTGGGTTACCGGCGTCCTATTGAAAGACTTAGTTAGACGCTTGTAGGTATGTGTGCTGCCTGCTACCCTTGGTGCAAACTCACCCACATGCTGTCATTTGCGGGCAGAAAGTTGGTGGCAGTGGGCTCAGCCATGGTGCGCTGCTTTTTACTTGTGAGGGCAATGATTTGATCAAAGATGAAAATAGCCCACCATGCCCTCCGTCGCTCCTCGCGTTCGGTCCACGAAGTCTACGTCCGTCAGAATAGCAATCTACTCAGGATTTGAGGGAACATACAACTTTGGGGAGCGTGCCTGCAGATTCACCCCCTGCGGTTAATCCCAATAAATCGGCATATCGTGAGCAAGCGCCAATAGTGAACCATGCTGCTGGATATACGGCATGGCCGTATTCATACAGCGCGACGAGAATCATCGCCTGCAAGCAACAGAAAGACAGATATCCGGCCTCCTGCAGGATGACGAGGAAACCCTTGGCCTCGGCGTACGTTTCTTGTGTATCATCACTGCCGAACGGCGACACAACAAGCTACATTGCTAGGAAAAGCATTGCAAGATCTGGCCCGCCGTTGTGAAGTGTGGCACCTAGGTCGATTCGCTTCTTAGAAATGAAAGGAAGCCAACGATGGACAGTTTTAAAATACGCATCCGATGCATCTACGGCGGTGTTGCCGCGATTGAGGATTGCCAGTGTTTTCTGGAAGCAGCTATCATTAGCGTTTGCCGATCCCAAGGGGATGTGAGGCTCTGTTCACCATAGGGATATTGATAGAGGGTTGAGAAAGCTGCAGACCCATTCGATGAAAGCAGTCGACATCGAGTAGCAAAGCAGAAGGAAAAGATCCATTACTTGAAGCGCGAACAGGCTGCAAAGCAAGACCTCTTCGAGGTGAGACCGTCGGCGGAGTGTAAGTGAGAGCGTGCTCATGATAAAATGGACTTGCCCCAGGCTCAAAGTGTCCGCGGTTTTCTATACTGGCAATGGAGGCAATGGACCGGGCCGGCGCAAGGCCGGGATCGACGTATGCACAAAAACCGCCAGTCCTCGTACAAAGTCCGCATTGTGGCAGAGCTTTATCACACTTCCGCTTCTTACTCTTACACGCTACGCAAGCTGAATCGGCAGAAGCCATGGAAGCTAAATCAGCCGTAACACAGCCATAAGATAGGACGCTAGCCAACAATCAGCGTTACGGTGCACAAGTTTCCCAGGCGCGCAAGACCCCAGGTGCAAAAGACAGCAACAGCGCACGTCGCCTGGACTCACAAGACAGCAATAGCGCGAGATGCTTCGGGAAAACTTCAACGACAGCGTGAAACAATAGGAGAGCGACAGCGCATGAGAGATTGATGACGGTGCACTTGAGACTGACAGCATGTAAGAGAACGCCGCTACCTGAGGTCCCGATCCCTGTAGCGGGGCCAGACAATGGGGTTCCACATCATGCTGTGACAGCCGGCCGGCATATCTACCGAATCGCCACCATTATTACATCAAGAATCCTGTGTTGCTACTCCGATACTGGTGTTATATCAGAAATGTCATGTCAGGGGTAAACATTGCGAAGGGTATTTGTGGTAAAGACATATTAGATAATGCATATATTTTGCACAAAATATTGACTGGTACATACGACCATAGGTCAGTGAAAACTGGGCATCCCGTCCGCTCTGCCATACATAAGCACTGAACCGGGCGACTAGTACTAGAGTGGGTGACCATCTGGGAATCCCGCCTGTTGTATGTTTTTGACTTTTTGCCGCTTTCGCCGTGGCGGACTGTGTTTTGCTCGGAGAATCATCGAGCATCTGATGCTGTTGTGGTAGGTCGCGAGAGCTACTATAGTACGCCGCATGGCGTCGCTTGCTTACGCTCATTACTGTTTCTGCTTTTGTATGGTGCGAATCATAACCCCAACCCTAACCCTGTCAACCCTCAGTCACCATCACGTCCAGGCATGTTACACTCCAGTGGCAGGTGTTGGGGGCTCTCTCGAGCATTCTTAATTTCAGAAAAGCTTCACTCATGTTAAAGCGAAAATGAAGATGTTCACGGGGCATTACTGACGACGCCAGATGAATGTGCTCCGCATGAGTAAGTGTCGTCAATCGAGACTTGGAAGCTTACTAGTAAGAAAGAACACGCTTCGTACGCCAGTCAATTTTTCTATCTCGAGAGGCTGTCGTCTACTTGCTCACACAGGAAACTTGCTCACACAGGAATAAGCCACTGGCTCGGACAAAACGCCCGAAATTCACACCATAAAGTGTCCGAATGTCGAAAGCAACAATATACGTTGCTTCATGCACATTTGCACCGCGAGAACTATATTCTGATTCATACTAAAGTACACATGCTATACTCATACAAACAACACCTCTCTCACCACCCCCCACCCTCAACAGCCTCAATCCCAAGCCTCCGGCAACACTCTTCATACCCCAGCACAGCCATCAGCTGACCGATACCCGGCCCAGGAGTCCCAGCAGCGAGCCTCTCGCGCAAAAAACGCATCAAAGCTTTCTGCCACGCCTTGTACGCCTGCAGAACCTCCTCACGCTTTGCACCATCTTCCACAGCCGCTTCCGCGAATTTCACTCTGTCAATCGCCTGGTCGGTGAAAGGCACGTTGACGGCGGATTCGGAGCCGGAAGGCAGCACGCGGTGCCACACGGCCTCGTTGAGGTATGCGTGGATTCTGGCGCTAGCGCGCTCAAGGTCTGTGGGCGGGCGGGCGAGTGCGGCTTCATTGCTGGAAGGGTTGGGGGTTTCGAATGAGGAGACGAGATAGGGTCGTGCGGCATCGACGTCGCGGAGGAAGCTGCTGGCCAGGGCCTGCGCGTCTTCGCGGAGAGGAAAATCGCTGTTCGGACTGGTCTGGGGTGGCGCGTTGATGTAAGACGGACCGTAGGTGAAGAAGTACCAGTTGCGCTCGACGAATTGGGTAGCGGTCTGGTAGGATTTGTCGTCTGCGAGGAGGATGTTCTTGCAATATTTGGACAGAGATGCCTTTGATCCGTGCTTGGAGAGCGCCTCTGGGTATATTTTTGCGGCGGCTTCTGTGACCTTGTCGACGATGTCGCTAAGTGCCGTCTTGCTGCCATTTCGCGCCTGCTCGATGCGTCGCTGGACGTGGTTTTTCTGCAAGAACCACAACTTTTCCATCAAGACCATCGTGTTGCCCTTCGTGAACTTCAGATCGAAATTTTGAGCGAGCTGATCCATGGTCATGACATCGTCCTTGTTCGGATTGCTCCAGCCTTGTAAAGTCAGGAAATTGCAGAGCGTCTCCGGGAGAATGCCGTGCTCTTCCCGCAGACCTTTGACATCCAGCGCGATGTCTGCGTTACGCTTCGAAAGTTTGGCCTTTTCTTTATCGAGGAGCAGACCAACATGAGCGAAAACAGGCGGCTTCCATCCGAAAGCGGTGTAAAGATCGTGGTGAAGGGGCGTGCTGGCCATCCATTCCGTGCCACGGATGACGTGAGTGATCTTCATGAGATGGTCATCCACAACATTGGCGAAGTGATATGTGGGGGTCCCGTCTGACTTCAGCAAGATGGTATCTGCGGCGTCAAGAGAACTTTCGTCACCCACTGTGCTGGCGGCAGGGCTTCGTTTTAATCGTTTGATGTTGCCATAGATCAAGTCCGGATATGAGCGCTTGTGCACATTCTCGGGTTGCTTGAGACGGACCGTGAATTTGTCGCTGCCAGATTCTGCTCGTTCGGCGGCTTCTGAGGGTGAAATATGTGAGCAGTCCTGGTAGCAACCAGAGGTGACAAACGCAGCAGTCCCAGCTCCGGCAGTTTGAGGCGTGCAGAAACATCGATAAGCAGCTCCATCATCCAACAGGTCCTGGGCATGTTTTTGATAGAGCTCATTGCGTTCTGATTGCCAGTAGGGGCCATGAGGTCCGCCAACACCAGGGCCTTCATCCCACTGAACGCCCGCCCATTGCAGGTCTTCGCAAAGTCGATCAGTGGCTCCCGGAACGAATCGTTTCTGCAGGCGTCAGTTTGGATTCTCGTCGTTGCCTTACATTCACTTAACCTACCTGATCAGTATCTTCGATTCTCAAGATGAACTGGCCCCCCGTTCGCTTGGCGAGCAGATAACTAAACAACGCAGTCCGCAGGCCACCGATGTGCATGTATCCAGTCGGAGATGGAGCGAAGCGAGTCCTTGCGGGATAGTCGGGCAATTTGCCATCCCTTACATGAGCTTCCTTCGTCCTCGGGACGGAAGAGGCAAAGTTCCTCCTATATGGATATCGGTGGCGTTGCGTCCGCAGTCTCGATACTACACGCTGACCGAACGCGCTCGTCAAGCATGATGGACAAACCCATTCCGTTGCCTGCGGTATATTGATTGGCCTCATTGCATGCAGGGACGTGGCGCGTGGGCATGCGCAATGAAGGCTGGCGCGGTGTTTGACGGGAGACGCGCTTGGCTCGGAAGTTCGACGCTCGCAGCTCGCAAACGCCGTGGCCGAGCAAAAGTTCGTTTCCAAAGGCTGCTGACGAAGGCGCGGCTCGAAGCATCATCACTTGCACCACCACCTGCTGCCCTTGCAGTGAAACAATCCACCTTTGAATACTTCGAGACTCCCGTTCTCCTACGTACGACCTGAGGACCTGTGAATTTGCCCATACACATAAACCACATCGACCGCCAAGATGGCCGAAGAGCGGGATCTCTACGGTACGTCGGATTGCGCCAGACCACTTTTCATGCCCATGGCTAACAAGCATAGAGGTCTTGAACATCGAGCGCTCGGCGACCAAGGCTGAGATCAAGAAAGCATACCACAAGGTAAGCAAACTCAAATCAGTCCCTCCACATCAAACCAACCCAGAACTAACACCACCACCTTAGGCCGCACTCGCCTCGCACCCCGACAAAGTCCCCGACGAGCAGCGCGAAGAAGCCGACGAGAAATTCAAAGCCGTCTCGCAAGCCTACGAGATCCTCAGCGATGAGCAATCCCGCGACCTGTACGACGAGCACGGCATGGCGGCTTTCGAGAAAGGCGGGATGGGTGGCGGCGCCGGGCCCGACCTGGACGATATCCTCGCGCAGATGTTTGGCGGCATGGGCGGCGGATTCGAGGGCATGCACGGCTCGTTCGGTGGCGGCGCCGGCGGGCCCAGGCAGCGCAGGGCGAAGGGCAGGCCCGAGATGCAGCAGTACGAGGTCTCGTTGGAGGAGTTGTACAAGGGCAAGACGACGAAGTTCGCCAGCACGAAGAACGTGCTGTGCTCGCATTGCAGCGGGACTGGTGGTAAAGAGAGGGCGAAGGCGAAGACGTGCGACACTTGCAAGGGCCGGGGGACTTCGACGAGGATGAGGCCTGTTGGGCCTGGCCTGGTGACACAGGAAACGGTCAACTGCTCGACGTGTGCTGGAAGGGGCAAGTTCTACGCGGACAAGGACAAGTGCAAGCGCTGCAAGGGCGAGAGGACGATCAAGCAGAAGAAGATCCTGGAGCTCTACATTCCGCCCGGCAGCCGGGAGGGTGAGAAGATCGTGCTGGCTGGCGAGGCGGATCACGACCCTGACGACGAAGAGGCCGGCGATATTGTCTTCGACCTCGTGGAGGAGCCGCACGCCGTCTTCCACCGCGCAGGAGCGGACTTGCAGGCCGAGATCGAGATCACTCTTGCCGAGGCTCTTACTGGTTTCAACCGAACAGTGGTCAGGCATCTGGATGGCCGCGGCATCGCTTTGAACATCCAGCAGCCAGCTGGCAAGGTCCTCCGTCCCGAGCAGATCATCAAGGTTCCCGGAGAGGGCATGCCGCTGAAGCGCTCCGACCACAAGGGCGACCTGTATCTCGTCATCAACGTCAAGTTCCCTGAAGACGGCTGGTTGAAGGACGACGCCGCTGTCCAGAAGGTCAGAGACGTCCTTCCCAAAACTCAGCACAAGGAGGCCAAGCCTGGTGAGACGCCTGAGATCGTTGACGAGGTGGAGTTCGAGACAGTGCCGAACCTCGATGGCTTCGGTGCCGGCAGCGACGACCCGCGCGGCGGTGGAGACTGGGAAGATGACGACGAGGATGGCCCTGCAGGCGCACAGTGCGCGCAGCAGTAGACGACATTGATAGCGGATCACGATACCTGGAGCGGAGAAAAGAGCATAGCACGGCGTCTGGGGAGATGATTATAGAGGACGAGGGTTCTCAGCTCACGTTGATTGCGCGCTGAATTGACCTGTGCATAGACATGACTTGCGTTTAATTTTCGCGGTTGGAACACATGATAAAGAACAAAATCGAAAGTCGATACGGCAATTTGGATCCTTAGAAAGATGAGGTTAAAACCTCTGGCTCACGTTATAGACCCCAGGGCCCGAGTATTGGGGCATATCAGAAAGCAGGAATAAGGCTGGCGATCTTGGTGAAAGGATTGTACGTCGGAGCTATCTATTTGCTATCGACCGGGTATCGGAGCCACATCGCGCCTTTGTACGCCGCGGAGCCATCAAAAGAGAGTTATTCGTAGAAGAGAGGAGAAAGAAAAGGAAAAGGAAACGCCCATCGCCATCAAAAATCGCTCACGAACGCTTTGCAAATCTCAAAATCCCCCTTTGGCAGACCTAAGCCGTCTCGCCGTCCTCGCCCTGGAAAGCAGGCATCGCCCAGCGCTGTTTGTCGTCCTTCATCTTCTTCTTGAACAGATCCAGATCCTTCATCAGCTCGTCCATATCGTCCTGGAACGCTCCGTGGTCGAAGTCGCCCTCATCGTCAGACCCACTATCTCCGACGCCGCTGTCCGAGCCCTCCTCGTACTCGTCGTCCGTGGCATCGTAGTTCTCCGTTTGCAGCTCGCGCGGCAGCACAATCGGATTCTTCAGCTCGCCGACGGCAAGCGCCAAGTGCCTGCGCAGGGACTCAATCTCGACCTGCAGGGCGACGTTCGCGGGCCTCAGCTCGTCGACCTCCATGGTGAGCGCGCGGATCTTGACCTCGGAGACGGCGCGCGACTCCTCCATGGCACGCTGCATCTTGGTGACCTGGCGCTGGTAGTCCTCGAGCTCGTCGCGGGCGCGGTCCGCCTCGTCGCGCTTGCGCACCGTCGCCGCGTTGACGGACATCTGCAGGTTCTTGATCGTCTCCTGCATCTCCATGATCTTGGCGTCGCGCTCGGCGGCCGAGACGGCGTCCTGGTTGACGTGGGCTTTGGTGCGGATGCGCTTGGCTTGGTCGGCGTAGCGTAGGGTCGAGAGCGTTTCCTCGTAGTCTGTTGGCGAGATGCAGGCCACCATGGCCGTCTTGGAGTTGCCTCCCAGGCTGTCTTTGAGCAGCCAGGTGAGGACTGAGTCGCGGTAGGGGACCATTTCGGCGCGGCGGCGGGACTGATTTTGGGGCATGCTTCTGCGGCTCGCCGCCTGTCTCTTAGGGTCCGAGAGAGCGGCGATGACTCGTCCGAGAGTGCTCAACGACTGATTGATGTTGCTACCTTCGCGGAGACGTTGGCCTGTCGCTTCAGTGCGTCCGGCACGCTCAGAGCCTGCCAAATCGACGAGTCGCATGCGGGCAAGGCGTTCAATGGTGCTATCAGAGCTGAGGTCGTGCTGGATTTGCTTGAGCGTGAGGGTAAAGACGGCGTGAGAGCGGGAAGAGGTGTCGTTCATCTTTGTGCTGGCTGTCGTCCGGTTCATGTCGCCAACTTTCATGAGACGCACAATATCCTCGTAGTTCCGCACAGGCTCGTCGGTGAGGTTCTGCACGTACACGCCGTCGCTCTTGGATTCGCGGATCTTCAGGTAGTTCGGGGAGTTGCTCTTCGGTGTGAGCAGGTCCTTGACGTGCTCGTTGTAGATCTCGAAGTAGGAGACGTGAACCTTGTATGTTATAGCACTGTTCTGCTCCATTTCGATTCGCTCGAACAAGCCGCTGCAGGTTCGAGGTATAAGGCCAGGCTCGTCCGGAGTGCCCATCATGGTGTATGACTTTCCGCTGCCAGTTTGGCCATAGGCGAAGATGCACGTGTGGTATCCATCGAAGTTGTGGTCCAAAAACTCCTCGCCGAATGAACCATAGACATCGGCCTGGCCGGAGAAGTGTGGATCCTCCTCGTTATGTGACCAGAACGACTTGTCGAAAGTGAATGACTTCTCCTCGTACGTCTTCCTGCTGTTTTTGGAGTCCTCGACGGCAAACTCTGGCGGGAGCAGCTTTGTCTCCTGCGTCTCTGGGACCATGCGTACGATACATTTTGATTGCTTCTCGATGTCTGTAAACAAAGATCAGAAACAGTCCACTTCAACTCCCTGGTACTGTCCTCACCTCTCTTTATGAACTTCCGCACTCTCACCACGACCTTGACATTGCCAGCATCGCCGTCCGAAGACCGTGGCCTGTCCATGATCTCCACGCCTCTATTGCTCCTCAAGCTCGGCGCACTCGCAGTGCTCTGGTAGTTCTGCAAGTCCGGGGTGGTCAAGGATCGGTCGGTCATCTCGTCCGCGTCGAGGTCGGAGTCGGCGGCGTCGGCGAGAAAAAGCAGCAGGAGTTGTAGCAAGGCAGTGCTCGCGAGGAAGGCGCTGCAGGTGTCCTCCAGTGCAGCCTCAGAGCGCAGGCGCAAGGAAGCGAACATCGAACATGATTGATCGGCCTGCTATGCGCTGTCGGTGCTCAGTGCGTTGGCGCTACGCATGCAACGGGCGAGGGCCGTTTGGATGGCATTGGGCGCCCGCGTTTGGCGTTGTTTTGCGGAGAGAAATCGCCGGCTGGCATGGCAACCGCGCTGCCGGGGACGTCATTTCGTGAACTTTTGAGCTGCGGTTGGGAAATGTCGATACCTACTGTAGGTATGCAACAAGAATATTAATCGCACAACATACTCTGCTGCTGATCCACGAGCTTGTGTTTCATCAATGCTTCGTAACAGAATCGTTTCTGAAGGGCGTGAGGAGATGATGGCACACTGCTATTACCTTTGCGAATCAGGGCGCTCCTCGCCTTGCAACATCTACTTCCAAGTGGATTAACGATCCTAGTGAGGAGACCGCTATGTCCGAACATTCCAAACAAACGGTTCTGCGCTACAGTGAAAACGGATTGAGAGTAGGTCGTGTATTGCGATTCTCCCGTGTCAGGTCTATATTGCTAATTTACAATTCCACATCCACCATCACAACATTGTAAGGACTGACTGCCTAGCTGAAGGCTGCATCGTTACCGTGCGGAAAACATATAGGTTATTAAAAGAAATGTGGTTATCGAAGGAGAGTCTCCATCAGATCCCGGATGCGCTGCTCACGGGGTCGGTCGTCGTGTTGCTCACACTGTGAGGGTCGTTCAGCCGGAGAAGGCAGAGGAGGTCAGGTTCTCCTTGGTCGGCACAGCAGGAGGCGTGATCATGGTGGGCAGAGGGGCGATGGCAGTAGCCTTGTCAAGACCAGGAAGCTCCTCGCCCTCGGAGTCCTCCGGCATCTCCGGAAGATCGGTCAGGTCCTGACCAACGAGGTCCTCAAGATCCTGCCTCTTGCCGAGACCACCAGAAGACAGCGATGGGAAGCCACCGAGGCCGCCGCTGCCGCCACCGAGGCCACCGCTGCTGCCGCCGAGGCCAGAGCCGAAAGAGGGGAGACCGCTACCGCTGCCACCAGACAGGCCACCAAGGCCGCCAGTGGGCAGAGAAGGCAGACCGCTTCCGCCGCCGAGGCCGGAGCCAAAGGAGGGCAGACCGCCGCCGCTGCCACCAGAGAGACCTCCGAGGCCGCCAGTGGGCAGAGAACCAGCGCCGCCGCCGAGAAGGGAAGAGAAGTCTCCCAAACCTTCACCGCCTCCAAGGCCGCCAGCGGCAGAAGACTCGGTGGTAGTCGGGGACGAGGACGACTCGGTCGCGTTGGAGCCCGAGCTGGCGGAGCCTGAGCTAGACGAACCAGAGGAGCCCGAGGAGCCAGAGGAGCCCGAGAAGCCAGAGGAGCCTCCGAGTCCGCCAAGGCCACCTCCACCAAGGGAGCCCAGGTCGGGAAGGCCTTGCCTCTTGAAGTTGGATGCAGAGCCAGTCTCAGCCGGCGCAGCAGCGCTCGCCTTGGCGATCAAAGAAGAGATGGCATCTTCGATGCCGCCAGATGACTTGGCGTCGGCGAGGAGGGAGGTAAGCGATGCTTCCCAGTCGACAGAGCCGCTGGGCAGAGCGGCAGGGATGCCAGAAGCGCCAGACTTGCCAGATGCGCTGGCTGAGCCCGAGGTGTCGGCTCCTCCAGAGGCGCCAGCGCCAAGGTTGGGGATGCCCTGAGGAAGAGCGGCGGCCGCGGCCACGAGGAGAGACAAAGTCGCGAAGTTCTTCATGGTGGCTTTGTGGAAGGTTGTCTGCGTTGGGGGTAAAGACTGTTGATCGGTAGAGAGTGAGGAGTGATCTGAGGGATGAAGAACACAATCTGGGAGCGATAGGCGCCTCCTTTATACCTACTTCCCGAAGACCTTGTCGTGCTATGGCATTTTGCTCAAGCGGACGTTTTGCAGCATGCGGCGAAGGGACGACATGACGGCGCCGAGCTTAGACTGAAGATGAGACGCCCCAGCATCTTGATGGCCCGGGAGAGTGTGTGGAGTTGGAGGATCTGCCTTACAAGGAACTAACACGTCGTAAGGCTGTGGATCCGGGTCCTGCGATTGGTATAAGCCCCTACCTGTAGCGTCTGGAGCGACGCGGACCTGACTTGTGGTACCACTCCCATCCGGGCCATCAACCAAGATAATGGTGTGATCGACGTGAAGATCATTGGTATCTGATCTGCCGAGGGAAACAGACGCACTCGGTATATGGGCGCGGTTTGGTGCCTCCAGCGTTTCCCGGCCCGTTCGCGTGAAGGGCCCAATGCATCGAGCCATACCGGGCGAGAGGATGCTGGAAATCGCGCTTCTGGCCGTGCCTTCAAGACGTGTATGCGCCTTCACACGGTAGGTCCAGTCTCCCAGATGAGGGAACGGGGCAGTATCCGCCTTCTGTACCAAACTCTGAGCATCGATCGGCTCATCGTGAAGATACCGTTTCGCGCTCAGACGCGCAAGTTCCAGCATGTCGATCCCCACGAAGCCATGGTTTGGGCAAGACTAGTTCGTCGTGATGCAAGACGTGACCAGAAATCACTGGTCTGCAGTAGCGATGTGACAATGATGCTCTGCCTCGGTAGTTCAAGGATAGGGACAAGGCGTGCAGCTCCGGTTTCGGTAGGCTTGAAACCAGAGGGTGATGGTGCGACGGACGGCGAAGATGATCTTCGGCGCCAGGATTTTGGCTCCGGGGCAAATTCCTGGGAACACACGAGAGACCGCGGGACGTGAACGTTGGACGGGGACATAACACCGCACTTTTCGACACATGTGGAAGAATCAATGGTCTTCTTGATAATGAATCCAGCTTTTGAAATCGCCAAGCCCAGTGAAATCTCGCGATCTCCCACATGAGAGATGCAGAAGAGCTGGGAGTCGCAAGGCTGACGTTGAGACAAGAAACGGGTTAAGGTACGGGGTGAAGAGCGCCGAATGATCCGAAGCCTTGCCGACAGCCGACAGCACGCCATGATCACCAGCGGACCGAGACTCATCCTTGACATCTGGAGCACGGGGGAAATGCCAAATGAGTCGCACCACACGACTCGCACAGCCGCCCACACGTGCGCCGACTGCGCAGATCATCAAGGTCCTTTTATGTGACAGAATCATTCGACTGATGCAGATCACACATCTTGTAATCTCGGACAAGAGGATCGACCGACGATGTTGGTCTGTCCATGTGCATCATTGCTGTGACAAGGCCAATTCAGCGAGAGACGATCCCACGAGATGAGCACGGCAGATGTTACAGCGGCAAGGCTGAGTTGCTCCAGGTGTTGATTTGAGGGACACCTAATCAACCGCTCTTGTCATCGGCCATACCACTTCAAAAATAAAACCTTCAACTATCACAATGCATTCATACTCATGTAAGTCCGCGGCTGTCAAGATAACGTCGATGTTGATAACTAGATTACTGTAATAAAGTATCTGATCGACTATAGAAAGGAGAGTGTATGGGAAGCTCTTGTCCCCTGCCGAACGCCCTGATTGCATTCCATTCGTGTGTAAGCTCATCTTCTTCTCAAGACGTTATGAGAAGCGGCACTATTGTGATGCTCTCCGTTAGGAGCTCAAGCCCTTTAGAAGACACGGACAGTCCTGCGGTAGGCCTTGCCAGACTCCTTGGCCTTGCTCTCATGGTCGTGCTTGGAGTACTTGCCCTCCTGGCCGTTTCCCCAGGCTTTGCCCTGGCCCCCGTGGGAAGCCTGACCAGACTGACCCTTGTGTGCGTACTGACCTTTCTGGTACGCCTGGCCGCTCTTTGCAGCATCCTGCTTCTGCTTCCCAGCCTCCTTGTCTTGCTCATTATCGTCATCCTCATCGTCATCGTCGTCATCGTCATTTTCGGCATCATCATCATCCTCCTCCTCGTCTTTCTCGTCATCATTCTCATCGTCGTCCTCATCGTCTACATCCTCCTTGTCGTCCTCCTTGTCGTCGTCCTCCTTGTCGTCGTCCTTACCATTCTGGTTCTGACCGTTCTTGTAGCCATGGTCCTTCTTCTGGCCGTCGACACCTTGGCCGGCGTCCTCTTGCTTCTGGCCGGCGACCTTGCCCGCACCAGAGCTACCGTCGTGGTTTGCACCCTTCTGCTCAACGTCGACATCATCGTCATCGTCCTCATCGTTGTCATCGCCGCCAGCGGCCTTCTCAGCCTCCTTCTCTGCGTCGCTCTTCTTCTTGTCGTCGTTGTCATCGTTATCATCGTGATCATCTTCGCCCTCCTGACCGGGAGCAGCCGGGGCCTTGGGGTCCTTGGGAGCCTGGCCGTTGGGAGGGGGCACTGGCTTCACACCGCCAGCTCCAGGGGCGGGCTTCGGGGGCTTGCCAGCGCCATGAGCACCGTTCGGGGCCTTTGGCGCAGCAGAGTCGTCGCCGTTGCCATTGGACTTGGAGTGACCGGCCTTGCCATTGCCGTTCTGCCAGTCGTTGCCGTCGTTGTCTTGGCCGTTGCCGTTGGATTTGGAGTGGCCGCCCTTGCCGTTGCCGTTCTGGCCGTTGTGCCAGTCATTGTCGTTGTCGTCGTCGTCTTGATCGTCGTCGTGAGACTTGGAGTGGCCGGACTTCCTACCGCCGTTGCTGTTTTGCCAGTCGTTGTTTTCATCATCATCGTCATCGTTGTTCTGGGACTTGGAGTGACCAGCCTTGCCCGCACCGTGACCGTTCTTCCAGTCGCCGCCGTCGGCAGCATCGTGGCTGTCCTTGCGCCCGCCACCGTTAACAGCACCGTGGCCGTTCTTCCAGTCGCCGCCACTGACAGCACCGTTGCCGTGGCCAGAAGAGTAAGCCCCAGCCGGCTTGGGAGCAGCAGCACCGTCATTAGGACCCTTCTTCTGGTCCTCGCCAGAGGGGCCAGAGGACTTCACGGAGATCGTGTCACCCTTGATCTTGCTTGCGCCAGCATCGATCTTGTTCGAGTCGGCACTAGAAAGAGAGCCGAGTCCGAGGCGGTCGGTGGCGTAGGCGGCGCCCTGGGCGGCCTTGTGGTCGACCTCACCGTTGCCCTTATGCTCAGCATCCTTGAGGGTGGGAGCTGCGGCTGCGAGAGCCAGGAGGGCCGAGAAGGTGTATCCGGTCTTCATTATAGCGATTGATGTCCTATTATAGCGATCTGGAAATTATAACGAGTAGTAATTGGTATTGATTGTTAGTTGCTGGGAGTTGTGGGATGAGATGTGTGGAATTGATCAATCCAGACGGATGGATTGGCAAGTCTTTATACACATCGTGGTGGTCCTCCTCGGCAGGACGTCAACACTGCGTTCACACAGCCTCAAGAGCTTCTTGTCCCAGCCGTGTGGTCGATACCGCATTGAGCGACGGGATGTCCTTCCAATGGCAGCGGGAATAAACTGATTTGCTGCGCGCCACGGCTCGTCAGGCGCGGCACGGATGATCTACATCGTGCGTGGACGACCTCCAGTTTCGATGGAGTGTACCTGCCGCTCATAGCTTTTGGAGCCGATGGAGCTCTTGCAGCCCGTTGCCACATCATTGATGGTGAAGTTCTGATAGCTGATGCTCTTTTCCACGTGCCAGCGTGGAGCCGATTGCATTGTGAGAACGCCCAAATATGCAACACGTTATCGAAACGATTGATTGAACGACTCGATCACGACCAACTTGATGTCCAAATCAGTGGCAATGCTCGTGGTCCACCCTGGAGCTCTCCAGAGATGACGTTCGTAGCCTTCCAAAGTTGCCCAGAATCACTAAACCCAATACACTGCGGCGTCGTCTCCGTAGAACAACACACCTACATACCGAGCCGCACAGCGCGCAGCAGAATGTCGTTCCCACAGCCATAGTGGAAAGCCAATGAGACGGGCCTGGACGCTTCGGCCTCGAATCCAGCCGTCTCCCAAGAGCAGGATCGAGACTCCGGCAGACTCCGGCACCTTCCCACATGCTTTCCATCAGTTCGAAGTACCAATTCGCCGTACCTGCATCGGTTTGACTAAGAAAAGTAGCATGATGTGCAAGTAGCACGCTTGGCCTCTTGGCTACACGGCACCAATGACGATTCGGAGTGCGGTTCCGGGAGATCCTCCACGCAAAGACCCGCTTATATTGGAGACAAACAGGTTGCAGGCCTACTTTCGAGGAATTGCGTTTTTGGCAATTCGAGAAGGATGACACCGCCAATGCGCGACATTCTCGAAAGTCCATTCCGCTCGCCAAGTGCCACGACGGAGATGGATGGCATTCGCTGACGCGGCTGGAGACATAGATGGCAACGACCCACAAGAGCTTGCCTATAGGTGAGTGGGAGAAAGAGGATCTAAAAAAGGACCTCGATGGATTCGGTTCCCATGGCTCGTTGCGGGGTGGAATTACAGATAGCTCGAAAGGTAGTTTTCAGACGTACCCGTAAGTTGGTCACTCTCACGTCCTGCCCTCTCCCGCATAGCTTTAGCTGGATACGAACGTGCCGCGATGAGTGGCCTCCCATTCGCTACTCCAACTTGCTAGCCACTGAATGTAAGAGCCCGCGTAGCTTGGATCCTTTGCTCTCATGCTTCCCAACGTTATGTCCATCAGAGAACTTGCTCAAGTCTCTGGTATACGGACCCACGGTATAGTTCATGAAAGGTCCATCTTCATTAAAGATCACCCTCTGCATCCGACATTTCCTGTTCCCATGCCCATCATTAGGCATATCAGTTGCATGAAAAACAGCCATTGTCTCATCGCCGATATGGACAAAGTTACCATGGCCAGGCCCAAACGGGCCCTTGTCGTGGCCCGCGTTCTGCAGCAGAGGTCGCGGAGACTTCTTCCAGGAGCTGGGCTGCAAAGGGTCGCCTCCGAGGAACTGGAGCGTGTTCATCTTGTAGTCCTTCGTCCAGCTTCCAGCGCACGAGTACACGATGCCGCGCCAAGTCCGCCCGCCGTCCTGGGAAGCAAGCCATTGCGGGCCCTCGTTGATGCCGGCGTCGCCGGATCGTTCCCAAGGTTCGTGTGGGTGCGAAATCATAACGGGCGGGCTGGCGGCCGTGACGGGGTCTTGCAGCCGCATAATGAATAGCTGCTGGGTTCGCTCATCGTAATCATCCCATGGTCTGTCGAGCGGCCAGCCGGAATATGCGAAGTAGAGCGTGCCATCGATCGTCAGGACCGTTCCGTCAATGGCCCATTGCCGCTGGTTCATGTTGCGAATCGGGCCCAGGAACTCCCAGGGGCCGGCATGAGGGTCTTGGGAGTCTGGCGGGCCCCCGAGGACGTACATTCTGTGGGATCTGTTGCCTTCGTGGTGGCTGGCGGCTGCGACGTAGACGTACCATCTTCCTCTCAAGGCGTGTAGTTCTGGTGCCCAGAGGTGCGCGGAATGGTTGGTGTCTGGCGGTGGTGTCCTGAACGCAGAGTAAGCTCATTCGATTATTCGTGATCGACGCAAGTCAAGTAGCCCTACCATACAGGTCCCTTCTTAAACCTCCCCTCTTCCCAGAAATCTGTTATGCTGTCTGCTTCCCAGAGAGGCACACGGTTGCCCGCTGTGAACATGAAATAGAATTTGCCCCTTGCATACGTTATGAATGGATCAGGCGTGACCTGAGATGTGATCCCAAGACAGGTATTGTTGTAATGAGACATGTTGGTAGGTTTGGGGCGTAAGACGAATTCAACGATTGAAGCAGTGAGCAAGGCTAACAGGAATATTAGAGTTCCAATTATCTCGACAGCGCGATGAAGGGTATATAAGGGCATCGAGAGGGCCCGACGTTTTACGAGAATGGCTCTTTGGTTTCTCGATGTTGATGCAGGCGCGATCGTCATAGGGAGACGGATACACGCGTTCAATGGCCGATGCATATGTTTGCCTGAGGCATCCAAATAGTTCCTCATCAACTTTCTTGTTCGCCAACACAAGTACCTTCTGTAAATTGCTTTTAGCATCATAAACTTCATGATGCACATGCGCACAGTTGTGCTATGAGAAGAGAGTCTTGCCGTTTCTTCGCTAAGGCCAGGGGTATGGAGATATCTACATTTACAGAACGCCGGGCTATGCACTGGACATCCTGTCCTTTTTCCGTCTCCAAACACCTCTCGTCTAAAGTACAGGTAAAACATGTGGGGAATGCGAGCCAGGTGCTGGCATCGGTATCAACTCTTTTCATCGTACAATGTTCCTCCCCATCGACTCGTCCTGTACCTCTCCACGTGACGTGGGATGTGAGCGGCACATCATCTGTCGTCTCCTCTCTTGGTTCATCATACAGAGCACATTGCGCGCTTACTCAATGACTCGAGTGACCAGACCAGTGGCCACAGTCCTGCCACCCTCACGGATGTTGAAGCGCTGACCCTGCTCGAGAGCGATGGGCTTGTGAATCTCGCAGATCATCTCGACGTTGTCACCGGGCATGACCATCTTGCCATCCTCGGTACCCTCAGGCCAGGTGAGGGTCGCAGCCTCATCGGCAGTACGGATGAACATCTGGGGCTTGTAGTTGTTGGCGAAGCCAGTGTGGCGGCCACCCTCCTCCTTGGTCAGGACGTACATGGAGGCGAGGAACTTCTTGTGGGCCTTGGTAGAGCCGGGGGCAGCGATGACCATACCACGGAGGACGTCGTCACGCTTGACACCACGGAGGAGGAGACCAGAGTTGTCACCAGCGCGCGACTCGTCGCAAGACTTCTTGAAGGTCTCAATGTCGGTGACCTTGGTCTTGATCGGGACCTTGTTCTTGCCGACAAGCTCAACCTCAGAGTCCTTCTTCAGGACACCACGCTCGACACGGCCAGAGGCGACGGTACCACGGCCAGGAATGGAGAAAACGTCCTCGACAGACATCAGGAAAGGCTTGGAGATCTCGCGCTCCGGGGTGGGGATCCAGGTGTCGACGTGCTCGAGGAGCTCGTCGATCCTGTCAACACCGATGTCGTTCTGGCGGTTCTCAATGGCACAGAGAGCAGAGCCCATGACGATGGGAGTCTCGTCACCCTCAAAGCCGTAGGAAGACAGCAGCTCGCGCATCTCCATCTCGACCAGCTCCAACATCTCCTTGTCCTCAATAGCATCGACCTTGTTGACGAAAACGACAATGCGCTTGACACCGACCTGGCGGGCCAGAAGCAAGTGCTCCCTGGTCTGGGGCATCTGTCCGTCACTGGCAGCGACGACGATGATGGCGCCATCCATGGACGCGGCACCAGTAATCATGTTCTTGATGTAATCGGCGTGACCAGGGCAGTCGACGTGGGCGTAATGCCTGTTATCGGTGGCGTACTCGATGTGTGCGGTGGAGATGGTGATACCACGCTTGCGCTCCTCGGGAGCCTTGTCAATGGAGCCATACTCGAGGTAGGAGGCGTAGCCCTTCTCGGCCTGACGCTTGGTGATGGCGGCTGTGAGGGTGGTCTTTGCAGGTCAGCGAATGTTTCGTCTGGAGTAGGCGGCTTGAGACGAAAGCTTGTCGCGCAAATGGAACTCACCTTGCCGTGATCGACGTGACCGATGGTACCAATGTTGACGTGAGGCTTGCTGCGCTCGAAGGCAGTGGCGTAGCTCCTGGCGGAGTTGACGAACTGTGTCTGGCCCCTGGCACCCAGAGCAGGCTGGATGGGGTTTGTGGACTGCTGGCGCAGAGCGCGCGAGGTGCGGAGGAGAGTCCTAGCGAAAGACATGATGAACAGACGCCGGCAGAACAATGAACGAAAATGAGAGGAGAGGTGGAGAGGATGGAGGAGTGGTCGTGGTACTGGGCGGCGACTTGCGGGCAGACTTGGGCACCGGGTGCCAGAAAATCTACCGCGTCACGTGAGCATGGTCAGCTTCAGCGGGCGCGGAGGATTCGAAGCATTCGCCGCACGTCAGGGCCAGCGGAAGATGCGAGCAGCGAGCCGGGCATAGCTGTTGCTGCCATTGCCAACACCACCTCCGTCTGAGCCGCGCTCCTCTCTCTGGCGCTCACTTTAGTTGCTTGCCGCTTCAGGTTCGCTCCGATACAAGACTCGAAACGCACCCGAAAGTCGCCTCGTCCAAAGCTATTCGCGCCTTAGCCGAGGTCCTCTCGTGCTGCTCCGAATGACACCATAGCCTGGCTGCACCCTCTCACTGACTACCCGACAACTCTGCGTACCACACCCCAATGCTATTTCAAACATCCTGCAGACGGTTCGCCGCGCGACCGATCAGCATGCCTCTTCGCGCCAAAATCACAAACCCTGCCATGCTCGGCAATGCCTCAAGAAATGTATGTTTTCCTGCCGCAAGACCGCCGAGTCCTGGCAGCTAACTGACGCAAGCCTTTGTAGTTCGCATCTGCCACGGACATCAAGGAGCTGCCAGGCGATGAGCCCGATGATGTTGTTTTTAGCAACAAGTATGGTGTGCGGACCGTCACCCTCAACCGACCGAAGAAACTCAACTCTCTCAATGCGAGTATGGCGCGCAAGATCGTGCCACGACTTCAAGAATGGGAAAAAAGCCAGATGGCGAATGTGATCGTCGTCAAGGGTGAGGGACGAGCTCTTTGCGCAGGCGGCGACGTCGCAGCTCTCGCTCAGGCAAACCAGACTGGCAAGGAAGGCCAGCAGTCGTCAAAGGACTACTTTGCGCTCGAATACAAGCTCGATCATCTGATCGCGACATACCCTAAGCCTTATGTGGCCTTTATGGATGGTATCACCATGGGCGGTGGAGTCGGTCTTTCCGTTCACGCACCTTTCCGCATTGCTACCGAGAACACCGTCTTCGCCATGCCCGAGACTACAATCGGTTTCTTCCCCGACGTTGGAGCGAGCTTTTTTTTGCCCAGACTGGATGGTGCGCTTGGTACCTACCTTGCTCTTACCAGCGAACAGATCAAGGGTGTCAATGTATTGTAAGTTTTGCTGCAAAAGCACCTGGGCGAGAACTTTACTGACCCAACCTAGCTACTCCGGCATTGCTACCCACTACCTCCACTCCTCATCCCTGCCCGACCTCGAGGCCCGTCTCGGTGAGCTGCATTTCAAGGACAGCGCAACTCTTCTGGAACGTCTGACTATCATCAACTCCACCATCGAGGAGTTTACTACCGGCCTGCCTCACGATCAGCCCATCTCGGCGCCTGTTGGTGGCCTCATTCGCGGAACCATTGACTACTGTTTCGCTCCCCAACGTGACCTGGACGGCGTTCTTGACACCCTCGAGGGCGTCCATACCGGCGAGGAGAACGAGCCTTTTATCCGAGAATGGGCTGAGAAGACCAGGGCGACCATCTTGCAACGTTCGCCCACATCCGTTCGTGTTGCTCATGAGCAGCTCCGCCGCGGATCAGACTGGTCTATCGCCGAGACGTTCCGCCGTGAGCACGCCATGGCAGGCAAATTCATGGAGCACCCCGACTTCGTCGAAGGTGTCTCTTCTCTCCTCATCCGCAAGCCCAGAACGACGCCTCAATGGCAGCCCTCTGAACTGAGCAAGGTCTCGAACTCGCAAGTGAGCGCTTTTTTCAACGCTGAGCCGACGCTTGAGCTCTTAAGCACTGCGGATTACATGGAGTACCCTCATGCATGGATCGGTCTGCCGAGGGAGAGCCAGGTCGAGTCTTTCGTCAACCAGAAGGGCAATGTGAGCAAAGCGGAGGTCCTTGAGCACTTCGCCAGCACCACTAACGGAAAGCTTGGTACCAAGGAGAAGGTATCGGAGATCCTGAACCGCAAGGCCAGAGAGGTGAACGGTAAGCTGTATTGGGGACAGGAAACAGAGCAATCCATCTAGGAGGGTAGAGAGATTCTTGTATAGATATCTACATGTACATTGAACAAACATCGCATGCATTGAAGTACAAGAAAGAAGGATCTAGCCTAGCATTCAGCTGTCTACCAAGCAGGGCCATGGGTTTTGCCACAAAACACTCATTGACCCAAAGACGATTCATCTGAAGACAGCAATAGTTTCGAAGCGATCTGAAAGCCAGAATTTATGTCGAGACGATACCTCGGCGAAGCAGGATACAATGTGTTTTACCCTGCGATGCTTTCGGGCCGTTCGGCAGCGTCGGACTTGAGACGCGACGTCAGCGGCCAGAATCCGCGACGCGGCAAATGTTCACGGCGCCCTGATTAAGGTTGGGAGTTTCAGCATTATTATCCGCAGAAAGAACGTGCTTGCTATCCGTCTGTGGCAATGCGTGATCTGGATCATGTCACAAACAGTGGAGCAAGACGAAGAAAAGGCTAAGCCTAACAGGCCGGCAGACGGCGGTGCTCTTCTCAACACCAACACTTTCAGCGGCTCTAGCAACAACACGAAAAGAGAAAAAGATGGCGAGACCAAACCTGAAAAGAAGCGGACGCTTCTGGAGCGAGGGAAAGGGCTTTGGGCGAAGACGGGGATCACCTGGCCGATTTTCAAGCTCATGTTCAAAGGTGCGCTCGCTCCGACTATTGCAGTGGCACTCTTTCAGGCAGACGACTTCGCGAGCCACTTCTCAACCGTCGGATACTTGATCGGAATCACCTCTATCTTGTCAATGGTGATCCAGCCTCGGTCCAAGTTTCTCCAAACGATGCTGGTGAACGTCGTCTTCGTGTGCTTCGCAGCAGCCTGCGTGACGCTGGCACTGTATTGCTGCGTCCAGGCGCGCATACATTCTGGCGAGTCTGGTGCACCATCTCAAGGCGGAGCTGCGACGAGCGGTCTTGCGGCACAGGGGGCGCAGACTGCGCCGTATAATTCTTCTGCGGCTGCTGTTGCGGGCATCTGGCTAATGGTCATGGTGTACGCAATGGCAACGGTCAGGGCCGCGAAACCTCAGTTCATGATCCCGGCTATATCTGGCGCAATCATCGGGAACGTCGGCATGGTATATGCACCGCAGTTCTCTGCCTTCGTTCAGGCGGAAGCGTTCATCAAGAAGCTCCTCGAAGCTTTCCTGACCGGATTTGGCATTGGAACTGGAGTTTGTCTACTAATTTTTCCACTGACAAGTCGCACCGTCGTTTTCAATGACATGTCGGCATACATAACAGCTCTGCGATCAGCCCTAAAAGCCAACATGGACTACGTGCACAGCTTGGAGGACAACGACATGTTCACTTTTGGCCGCACTGACACCATACGCCATCGTATCATGCACAGCCCTGAGGCGCAAGTCGTGAAGGGCAAAATGCAGGCTCTACAAGGCGCGGCTGCAAAGCTGAACACCGACCTGCCTTTCGCGAAAAGAGAAATAGCCTTGGGTAATCTTGGGCCCGGTGATCTGCAAAGCATCACCAAGCTACTGCGCCTTATCATGCTGCCCATGGTTGGACTCAGCTGTATCTCAGATATCTTCGAGAGGATTGCTGAAGATCGGGGTTGGGTGTCGGTACCTTTCGACGACAGCGTTCCTTTGAGTGGTACAACCTTGGGAGATCTTACGAAAAGGCGCGCAGTCTTGGAATGGCATGAGCTCATGAGAGCCCTGCGAGAGCCCTTCCAGGAAATGGCCGATATCATCGATGAAGGTCTAGAGCATGCCATCATCGATCTACGGTTGTCCAAGCAAAAGAAAACAACGGCGAACGACTCGGAGTCAAAGGGTGATCGACCTAAGCCTGGCGAGGCTGGATTCGCCGAGTACCTCAACCAGCGAACGAAATCATTCCACGGACGTAGACAGGAAATGCTCCGTGCTTGGTGCCGCGTAAGAGGGATCGAACTCCCAGACGACTTTTTCACCAATCCCGAGGCGATGAAGAATTTCCAGGACCCGGACTGGCTCAAGCTAGATTTCGATCCTGCGCTTAGAGCACGCAGCCGGCGTCAGCTCTACATCTGTCTGTATATGGACTACCTGTTATGGTCCATTGGTCGGAGGGTCTACGATCTCGTCGCGTTCGCTGAGACTGCTCGAGTGACAGGCAAGCTGCAGAAGAAACGATTGATCGTGCCTGGCTCTAAGACACTCAAGAAATGGATCTTCAGCTTCTTTCAGCCGGATGCAGACGCCTCTGAGAACCACCAGATGGAGGGCAGTGACCAGATGACTAAGGTCCATCTAGGCTCCGCATTTTCGAAAAGAAAAGACCCAATGCATCTTCCTCCACAAAATGCCTGGGAGCGCATTGGCGAGCGTATCCGCAAGCTGGCGCAATTCTTCAGTTCTCCAGAGTCGGTATTCGGCGCTCGTGTCGCAATTGCAACCATGTGCATCGCAGTGGTTGCATTTTTACATGATACGCAGGTGTTCTACACACGCAACAGGATCTTTTGGGCTCAAATCATGACTTCAATAGGGATGCAACCTTCGGCCGGGCAAAGTCTACGGACTTCGTTCTTTCGCATCATCGGCACTGCTCTTTTCATGGTTGCAGCCTACATATGCTGGTATATTGTCGACGGAGAGGTGCCTGGAGTGATAGTCTTCTATTTCATATTCCTGCATATCGGACCTTGGATCATTCTGAAGCATCCCCCTTATACAACGCTGGGAGTCATTGGACCAATCACTATGACCCTCATTCTCGGCTACGAACTTCAAGTGCTGAAGATCGGCGTCGAAGTGGCTCAGTCAAATGGGCAAGCATATCAGCCTGTCTACCTCTTGGGCCCAATTCGTCTTGCCACGGTCATCGGCGGCCTCTTCCTCGGCTGGATTTGGACCATCTTCCCATACCCAGTCTCGGAACACGCAGAGCTCCGCAAGAGTCTGGGGTCATCGCTGTACCTCCTTGCAAATTATTACTCGGTCATGCACGAAACGGTCCGCGCACGCATCCGTGGCATCGAAGACGACCCTACCTCTAAAGGCTCCGTGAGCCAACGCCTCGAGAAAGCCCGCCGCACCATTTTCGGCAAATGCAACCTTCTTCTTTCGGGAATGCGCACCAGAACCGGCTTCATCAAATTCGACATCCCACTGGGCGGAAAGTTCCCGAAGGAAAAGTACAAGACCATCATTGAGGAGATGCAGAGCATGCTAAACTTCATGGCGCTGGTCAGCTACGCCTCGACTTCTTTCCAAGACCTTCAAAGCCAGCCAGGCGATAGCGAGCACCAGCTAGAATGGCTGAACACGTTCCGGAAACTGATCGGCGAGACGAACGTGACGTCCCAAGCGATTTCATCATTACTGACGCTCATGTCTTCGTCGGTCGCAAACGGCCAGCCTCTGCCGCCTTACCTCCGTGTGCCTGAGCCATTCCGCTACACGGAAAGGCTGGACGAAATGGACAAGGACTTGCTCAGTGTGAAGCACATAGCAGAGCCGGGCTATGCTAGTTTTGCCGTCACGCAATTGGGCACGAAGTGCGTGATTGACGACTTGAAGAAGCTGTTGGAAGACGTGAAAGACTTAGTCGGCGAGCTGGACTTTTCGTACCATGTTGTGTCAACTGCTGATTCTCAAGAGTCCGAGGAGACACTGACCTACGGCGCGAATGACGGAACCGCAAGCGGCGCAAAGAAAACAGATTGATTGATCGGCTCACGTGGCGCATCCGATCTGTAAAATACATGACAATTAGCATGTATCGATTTAGCGATCTTTAAGCGTCTTCCAATACCAACACCCGACGATCCAGGCGTCACAGGGATATTTATTCTTTCGTCTTATCATCCAACCCTGTCTCGACTTTCATGACTCCTTCTGCGATATCAAAGTCTGCCAAATCAATCTCCCCACCGTCTTGCCTCTCCAGGGCAGTATCAACAGCCGCTCCAGGTTTCTGCAACTCTTGAATCGCCTTCTGCACAATTTCCGTTATCAACACGCACAGCTCATCGACGCCCATCTTGATCAAGGTGTTACTTGGCATCGGCGTGTTACCATCCACCTGACTCTGATAGCCGGCCATACGAGCGTGCGGGACAATCCCCGCCAGCGGTGTTCCGAGCGCTGGATCGACGGCCTCAGGAGCAGGCGTGCAGACTCTGGAGCTCACGAACTGTGGCTCAGTTGGCAATATCTGCATCGACCGGGATTGTACGTGCTGGCCTGGCGGTGGTGTGGGGGCCACCATGAAGTTCGGGGCACTGGTTGGTGGGTGCTGCATGGTGGCATGCCTGAAGTGGAATCGGTGTTGAGGCGGTGGCACGTGGTGTAGAGAGCGTTCGTAGGGCCGAACGCGGCTCTGCTTGATCCTTTTACTGCCTCTTGGTGCTCCGAGTTTGTGGCCGTCGCGGTGGAAGAACATCGGTACGTCTGGTTGTGGCATTTGATGCAAAAAGGAAAGGTCTGGTGGCTCTGAGACTGAGCGACGACGACAATCCTGGAACCCAAGTGGAGATGGGATGTATGGCGGATTCATAGGATGCTCGATTGACTCGAAGTAAGGAGATACTGGCGTAGAGCTCGGGTCGGCAGGATAGACGTCGGGGTTGTAGTTCGGCGTGAGAGGTGGGCCAGGGATGAAGGACGGCGAGCCGGCCTTGCTGAGGTTCTGTGGGTCAACACAGCTCTCGTCCAGGTTTTCGAACGTTGAATTAAATTCTGAGATGGCTGACAGGTCGACATCGTCACCGCCGTCAGCTTCGATGTCGAAGGGACCTGAAATTCTGGTGTCGGAGAGCGGGAAATGCGCAACATCACAAGTCATGGTGATAGAAGTGAGTGGGATGAGGACGATGCTGTCGATTCGGATCTTGTGTTACCTGAAAGCAGTAGATTACAGTATTATACATAGTGTGCGAACAGTCGTTCGCAGGGGCGTTCGCAGCACACCGCTGCGCAGATTCTCATGCTTGCACAGCTGGCGTGAGACATGCTTGAATGCAGACTTCCAAGATGCATGCCGATGAAACGGATGAGTGGTGCCTTGCGGGAAACTAGTCGGTCGCAGAAAGGCCCGACAAGTGGTGTCGCTCCGGCCAATGGTAGCACAGAGCCGTGGCAGACGGAAGCCTGCATGGCGCGAACTGCAGTTCAGAAGCGAGACACGCAGATGTTCGCATACATGAAGGTGAGGTGTGCCTGCTTTCCCGAGATTTGGGCATCCGTGTGTTCCAGTAGTGGTGTAGGTCCCCAAAAGCCTCAGTGTCGGGGCTTCGTTTGTATCTTGTCCAACTCGCATTTAGAAGAACATGCAGATCATTATCCGACATTGCGGTGCTCCGCCAAAATACACCGTGTAAGCTTGCTGTTCTAATGGTGCAGCAATTCTAAGCGACGTGAATCTTGTCACTCGTCGTCATCCGTGTTCTTTCTCCAATGCCACACCTCATAGATCTGATCCATGATGATGTCCGCAAAGCCCTTGCCAACGTCAAGAGCATCTTGAGTCTCTCTATTCCTCTCCTGAGCCCATTTGGCCTGTGTGCTAGCTTCAACCTGATCAGCAATGCCGGCCCTCTCTTTCTGCGCTCTCAGCGCCTCCTGTCTCTCCATTCGGACAGCATCCGAGACCCGCATCTGCGACTCATCCGTTTGCATGCTCTCTTTCGTCAGAACAGGCGGTCTGTAGCCCGTGACATGCTGCTGGATCGAGCGGCCAGTGTATTCGCGGACAAGGTAGTTCGTGGAGAAGAGCGTGGTTATGCCTAAGCCCGCAGTGAAGAAGTCTAATTTCCTAGGAGGAGCCAGTGCGAGCAGAGGACATGCTACCGCCGTGAGTAATGCAGTGTTGTGGAGTGTCTTCGCATAGTTGACGGTTTCGGTAGCAGTGGGCTTTCTCTGCGGCTCTTGTGGGTGGGACATCGTGGATGGTGTGACAGAACTGCAGAAATGAATTCCGGACAGATGAACACGACAATGCGTGATGTGTCGTCTCGCCGGAGGTGTTTCTCCTGAAGAGACGCGTATTACTCCAGATGAACGCCGTCGCGATCAGCGCTCAATGCCCATATCGAAGTCGTCTCCATGGCGTCACGAAAAAGGTCGCGGAGCGGGCGTCGGGCATGCCTCCCCGATATTTGTGGCCACCTCCTCTCTGAATAATCTTATGTCAAGCTCGTAATATTCATCGGAAGCGCATGTTCGGGTCAAAAGTCAATGCATTCGAATCTTCTTTGCCTCGCAAGTTCGAATCATCAACCATTCCAGACCTCTTTCAGACCTCAGATATTCAGTCCTGGCAATTACCCCATTTGATCTCTTCTTAAATTTGATAGTTATATATTATACAATCTTGCCCCTGACATCATCCAAGTCAAGAAATGGCTCGTTTCGGCGTTGTAACAAAGTGGTTACTGTGTTTGACTCGAACGGCTGGAAACATGCCCGATATCAAATCCCTTCGGGGGCGCAGGTTCGAATCCTGCCAGCGTCGTTTTTTTTTTCTGCGTGCAATCTGAAGCAATTTCCGGGTCTTGGACCTATCTCAAAACTCATTCTAATACAAAAGGTGGTCAGACGTACTTTTTTCCGACTACAGCAGTTTCCGAGCAGTCTCCTGAGAGATTCGACAACGCAGTAGCATTTCATTTCTAGCATCAGCATGAACGTTCAGCGACTTTGGTCTTCATTTTAAGGGATATTTTACATTTTCCATGGCCAAAACAACTGTCTGCCCTCGGTGTGCTTCTAAAGTGAGATCGTCTGGTCTTCACAAAGAAAGTCGTCAGGTCTAAAGTCTATGACTACTGATTATTGATGGCAACATGCCGGGAAACAATAATCACAAAATACCAAGCTGGCAATGGACCTTGTTAAACGGATATGCGAGGATATGTGCTATTTGTTCGCTTCCGAGCGCTTTCACGTCCATGAAACACAGCGATTAGTTTAGGCCAAAGTCACGCCTGACCGTACGACCTTCCGCTTTAATCGAGACCTTGAACACCTTGTAGCCATTGAAGATGTAGATTCCGCCGGGGACGAAAGCAAGGTTGTTGCTGCCCCCAGACACGGCGAACTTGCCAATCAGCACGCCCTCCGGATTCCATCTGAGGGGAGGTCAGCTATAGGCTCAGAGAAACAATGATGATGCGAGGGAACAAAGGAAGACTTACACATCAACACCATCTCCGCTTCCACAGGACGAGTACACGTTGCCCATCGTGTCCGTGTGGATTCCATCCGGGAAGCCTCTGGAGGCGTACGCGAAGACCTGGCGGTTCTTTAGCCTCTTGCCGTCTTCGGTAATGTCGAAGCGGTAGATGGTGGCCGGGTCTGTTTGGTTGTCTTTGCCGGGGAAGGTGTGGACGCCCGTGTCTGTGACGTAGACGTGCTTGAAGTCAGGGCTGCATGAAAGGGTTAGTATCGAATGATGGTTTATTGGCCTCTAAGGGCAACATACCTGAACTCGATGCCGTTGGGCGCAATGAAATCGTCCGCGACAGCCTGGACTACACCAGTCTTCGGCTCAAATCTGTATACTTGCGGCCGGATCACTGGTTCCGGGCGGAAGTACTGCCAGTAGCCGTAGCGGGCATCGGTGAACCACAGGTCGCCGGTATGGTAGTGCTGCGTGACATCGTTGAGACTGGAGAAGTTGCGGCCGTAGAAGCTGTTCAAAAGCACGCGGCTTTCGTTTGTCGCTGGGTTCGCCAACGTGAGTCTAGAAGCGTTGTAGAAGTCGCCCTCATCGGCAAAGACAATCTGCTGGCCCTCGCTGCTGTTGGGCGATGAGCCCACAGGGTAGAAGGCTGCGCCACCGTTGGCTTCTGCGAGGTTGGGGTAGCGGATGGATGTGATTTCATTGTCTCGGTTGATATCGATTGCGGTGACATTGATCGGGTTGTCGAAAGAGCCATTCCAGTTGCTGGTAGCGTAGAGCAGCCCTGTCTCGATGTTGTAGACGCCAGCCTCGTGGAATGCTTCCCAGGATGTCTCGGCGACTAATTGCTGAGAGGCGTTGTGGCCTAGGACGCCATTCAAGAACTCATCGGAATAGGAGATGAAGGAGACATGGTCGCTCGATGCATTGGCGATGGCAGTAAGCTCGTTTGCATAAGGGATGCTGGCCGCCAGGCTCAGGACATCCACATGTGTGATGTTGACCATGAAGGGAGAGAAAACGAGTCGATTTGGGATCTAACAGCCCGAGTAATAATGTATGAGAAGGTCGACGGGATGAATATTGCCAATGGCTCCTCATGCACCGGCTATTAGCAATATATACCTTACCATTTCTCAAAACCTACCGGCAACATCGGCGTTTGCGACGGTCTACAAAATTCTCACCGCGTCATCTCATAGACGGTGCTGGTTTAGCCAGGTACGGTCTACCTCGATCAGGTAGATGTTGGACATGGTGCGGAGAGCCTCGAAGCTTGAAAAGTGGAGTCTCCACGCTTCGGCAGAGTCAAGTGAGGAGATCGGGCCTGCATTCTCCCTAGTGGCTTTCACTGGGCATGGGCCCTTCCTAGGAGCATGGCAAGGCGCATACGCGGATGTCATCTGAAGAGCCACGCAAGTCTTGTAATAATGATTGAGATCGTTTCTATGTGATTTTGTATCTACACTTCGGGGTATCATTCGCCGAATCTGACCTGCTCAACTGGAATAGCTAATCTCCAACCCAACATTCCCCAGCACCTGATCCTTCTTCCTGAGATTGAATCCAGCCCCGACGCCAACAAGCAGCTCCTTCACCCTCGTCTCCCATAACACGGTAGCCTTGCCATCGATCCCGAGACGAGCCTTCAGCACACCTTGAGCGTCGTCCTGCCGTTCGACAAAGTCGCTGCTTATGAAGCCATTGTCATCGACCACAGGCGCAACCTTGGTCTGCCACTCACGCCGAAGCATGCTCCTCGCCCAAGCAGTGTCTAGATCGCGCTTCCAGAGCTCAAGGCCGACAGACACATCGCTTTCGTAGCTGTAGACATTGAAGTCGAAGCGTGAGCACAGGGCAAGGTTTCTCCCTGCTTTGACCGCGTAACTCGAGTTCAAGCTTCCCATCAGCGGGTTGACCGTCAAAGTCATGGTGTACGGGAAGCCGGTGTGAACGGGCAGCGTGGTGAAACGGAGCCCGGTGCTCAGCCCCCCGCTCTTGTTGACTGGGCTGAAGTACAACTCGCCTCCCACGCTCAAGCGACCGCTCTGGTGGTCCCAGGGATGGGAAGGCGGTCTGGTTGAAGGCTGATGTTCAGGATATCGAGGATCGTACCCGAAGTTGTAGAGTCCACGGAAACCGAACAAAGCAGCATCGGTGGAGAATAGATACTCGGTTGAGTACTTGCCGTAATCGTTTTGCAGCTGGGAGAGTGCTGTACCACCGCTAGGTAATGACGAATCCAAGACAGTATTCAGCCGGAAGAGGCGAGTCGGACTGATGCGACGGAGATAGAGTGCTTCCAAGGTGCTTGTAGGGAGGTAGAACCTGCCGTAGAGCAGCGTGTCGCGAGTATCAATCCGCTTGCCACGGTGCCATATCTCCCATTGCCAACCTTCCTCCGGCTTTTGTAGCTCCTGGAGATGCCTGTACCCTCTCACCAAGTGACCCAGCGGCAGATCGTTGCTTTTGCTGGCGACTTGCAAGCCCAGACTGGAGAAGAGGAAGCTGAATGATCCATCTACCACACCCTTACTCCCGAGGGTATAGCTCGTCGCGAAGTTCGGGCTCGAGAGTGAAGAGACATGAAGACGGACACCATGCGGAGTGCGGAAGTCAAGCAGGTTGTTGGATGTGGTCAAGGACGCGTAGCTGTTGTCTACGTTCCAGCGCGACGCGGCGTAGAAGGCGGACTGGACGTAGTCCATGAACTCCAGCATCGTGTATGAGATCCTGCCATGTTCACCGTTGCATTTTTGGAAGGGCTCCCGCTCGAGGCAGGAAATCAAGGCTCGTGTTTCACGCGATTGCCGACTGGCAGCCAAAGCCACAACTCTCCCACGCTCCGGCCGGCTTTCGCGAGGCCAGGACCCTGGGCCTGGGAGTGGGGCGGATCACTTTCCGCGCGCATCTGCAAGCGCAAGCCGACCTGAGCCCAAATTTCTTTGCGACCAGCCAGACGGTCGATATCTTTTTTCCGGGACCAATTCAGCACTACTCTCAAATACACCGCCAACACAGCTAGTCGACAGCTAGCACACCACCGCAACCATGCCGAAATCCAAGCGCTCAAAGGTCGTGCACACCTCGCAGGTACAGAAGAAGCCGGCGAAAGAAATCAACGCGGCGCTGTTCGAGCTCGTGCAGGAAGCCGTCGACGCCTACCAGCACATCTTCGTCTTCAGCGTCGACAACATGCGCAACACCTATCTGAAGGAGGTGCGCCAGCACTTCTCCGACTCGCGCATGTTCTTCGGCAAAACCAAGGTCATGGCGAAGGCGCTCGGCCTGACGGACGCTGAGGAGCACGCGCCTGGCCTGCACAAGCTCAGCAAGTACCTGCAGGGCAGCGTCGGCCTGCTCTGCTCGAACAGGGAACCCAAGGAGGTTCTGGAGTACTTTGAGGGATTTGTGGAGGTGGACTTTGCGCGCGCTGGCATGGATGCCACGAGGACCTTCACAGTACCCGCCGGCGTGGTATACAGCACGGGCGGCGAGCAGCCTGCAGAGCAGGATGTGCCTATGCCCCATTCTCTGGAGGCGACGGTTCGCAAGTGGGGAATGCCGACAAAGCTCGACAAGGGCAAGGTTATCTGCTTGGAGGACTACGCAGTGTGCAAGGAGGGCAAGCCCATGAACAGTGACCAGACCGCGCTGCTGAAGCTGTTCGGCATCGCGACTGCGGAGTTCAAGGTTCAGGTTTTGGCTTACTGGAGCGCGGCCTCGGGTGAGGTCGAGGAAATAGAGGGTGCCGACGCAGTGATGTCAAATTAGATCTAAGGAACGGCGCAGATGGCATGGAAAAGGGCTAGATTATTGGCTGCTGGTTTGGCGCATATGCGGTTTCTGTTTTACTAGGACGTCGATATCATTCTGCATGAATACAGCGAGGCGTTGGTGGGTTCATGGCTTTTTGTCCGGCCTCTTTTCATTTAGGCTAGCTAGCTGCGAGAAATGCACACTCGTCTAAAGCCGATGCAAACGCCCCATTTCATCCCAGCCATTCATTCGCCAACCGCAAATACACACGCTTAAGCCTCAGTAGAAAGCTTGGCCTTGCCGTTGGTGACCTTGACACCGAGCTCCTTGGCGCGGGAGACAATCTCTATCCTCTTCTTGGCAGAGACGGCGTGGGCAATCCTGGATTGATGTTAGTTTCATGTTGCGGCGGCTGAGAATCATGGCGTTGATTGTCCAAATATCAGAGAGTCTTACTCGGCGGCGTAGGTCTTGTTGTGCATGAGGAGGAGGTCGAGGTCACGGGTGTTGTTGACGAGGAAAGCCTTGTGGCCGGAGGGCATCATGTGGCGGGTCTTCTTGTTGCTGCCGTAGCCGATCTGTCAAGAGATCCAATATCAGCATTTGTCCCATGTAGTTTCATGTCGGAGTTTTCGCATCGCAATATTTCCTCCATCTTGACTTTTTTTTCGCAATTCCTCTCCGATCTTCCTGGCGGGGTCTCAACGCACCTTGGGCATAACGGCCTGGCCCTTGAAGCGTCTCCTCACGGCATTGTCGATACCCTTGGGCTTCCTCCAGCTCTCGCCAACGCACTTGAAGCGGTCACTCTGGTGACGCTTGAACTGCGCAGTGCGCTTCTTGACGATCGGGACGTGCTTCTTTGCGGCAACCATCTGTGCGGTATTCTGTTAGTGATGCTCGGAGGCGGGTGTGGGCTTCGTTTGTCGGCGGAAAAACTCGAGTCGAAAATCGTGGGCACGTTCTGCTCGAGCGTCTCGGACGGCGGTGGGACGTACTTTGTCGGTGTTGGCGGTGTCGTCGGTCGGGGTCGCTGGTCGATTCGCGGTCGTCGTGAAGTCTCGCTTCCTCAATTGTGTGGGCTGCAAATTCGCTACCGCAGCTGGGCCGTGCAGGGCTTCAATCTTGGCGCCCGGCTTTCCTTCCGCGTACACTTGCAGGCGCAACTTGACCTCCGCTTGCGAGGACCCGTAGTTGCGGGCGGTGCCATCAATAACTGGCAGCAAAAATACAGCATAGGGCAGACTCATAAAGTCGCGTACACACGGCGACGTTCCGCATGAGATGAACTAGGCTCACAATGTACCCTGCCGTCCATGGTCTACTCTCCATTGGAAAGCAATGCAAAATAAAGTCCATCCACAACTGATTGCACTCCAAGCCAGTCTTCATCAACCAGATTGTGAGTGTTGGTGTAGATGGGACGTCGCGCACAGAACTCTTGGGAGAATGCTTCTGCCTTAAAGTTCTATTGCATGGTCCTCCAAATCGGACTTTCCAACTTCATGAACTCTGGGAGAGCGCCTCAAAGCCAAACGATTTTCGTCATTAGCTCTCAGTCGAGATCAGGTATCATTCACATCGGCTCCAGATATCCTCGCCTAGCAGCAGCTATTGGGCTTGATCACGTTCCCCGAGGATTCTGATCTGGATGTCGACAGCAGGTCATCAAAGGAGCACCAAACCTGATCGGCAACGATGTTCCCTCCAAGTGATGCTTTACGCTGTAGATTTCATCTCCAGCCGCGCAATACGTAAGGTATCGTTCTAAACAAAGATGCGTTGAATTCGACATGCAGCATGCGTCTTCCGATCAGACGAGTCGCGAGCATCACTTCCACTGTTGAGAGCCTCCGGAGGTAGGTCGGTCCCTCGTAAGCCTGTCCACAGCTATACATACTGGGCGCCATAGGATGGACAAATCATAGGTGCTAATCCACGTCGGGAAATACTCGCAAATCTACAAATATGGGACGTGGCGGGATTCAATGACGACTCCCATACTTTTACGTCACTCACGATAGAGCTCTGGGGATTGGGCGCAGCAACATCCGGTCATGTCTTGAAGGGAAAGAAAATGCTTCACAGAGGCAAAGTGCAAACGAGGAACGAGGAACCGCAGCGGAGCGCAGAAAGATGATCCAACATTATCGATTATATCACCACATTTACACCCCATCCATATCCAGCAATCCGTTTAGAAAACAAGCGAGGCCGCCTTGGCCGTCAAACCCGCCAGCACAACACTGCTAGCCGAGAACAGCGAGAACCTGACCATGATATTGTTGACGGTAGCCTGCACAATCGAGTGCGCAATCCTCAACCCAACGTATCCCCAAGCCGCCGCCAGCGTGACATTGTCGTTCACACCCAGGTACGTCAGCGTCAGGATCGTGCCGACGAAGTACGTCGGCTGCTCGTGCAGGTGGTTGAAGTTCTGCGCCGGCCACTGGATCTCGGGCGGCAGCATGGCCTCCATCTTGGCCTGGGACAGCGAGGAGTCCATGTTGACCTTGTGCCGCGAGAGGGCCGGCAGGCGTTTGCTGTACATCCAGGTCTGCATGACGAGGGTCCAGGCGTTGAGGGTGACGAGGGGCGCGAGGAGGGGCGCGGCGGTACCGACGGGGGTGTTGATGAAAGACATTGTTGGGTCGGTGTTTTGCTTTTATTCTTGGCTGGTTTGTTTATTGAGCGCGTTTATGTGATGCGGTTCGCTAGATTCGAGTCGATGGCGTTCTGCGCGACCTGGTGGTAAGAGATACTGGGCAAATAAAAATACCTTGCAGCCGCCTGCTCCCGGGATCAGAAGAGCGGGCGCGAACTATATAACAACCCAACGGCGGGCACGCGAACCCCCTTCGCGAAGAGAGGGCGTGGCACCGTGGTGGGTGGCTGGAAGCCTGGAAGCTTGCCCCTCAATCTAGTTCCCGCGTCGATCATATCGCTAGGTTGCCGAGGCGGTGCTGGCGTAGCTTATCGACCACACATGCATGAGCAGCTTGGGCCTGAGATCGCAGCAGCGATCGATCGTACGACCGGTTGAATCGACCCGAATTTGGATTGAATGAATGGTTTGCTGGATTTGCGGCGTTGTGCGCCGCTTTCGACAGGTCGACACATCGTAGCGAACATGGCTCGCTTCGCTCGTGCGTCGACCGTTGCGCGAGGTCTATGCTAAACGTCTGTATCGTCATCCGCCCCGGCTAAGGAAATCAAATCACTCCATCACACCATCGCACCGTTCCATGCCCAAGCCCGTCGTCAACACAAGAAAAAACAATGCGTCCCGATACCTTGATGACACAAAATGAAAACTCCATGTCCGCAAAGCGCCCACCTCTTTATGTTCACAAAATGCCAAAGCTCCCATCAACCCCGATCCTGCTTCAAATGCAACCCGCACTTCTGGCAGACGAGCCGCACGCCCTCCGCGCCCCGCCTGGCCGAAAAGCCTAGCCCTCCGCAGCGCCGGCACGTCATGCGCTTCTCCGGACCTTCCTCCTCGGCGTCGCCAAAGACGTCGTCGTCGCTCACGTCGCTTCGCTCGATACTAAGCTTGCTAACGAGACTGGCGCGCGAGGGCCGGCGCGGCGCGTCGAGCTGCTCGCGCTCAGCTCTAAGCTGGCGCTGGCGCTCGAGAGGTTCCCGGAAGCGCGCCGGGTTCCAGAAGTAATCGGAGTGGCCGGCGGCATCGAGAGCCATGTCGTCGCCAGCGGCCTGGCGGTGTTCGATGTCGGCTTTGAGGGAGATGACGCCGGCTTCGTCGGTGTTGCTGTGGCCTTCGGCGACGTCGAGGGAGGTTGGAGCTGTGGATGAGGCGCTTTCTTCTTCTGCTTGCGTGGTCATCGTAGGTGCGTTGGAGCGCAGGTTTGAATCAGGCCGTGATGACGTCCGCTCGAGCGACTTGTGTGGCGATATACTCCGGCTGGTGGTTTTGCTTTGTTGTGCGCCGTCGTTGCTGTTGATGTTTGGCGTACTCGCAATGCCCTGACGCCAGGATAGAATGCGATCGGAGGGGGCGACATGCGATGCCGCAGAGGTTCGGCCATCATGCAAGCTGCGCTGGCTGGCTTTTGTGGCGATGGACGCTCCAGCAATTGAGTTGGTGCGACTTGATGTCCCTCTCTTGCCGAAGATGGAAGCCCTGTCCCACTCTTCGCCCTTTCTCTTCGCCCAAGCGCAATCCTGTCGAAAGACCTTGATCGTGCCCGTGTAATCAGCCGTGACGATGATGCCCCCATCTCTATGTATAGCCTTCGACGAGTTCAAGATCGACTCTCGAGACCTGTCGAGACTGCTGCGGCCTCCCAAAGAATGTTGCGCAAAACTGCCATTCTCTGTCGGTGGTCGCGAAGAAGCTCGACTTTCTGTTCGCTCTCGCTGGATCAGGCGGTTGAGTGTAGGCGGGTTGCACAGATCGTACACCGGATCTTCGCTCTTGCCTAGAAGATGTCGCGTCTTTGCTGGCGCAAAGCAAGCCACCGTGGTCGGCGAGTCGTGCGCTTCAAAATTCTCGACGGGTTGTTTATCGTGCGCGTCGTTTCCAATGCCAGCCAAGGACCAAATGAACGCCTTGCGGTCCTCGCTTCCGCACACCACATAGCGGCCGTCGTCGCTCAGCGTGGCTCGAATCTGCGAAGAGTTGTTCTGCACGCCCTTGAATTTGAGCTCTAAACTCTTGTCCCTAAAATTGTATAATCGGACTCGTGAGTCGTTGCTTGTAATCAGGAGCTTCACATCCCCACTTGCTCCATGATACGACTGAATAGCAGTGATCTTGCTGCCACGTGCATTTGGGCCTTTGGCCGAGCGAACGTGGATCTGCGTCTGGTACTTCAGGCCGTCGGTTTCGTAGAATAGACATTGTCCATCTAAGCAACCTGCCATAGCATACTTTCCGTCCGGCGTGAATCCCACGGCCGTGATCATGTCCGGCGCTTGCGCGGTAAACGCCACGCTTTTGTCCGGGATACTCCAGAGTCGCAGTTTCGCATCCAGCGATCCAGCCAAGAAGAACCGGTCATCTTTCGGGTGAAATGAAATCGACGGGACGAAGTCGTTGTGCTTGAACGTGCAGAGGCACTCTTTTCGAGAAATGTGCCACAGGCGCACCGTCTTATCCATCGAAGAAGATAGCAGGAAATTGTTCTTACTCCAGCTGAGATCCAGAATCGTAGAGCCGTGGCCGCTCCATTCGCGGACCGGTTGTGGGTGGAAGACCGGCGCATTCAAACGCTCTGCCGGGCCGTTCTCACCAAACGACGCAGAACTTGGCGTTTCGGCCTTTTGGCGGTCCTCAGGGCTCGATAAAACCTGCCAAACCCGTACGACCATGTCCGCCCCAGCAGCAGCGAGGTACTTCCCGTCCTTGCTGAACTCCATCGCCCAAACAGTATCCGACGAATCGATCGCCGCCGAGCTCTTCCTCCGCAACTTGTTACTCTCCGTCCTCACCATCCTCCTCCGCACTCCGCAAAGCAGCTCCTGCGCCAGGAACAAGCGGTCGAAATCTCGCTTCGCCTTAAACTTCGAGCGCACCTTGATATACGCCGGCGGCTGCGGGTGCCTGGGGTTGAAATCGACATTGTCGAGCGGCTGCGCGAAGACGTGCGCCTCGGTGCCCTCAGGCCGGGGCTCGACGTCGTCGTCGTCCACGACAGCCTGGTCCGTAGCCTTCTTCTTGTTGCCGCCCATTAATCGTCCGAGGAAAGTGACGGCCTTGACGCTCTTCTTCAGCTCTTTGCGCGCGCCGTCGCCCGTGTCGGAGCGTTGGAGAGGCGCCTGCACGGGCGGCGCGGCATGCTGGTTCGACTCGGCGGCGTGAATGGTCGTGCTACCTGAGGTCGTCGGGCGCAGGACGTGCGACTGTGGCTGGTGGAGCGGTGTTCCCGTCGTGCGCGCGAGGATTTGCTGATGTCACGGTTGGGTGTTAGCGGGAGGTGCTCCGAGAGTAGGGTCGTGGAATGGAGGGTCTTCTTACCTGTGAGAGCGGGTCGATGGGCGAGCGCACGTCTTGTCTGAGACCCGCATCGCGGGCTGGGCTTGCGCCCCTGCTGGGCGACGAATTGGTGTTTGACAGCGTCTTGCGCAGTCGACCCGGCGACGGACGACTGGACGAGGGCGTGTCCGGTCTACCTACCGGCATGGTCAGCTCGGCGTGCGCGCATGCGCGGGAGAGCAGGTCGCGTGTTCGCTGCGGCGTTGCACGTGGGCAGGCCGGGCAGAGACAAAGAAACGCCGGGGCATGGCGTTGCGCGGTGTTTCGTCTTTACTCGTTTGGCTGCTGCGCCGCGTGCTCGCGATCGCATGGGCGGGTGACATACCAGTTCCATCTCCCACGCTCGAGGCCGTGCCGGGCCGGGCGGCTGGTCTGTCAAACTCAAAGCTTGTGTTGCTGTCAACTCTCTTGACGGGGCTCGCTGGGCTCATTGGCGCCGACATCTCCGAGTGCTTGTTGTAGGGATCGGTGAGGGTGAAGGCTGGGAGCGCGTCGGCCATGGCGAGCGTGCGCGGGACTGCGTGCGCAGCATCTCAGCGCCCCGGAGCTGCGATCTGACCTGCAGTAGTTGTAGTCGTTCGGTCGTGCTTTAAAAGCATGGGAGACTCGCAGAGCGGGAACGGGCATGCAGCGCAGCGCAGCGTGGATCCCGGTCGGGTCTAGAAGGACAAGCGTTTGCGGGCCGGGTCAGACCCAACACCGAACTCTAGTCAGCCCTCACATCGGCAACCGGGGCTCGCGCATGATTTGCGCAGGTGTGAGTGGAGATGTGCCTGTCAGCCGCGTGAGCCGGAGAATATTGCGAAGCATCTCTGCTGCCGACGGCTCGATATCCGTCCACTCGCGCCTCTTCTTGTGATCGCTCCACCTCACCGGATGCTCTCGCTTACGATACTAGTCTAGTTTCTGCATTCTCACCTCATGCGGCGTGCATAGGACTGGGTCAGCCCTGGTTGTGTGCGTCATAGCGTCTGTGCGTACGATCCCCTGCACCAAACCGCTGGAGTGCCGTTTGACTCGCTACAGCGCGCCGGCAATTAGGGCATGGCGCGTCGCGGTGCATCATGCACGCGCAACGTAGATGCAGGCGTGCACGCAGCTCAAGCACTGTTGTGACGGTGCAATAGGAGGGGTACAGTGAGGTACATGCCACGAAGAGGAAGTACCTAGTCTGTGATCAAATATCTGGAGTCGAATTTCTGCGTGCTGTGCTAACTAACTAATTGCCACCCACACCCTAAGCCAACGCCTCTCTTGATGCATCTATATTCGAGACGCGAAGGTATCATAAAAGTGCAAACCCAGAACGCCATACCGTGCCTTGTCGGGACAAGTTGCCCACCATCCATTAGCCGTACATGAATTGTCGCTCGTCTAGAAGTCCTCATCAAAGGAGAAGTCGCCGTTCATGACCGGCGCGGGCGTGCTGGCACCGCTGCCGTCCTTGGTGGCCTGGTTCTTCTTGAGGGACTCCATGACACCGGCCTTCTGGTAGTCACCAACACGCTTCTCGAAGAAGTTGGTCTTGCCACCGAGGGAGATGTTCTCCATGAAATCGAAGGGGTTGGTGGCGTTGTAGTACTTGCTGTTGCCGAGGGCAAGGAGCAGACGGTCGGCGACGAACTCAATGTACTGGCACATGAGGGTGGCGTTCATGCCGAGCAGAGCGCAAGGCAGGGCGTCAGTGAGGAACTCCTGCTCAATCTTGACGGCCTCGGTGATGATGCTCTCGACGAGGCTGGGGGCAGGCTTGTGCTTGAGCTGGGAGAAGAGCAAGCAAGCGAAGTCGGTGTGCATGCCCTCATCACGGGAGATGAGCTCGTTGGAGAAGGTGAGGCCGGCCATGAGACCACGCTTCTTCAGCCAGAAGATGGAGGCGAAAGAGCCAGAGAAGAAGATACCCTCGACGGCAGCGAAGGCAATGAGACGGCAAGCGAAGGTGGACTTCTCGTCGCTGATCCATCGAAGGGCCCAGTCGGCCTTCTTGCGGATGCAAGGAATGTTGTCAATGGCGTTAAAGAGGTACTGGCGCTGACGGACGTCGCTGATGTAAGTGTCGATGAGGAGCGAGTAGGTCTCAGAGTGGATGTTCTCCATCATGATCTGGAAGCCGTAGAAGCAGCGAGCCTCAGGGATCTGGACCTCAGAGCTGAAGCGCTCCACGAGGTTCTCGTTGACGATGCCGTCAGAGGCGGCGAAGAAGGCGAGGACGTGGGAAATGAAGAAACGCTCGTCATCGGTGAGGCGCTTGTTCCAGTCGTGAAGGTCCTTAGAGAGATCGATCTCCTCTGCTGTCCAGAAAGAGGCCTCGGCCTTCTTGTACATCTGCCAGATCTGTCGCGTGGTGTTAGCGTGTTTCATCCCACTTTACGCGTCTGTGACGCGATTGTCGGGACGCGTGCATACCTCGTGGTACTTGATGGGAAACAGCACGAAGCGGTTTGGGTTCTCCTGCAGCAAAGGCTCGTCTGCCTCTTCGGGCTTGACAGTCGATGCAATCTCTGGCTTCTTCTCGGGTTCCTGCTCGAGCATGGGAATGCCCTTGATGGGGACGGCGACCTCGTCCGAGTCGTAGCGGGTGTCAACCTCCTCTTTCACGTTTTCCTTGTCTGCCTGTGCGTTGAACTGAGGCTGCTTGACGGGCGACTCCATCTTGAAGTTCTCAATGGCGGACGCGGCCTGCATGCGAGTTAGTTGACGAGGTTCGAGGTTTTCAGCGCGACGACGTCATGACCAACCTTCTTTGATGGTGTCGTCTCGAAGCTCATTGTGAATGCAGTAATTGGAGTATGAAGTGCTCAAGGGTATAATTGCAAAAAGGCAGAGCAGCGTGGATGATGGGTAGAGGACGAGACGAAGATGGTCGTGAAATGGAGAGGACTTAAGTGCTCACGAAACGCGCTTTCTCGCGTTTGCCGCCTTACCATTTGCAGACTAGCGCGGCATAACAAAGACATCATGCAAGCAGGCTCCAGCCGTGCCAGCCTCCCTTTTTGCGCCGAGGTCGGAATTATCAGATCGTCCCGCGCGTTATCTGATCATGATTCGTGACAAAGGACGCGTTCGACGCGTTTGCTCGCAAAATTAGCCGGACGTGCACAGTTTCACAGGACAACGACGCTCTCGGCCCCTCGACTATGTGGTCCTTGAGTCTCCTTCACATTTGTACGGCTCACCAAGATGCCTGTGCTCTTCTTGAAGCCCACGTTGTTTTCTCCTCCGGTTTCCGACACGGACGTCATCCCTACGAGGCTATGTGGTGGAGGAGCGACGCAGATTCCTCAATAGCGTGCAAAGCACTGTCAAGGAAAAGACTTACCTCGTGCAGGAGTATTTTCAGCCTGTGTGCCGTCGAAAAACTCTTGCTGGCTTTCTGTTGCTGCCAGTGGCGCATGCATAGGATGCAAGAGACGGCGGACTGTGTTGCTGGCCCTCATTGATCATCAGGAACAGATCGTATCCCAAATCATTGAACTTCAAGGAAAGAACGTAACGCATTTTGCTACATCGTAAGGGACCATAAACTCCATGCTCATATTTCATAAGCCTGATACTGCGATGCGTTTCGGGCCACTAACTCTCTGATCGGGAGCTCTTTGTCTAGACCGCTGATTTGGGCCTCTTCGTAAGTCACATCGTAGTAAAGATCGTTCTACCGCCGTCTTTATCAAGCAGGATTACCTCTGATATTGATCTTTAGATAACAGCTCTACCGTCAATCCCCATATGTGACTTATCCAAGCATGTTCTCAGTGCAAATTGTCTCCGTCCGAAGCAACCGCGCAATCTCATCTCTGCGACGCCTTTCCCTCTCTGCGACCCAGAGGATCTTCAAGTCTCCTAAGACCAACCGCTTGTCGCCGTAGAAAATGTGAGGATCGGCTTTCATCGACACAGTCTCCCTCACCGGGGTGATTGTCAACAGCGTGACAACGTTGGTTCAATCTCGTGAAAGCAAAGTCGCGCATTGATGCTTCGCGGTGTAAAAGATGCCTTCTGAGGTTCGTTCGGAGTGAGGTGTGAGTTGTTTGCACGTGCGGCGGGCTGCCATCGCGCCTTCCCTCCCATCACTCACACGCTCCTTCCCTAGCAACCTCCTCGCCGCTGAACTTTTCTCTCGCCGGTTGCTTCGCCGCGCCCAACACAGACAACACACTCCAGCCTCAGCCCATCGAATACTCATCATCTTCCATCAGCTCGACCGTGTCATCCTCGCGAAGATGGATGTTGCACCCTCTCCTCGGGCCCTAAAGGATGGCGGACGTCGCCCACCAACCGATCCGATTTGGCCGATGATAGACCAAAACAACCGCCGTCAAGCCGAACATGAAAAGCTCATCCACTCCGCAATGTTCCAGGCTGCCACACTCGACGATGAAGTCAAGTCTCAGCAAACTCGTTTGGATTCGATTGAGCACAAAGTCAAGGTTTGCGAGACTCGACACCAGAATGACCGCAGCATCTCACTCAAAGGCTGTACGTGACGCAAAAACAATCGACTAAGCTGCCATAACACACATGAATGAAGCTGACTTCCACAGTGAGCGCAATCAATGACGTTCTCTCTTCGCCAGCCATCTCCAACAACCCCAAATCCATTCAAAAATGCGCCACGAGGCTCGGGGATGAGTTCGAGCAGGAAGCCATCTCGGTTGAGGATCAGATATCTCTCTTAGGCGCGATCATGGCATCTCAGATTACTCCAATGAAGGCTTTCGAGAACAAGATTCAGGAGCTGGAGACCAAGAATCAGAGCATGTCTCAAGACCTTGCAGAGGCAAAGAACCGCATCTTCAAGCTTGAGGATCTGGTTCGTGCGCTGACCTTGCAGAAATCAACCGCGGATCCTCCAACGAAGATGGCTCAGCAGCTCTCAATTTCTACCAACGATGGTCAGATGCTCGATTTGAGTGTGCCTAGAGGGTCGCCCCTGGTGTCGCTCAAAGATAGGCGTGGGCCGTCGCGGACTTCCACCCCGGCAGGAATCGCCAGCACAAGTGGAACAATCCGATCGGCAGCTTCCTCGAATGCAAGCAACAGCAGGGCTCTGACTTCGGGCAATGGAGAAGCAGCTACCGCCTCCCGCTCTGCTGCGAGTGCCGATGGTGAGGCCAAGGGCCACGCTCCGGCGCCGAACGCTCAAGACTTGGGAATGAAGCCGCTTCCACCTGTTCCGGCAACTCTTTCCTCTACAAGCCTTACATCGACGCGGAAGACAATGCACAGCAGAGAGAATTCAAGGGCTTCCAACATCGCATCATCATCCACGCCTATGGAGCAGACCGCTAGCAAGGTAATTCTCAGCAAGCCCCCGGTGTCACAGTCTGTCAGCGCTCACGTGCCGAAGCCATCCATGACAGTGCCCAGGACTTCGTCGGTGATCGATTTTGCCGCTTCTTTCGGCAGGACTCAGGCACCACTTTCTTCTCACCCCTACACTGGTGCTACAGTGGGAGCTCCGCTCAACATGCCCGCTGCAGAAGTTGGCAAGCCAAAGCTTGTAGCCGGTCCGGCATCCAGAGGTCGTACGCTTGAGCGGACTCCCATGAGTCCATCTGACACTCCTCATACCTACACAACGACTCAGGCGACACACACGAAGAAGGTCCTCGAAGGGAACAAGAAGCCTGATGCACATGGACTATCCACTCAGTCGGAGTCGGCTCGTGGAAAGCAGGCTATCGAAGAGGACAAGGCACCCAGTGTCCAGTCGCTTCCCGCCTCGGTGTTCTCGGCTAGTCCTACGAGGAAGAAGAAGAATAAGAAGGGTCCTCTTGAGCCGAATTATGTAATCAGTACGGCATCCAAAGCCAGCAATGCGAACGAAGGCAATACGGAGCCCAGAGTCACCCCTTCTGTTCCAGCCTATGCACCGGCTTTTGCCGCCAGTGTTGAAACTCCCATCACTCCTGACGCCAGCAAGGATTCTCAGGCTCCTGGACCAAGACGCCTTGCAAAGGGATCTGCTTTCAAGATGGTCTCTCTTCTTGCTACCAACTCTACAGACAGCAGCGCGCCCTTGGCCAACGCGCAGGTCGTGGCTTCTCCAAAGCTTGCTCCAGTTGCTCCGCCGCAATCTCCATCAACTGCCAAACCCTCTCATCCGCCGGCCACTAAGATCGAGCCTTCTACCCCTGCGTTCAAGGTTGCGCCCTGGCCGGAGAGGCCGCACGTCCCGTCCACGCCTACTCAAGGCACCCGCTCAAGCAACCTGGGCGCCTCTATGAGAGCCAGCGCACCTGCTTTCAGTCCATCTTCTGCACCCGAACCGCAGACGGCTCCCGCCGGCCTGCCGATGTCCCCTTCTGTTCTGTCGCACCTGACCCCGGAAATGGCGGCTATGTTCCGGGCGAAGCTTCAATGGAGCGCTCGCTGAGTGGAAACATCTTTTTTCAGGAACCGGTGATCAAAACAGAGCCCATGCGGTGCTCACGGCGAAGGTTGGCCGTTAGTGTGAGGAGGGTTCTGGGTCTGCCTCTGATGTCCCAATACTGCACAAGGCGACGACTCGGTGTTCTGGCGTTTTTGCTTTCCGTTCAAAGCGTTTTCTCGAGGGATTTGGTTTGTTGAGCGTTTGTTGCGTTTAGTCTGTTTGGAATCGACGGTGATAATAATCGAAAGCAACAAGGGTTCTGGTGGAGGAACACTTTGGTTGGTGCTTTGCTTTGGGTTTTGCTACTGTTTGCGGAAATTGCTTCCTTTCTCTCCTCTTCTTGCTCAGCGGCCACAGCACACTTCTTCATTTGAAGTCGTTGATGTGTGGCTGCTGCTTTTGGCTTGTTTTGATGTCAGCGACGGTAATAATGGGTAATCAGAATGGAATGAAAACGACTTGAAAATCAATCGTGAAGCTCCGCCACCTCATTGTAGATAACAACACATGATACCGTCACCTGCACAGAAACGACAAAAAGCCCAGCCGAAGAAGTGTCTTCATTTACTATGCCCAAGAATAACAAGCCTGATGCCTCATCCCAAACATCATGCCAAAGTAACGAATCTATCTACCTCAAAAAAAGAACAAAATCCCCAAGTCCCCAAGAAATGTCTTCATGAAAAGGAGGGTATATGACAGCAAGTAATCTTCGTGTATCAGGGGGAAACAAAAAAAGGCCAAACAAAAAGAGTTCCCAAAATCATGCGTCGCGTGGCCTCCCCCCTCCTCCGACGAAGGAAGGACCGGCCCATATTATCATACGATCATCACACACAGACAACCTCGTCCCTCCCGAGACGCGCAGCGTCCCTTCGCACCCACCTCTTCCTCAAACATCATCACATCATCACGTGAACACCACGCCCTTCCTCCCCAAAAAGCTCCCCAGCAACCCGTCCAGCTCGCCCATCATGCCCTCGAGCCCCTTGCGCTCCTGCTCGAACAAGCCGCGCATAGCCGGGTGCTCGGCGACCTGCTCGCGCTCGCCGTCGGCGTCGGCGTCGTGCGCGCTGTGCTGCACGATGGAAAGCAGGTCTTTGACGTCGTCGGCGTCGAACCAGGCGCGCAGGTTCGCGTCGTCCCAGTGCGCTGCGCCGCCGTTGCCGGTTGGCTGCCGCGGGGAAGACGAGATGGGTGTGGAAGCTGTGGCGGGGGAGGAGCGGCCGTCGTCGGCGAAGGGGTCGGCGGTGGAGGGGAGGGAGTCGGGGGAGGGCGCGCTGCGGGTCGGGGGTTGGGGCGTTTGGGCGGTGGGGGTTGCGTCGCTGTCGGAGAGGTCTTTGGGTTTTGTTGTTGTTGTTGCGGAGTCGGGGCCTGAGGCTGCGGCGGCAGGGTCTGTGGGTTTCTCGATGAGGCTGGGGTCCGTGGAGGCGGATTTGTCGCCGTCGGTGTCGAGGGAGCCGGAGTCGTCGCCTTCTTCCTCTGAGTCGGAGTCTGAGGCGTTCATCTGCGGGATGTGCACGAGCTCGGTGCCGTGCATGAAAGTGCCTGCGCCGGGCGATTGGACTTGGACGGGGCTGGAGGAGAGGCGGTCGGAGTCTTGGCTGCCGTTGCGCGTGCGCTCTTCTTGCTCGAGGAAAGGGTTGGGGCCTTGCTCGTCTTCGTCGGGCGAGTCGAAGTCGTCGAGTTCGACGCGCTGCTTTGAGCGTTTGGCTTTCTTGGGTTTCGGGTCGCCCATGCTGTTGGATCTGAGCATGGCTGCGATCGGGGAGAGCGGACCGCTCTTTTCTTGGATGGGCGGCGGGATCTCCAGCTCGGTCGGTTTCGGGAGGTTCTCCTCGTCTCCAGTCGCCATTTCGTACGCTGTCTGCGAGCCTTCCAATTCTGCAACAAAGCCATCGCCTGCCGGGGGTTGGTACTGTTGTGCCTGAGGGATTTGCTGAGGTTCGTCTTGAATGGGACTCATGATCCTGGAGTTATCAGTGGGCGGCGCCTTCTGCAGCTTGGCTCTGGCCTGGTTCCTGGTGTCCGCGGACGTCGGACTTGTCATCATCTGCTCGATGGGCGATACTGCGCCAGACGGACCCGTGCTACTCTGTCCGCTGCGTGACATCTCAGCAGACACCTTCTCCATGTCGCTGAGCTCGCCCTCGTCCCTGCTGGCGGACTTCTTGTCCTTCTTCTTGCTCTTGAAGAGACCAGAGAGCATGCCGCCTTGCTTCTTGTCTGACTTCTTATCTTTCTTCTTCTCCTTGCTGTCTCTCTTGGTTCTCTCTTCTTGCGGAGAAGGAGTTTTGACAAGAGTTTCGAAGCTGTTATTATTGCGAGAGCTCTCCGTTGAGCTGCTTTTTGAGGCGGTGTCATCACGTAGCAGGCCGGGTGTAAGGGAGATCTTGCGGGTCTCAATGCTCTCATCCTTGAGGAAAGAGTCGGCATTGCGAGGCGTTCCTTTGCGTGATTTGAGTGGTGCAGCCTCTGTGGGGGATGATTAGTACCGGTCATGCGTAAAACATCGAGGATATTCAACGTACCTGAACGATCAACGAGCCTCGGGCTGAGTTGAGGGTCGTCGACGGATGATCGTTTACTGTCCATACTGGCTTTTCCACCGGCCGAATCAAAGGAACCCTTGCCACTGCCACCTATCGAGTCGCTGCTGAAGCGGCGTGTGGCGTGCACATTGGCTTCTTCCGGTGCATTACGCTCCTCAACCTCAGCTGGCTGGCCACGGTCGGACAGCTGTTCTTGCTGTTGAGGCTCCGTGGCGCCGGAGTAAGGATCGATCATGCCATCCTCATCTTCCGTTGAATAGTCGTAGTCAGAAGCTTCGACGTAAGTGGGAGCAGCAAATTGAACTGTTTTCGCTGTTCGCCGGCGCATGGCTTTCTTGAGCGGGTTTCTTGTCTTCTCTGGGTTGTCACCAAGCATAGTTTGTGAGAGCTGTGAGAAGTCAGCGGGCAAATATCACCAGTCGAGGCTCAAGAGCAAACAAACGTCAATGTTGCGATGTTTGTTCAAGCGCGCCAAGCGCTCAGTGGGTGTCTCGATGTGTTCTGCAGGCAGGTAACCTAGTGTGACCATGTGAGCAGAAATTCGTGTTTGCTTGTCGAGTTGTACGCACCAATGCTGCTGTCTTTGACGACTCGGACGAGCCACCAATATGAATTGCTATCATCCAAAAGTACCATTGTATCTCCCTTTGTGGCATTTGCTTGACCTTCGACAGTCGCAACGAACGTGTGCAATGCATAGACAAATTCGAAATCGATGTCCTCTGTTTCTTGTAAGCATTCGTCTTCCCAGCTGGAATCAATAAGACCATTATCATCATAAAAGAAAGTGTCTGCATCATCGTCTTGGATATTTAGTTTCGTGATAGGTTCAGAGAATCTGGTTTCGTTGGGAGGCCCATTGTCCGGATGTGACGATCGTGGAAAGCGGTCTTGTACTAGAGATCTTCGTGACTGCACATTGATCGCTCTTACGTCGACAAAGTCGTGGCTTCGCATTGCCTCCTTGAAAGCAACGTCTTCTGCCTGTTGCTGAGCGAATGCATTTCCACGAACTTCATTCGGTGTCGCCACCTGGTCAAGAGCCCGATCGCATGGCGAGTCGGCCAACACTTCCGACAGGTCCGTCGCACACTCAAAGTTTCCTTCAGAAGTTCCTCTCGTGTCCAGTATCCAGTTCTTTCCAGTGTCATACTTACCCTTCAGACGATGATGCTCAGACGTTGCGGGAAAGAAACGACCAAAAGTTACTGGGGTAACCATTGGTGACGTTTCGGGTGTGCGAATAGAGGGCGACAGACTCTCCACCTGCGTGAGTTCCGGCAGTTCTTCGCTATGAGGATAGAGACTATCCAATCGCAAAGGTAAATGCCGCGGTATCTCAACAAAAGGCGAAGAGTTTGGGTCAGATGTGGGCGACTGGTTGAAAGTCGCCCGTTCATGATCGGCATGTTGAGGTGTACCATGTCCTTCCAAAGACATATTCGCAATCGCAAGGAGATGTTCTGCAGACGTACCATCTTCGATACTCGGGCTCGAGGACATGCGGTCCATCATGTCGTCGTCGTCGTCTCCGTCGGTGTCCTCCTCCGTCTCGCCGTTCGCAGTGTCCGTTCCGTCCGTCTTCTTCTCTGCAGCCTCGCCATTCGCCTGGCCATTGGTTGCTTGCCCTTCCACATTTTGTCCGGCCATGTTCCAAGCGTCGGCCAGGGTCTCTTCCTCCGAGCGGCGTTCCTCTTGTACGTGTTGGAATTGCGCGGCCTGGTGAGGCGCAATGGCGTCGGAGTCGGGGTGCTTGCTGTGTTCCGAGGCGGTGGGCGCGTCCTGGTCCTGCAGGTCGAGCGTGTCGGCGCGCACCATGTTGGGCCTGCCGACAGCCATGGCTCGCTAGGATATCGCTGTCGAGGGCGTTTCGGCTGGTCCGACCAAGGTCGCGCACGGGATGTCAGACTTCGCACGACGCAATTATGGTCTAGTCCAAGAATTGGTGAGACGGTTCAAGAGCGGGAGGATGGGCGTAGAGCGAAGGCAGAGCGATGCGACTTCGCGTGCCGCACGAGCGTCGCAGGGAGGCCGAGTTGGCGCACGGGGGAGTGGCTGGTCGCGCAGATAGCGGCAGCTGTTCGGCGGCAGTCGCTTCCAGCACGACGGCGCACGCGGTAGCCGGCTCGGTGTAGTAGGTGGTGCTGCGCGGTCGACAATGGATAGTCGGGGCGTAACGGTCGTAGACAACAGTGCGGTCACGGTGGGAGCAGACGACCGCCGGGGCTCTACTCTCTCGCTCTTCAGGCCGGAAAGTCGCAAGGTGTGAGAGGTGCCCTCCTGTGTTTCACATCAAGGCCCGCACGCGCGCTAGCGCTTTTGGGGCCGGCAATGCTGGCTGATCAAGGCTCGAGGGGCGGCGCGTGCCGCGTCTTCGGTCTACGGGTCCGCCCATTACCTTAATTGACCTTATTCACGTCCTTGCACATTGGATACCCTCCTCCCTCGCGTTGACACTGAATGCTTGACGAATGCGTCTAATGACATGACCTGTCGTCGGGCTATACAACCAGACCACCAACACATCATCTACTCAACCGCCACGATTGATCTCACACGGTATTCTGTAGGTCTTGCACTAGCCGTTGCTGCCGGACCCTTTTCAACCGTTGGAGCAATTTCCCACACTGGACGGGATGGCAATGGCTTAAAGCATCTTGAACGAGTGAGTTGAGGGTGCTGAAGACCCGGCTACCGAAACTCACTCCGTGGATTAGTCACCTGGCCAATAGCCACAACACGGAAGAGTTGCTCACCTTACCAGCAAGCGGACGCTTCGAAGGCTTTCGCATCAGCTATGACTCGCAATCCCCAATTTCAGTGAATGTCGTATGCCCGATCTGTGGTCTGACACTTCAAGACTTTGAAGCTTTCAAGCAGCACTTCTGGACACGCCACCTTTGCTCCGAAGGAGAAGCAGAACACTTCCGACATTGGTGCTCTACATTGGATCAGTATGTGCGCAAACCCATGAAAAGCGAGCGCAACAGACACTTACCCTGGGAAACAATGTCGAGTTGGTGGTTTCTGTGCAGCGCAATTGTAAAATGCCGATCATGCTCACTTTTGTCCGACCTCGAAACTCATCATCTCAGCCTTCTGCGACCGACCAAAGAGGTCATCGTTGAGCTCTTCCCATACCGCACGCAGATCGTCAGGCTTTACCCAGACTTTGCGAAGCACCCAGTCTTCGCAGACCTGGGCTGGAGACGTGGCGAGCACTACGACTTTGTCACGAGCCTCGCTTCCGCCAGCCTCTCGTAGTAAGCCCATGCGGTCTTCTGACCAAGACGAAGGTCAATGCTGTCCGCAAACCCGACGAAGAACGAAGACAAGACGACACCCAGACTGACAGGAACTCCCACGGCCTCTATTTCTTTCGGCTAACTCTCTACTCACTGCAACGACACTTCCACCACAACAATCCAAATCCACCACATTCTTTAGCAACCACGGCCTATTCCCTTCTCGGTCATTCTCGGTTCCGGCGCTAAGCGCCCTTTCGGTTTTTGTTCTTCTGCTTCTGGCGTTGCTTCTCGTAGTCTTTTCAGGCAGTCTCCATAATCAAATTGTAGTTGTTTCCCTACCTTCTATCCCCTGATATTCAGACCTCACAATGATCCTGACAAGATATTGCTCAATTGTCGTGTCCTCTTCGCAAAGCGGAAACTGCTTATCGGTGCTTTGAAGAACGAGGACTAGAGTAATAACGCGTCGTATTTGTCCTACGGTGCATCATGGGAGTCGCCCAAAGTCAGCCAACAGCCCTGGTTGGCCACCTTTCATCGGGAGCGAACACCCATACTCAACACCCAGCATCCTCATCCACCCTGCCACTGATTCTCTGACGCTCTCACGAATGATCGATTCCATCGATCAATCCACCGCCCCCTTCAACTCCACCATTGCACCCCACAATTATCAGACCTCATCACACCTCATCACACCTCACGCGAACACGCCCTCAGAAATTAATGAGCGCATTGCACGAAGATCTCCAAAATGTCCATTTCATCTCTGCGCCAATCAATACCTATCAAACAGCAAACAGCAACAGCAATAGTAGTAGTAATAACATTAACAAACACCGAACATGCAACCCGCTCGCTCGCCCGCTAGCTATCCAGCCAGCTCGCCAGCCTTGTCCTGCCACTGCGTACCGTTGATCCCGTGCTGTGCCCCTGCCCGTATCATAACATAAAAAGCCAAAAAAAAAAGACAAAAACCAGACGCAAAAAGCCCCTCCAGCTGCAAGCACACATCACATCACATCGCATAAAAAGCAGCCACTCCGCACTCCGCACTCCGACCCTAAACCCCTCAGCGTTCTCTCAGCCCATTACATTTCACCCATCACGCTTCCCCCCTCCCCTCCCCCGTCCCCTGCCCATCCAACAAAAACGGCCCGGCGCCATTCCTCGGCGTCCCCGGGCCCTCGGCCTCGCTGACCAGACTCGCGGCTAGCGCAAAAGGCGTCGTGCTCCTCGGCGTCGCGGAGCGGGCGCTCAGGAGGTCTGGTGGGGGCGGGGCGCGGGATTTCGAGGGCGTGATGGTTATGGGGTTTGAGGATGGTGTTGGGTCGGCTGTGGTTGATGTTGTGGTGGAGGATGTGGTGGTGGGAGGGGGTTGCTGGAGGGAGAGGTGGGCGAGTTCGTCGGTGGGGATGGCGGATGTGTGGGATTGGTGATTCAGGGTTTGGTTCTGTTGTTGGGTTGTGGAGGGTTGTTCCTGAGGTCCCTGATTTTGTTGGTCTTGATCTTGATCTTGATTTTGATCTTGCGTCTCCGGATTCGCGGGCGTCGTCGGCTCCTCGACACCCTCCGCCGCATCGTCCGACGACCCGCCCGTCTCGCCGCTCTGGTCCAGCTCCGCGCTCTCGTCCAGCTCGACGGCCGCCTGCGTCGCCTCGAATTCCACTTCCTCCACTTCCTCTTCCTCCTCTTCCTCTTCCAGCGGTTCCACGTCGGCCTCCAAATCCGCCACGAAGCGGCAGTTGGGACACAGGAAGTTGGGCCAGTTGGGCCCGTGGATGAGGTTGCGCACGCACTTGTAGTGCCAGACGTGGCTGCAGGGGGCGACGAAGAGCGCCTGGCAGGGCGCGACGGGGTTGAGGCAGATGCTGCACTCCGAGGAATTGACGCTCGCGGCGTCGGAGTCGCGGTTCTTGCTCTTCCCTCCGACGCCGGCGCTTTTGAGCAGCCGCTTGTGCGTCGACGTGTTGAAGTTGTTCAGGCTCTTCTGCCAGCCGCGGTTGCACTCGACGCGGATCTTGACGCAGCGGAAAATGACCTCCTCGCCGCCCTTGAAGTCGATCCCGAGCTGCACGACGTCGCCGTCGTTGACGGGGTACGGCCTGCTCTCGACGCCGGGGCTGGACAGGCGCACGTGGTTGAGGAAGGTCCCCGAGCTGGACTTGACGTCCTTGACGTACCACTGCCCGCTCGTGCACCAGAACTCGCAGTGCCGGCGCGAGACGACCTTGGACTTGAAGCCGACGGGCAGCGAGTTCTCCTCCGCCTTGTCCGAGTCGCGCTCGCTGTAGCGGCCGACGCGCACGACGGTGCTGGCGTTCTTGAGCGTGCGCGAGACGGCGGAGAAGTGCAGCGAGGGCCGCGTGGAGCGCACCTCGACGTGCGGGATGAATCTGATCGTCGGCTGGGCCTCTTTCGCCGCCGCCGCGGGCGCGCTGCTGGAGGGTTCCGCGGTGCTCAAGGGCGCGACGGCCGTCGCGGCGCGGCTCCTGGTCATGGCGTTGGGGCTCTGGCTCGTCTCGCGCTGGACGGGGTGGGTGTCGGTGCTGGTGAGGTCGATGGCTTGCCTACTCAGCCCGCTGCGGCCCTGAACCGTTGGCACCCAGCCGTTCTCGCCGCTCTGGATGCCGGACTGCGAGCCCGAGCGGCGCGGCTCGACGGGGGTGTTGCTCGATTCGCCGGGAGAGCTGATGCTTCGTCGGCCGAGGCCTGGTCGCTGCTCGCGTTTGGGTTCTTGCTGTGGCTGTTGTTGTGCTTGTTGTGCTTGTGCTTGCGCCTGTTGTTGCTGTGCCTGCTGTTCGGCCCTCTGCGACGAGGAGCCGTGCAAGTGGCTGTGCGTGTAGTTCCTCAGATAGCTCAGGCCGCGCAGTCTGCTGGGGCGGGTGGGCGAGGTGGGTGTGGCGCTGGAAGTGGTCGTGTGCAGGGTAGCCGTGGCCGGCGAGGAGGAGCCCAGCATTCTCTGTTCGGCGGTGGCAGAGAGGGGGGGAGGGAGAGGGCCAGAGGGTGTCAGGTGTCGCGTGCCGGTGGTGTGTCGAGACAGAAGCAGAGACAGGTGCAGGTGCAGCCGTCGCAAGACCGCAGCAAAACACGCGGCGCACGACAAGCGCTGGGCGAGAGAGATGGGTGGACGAGCGGCGTGCGGTCCCTGGCCGCCGTTTCCTCCCTCGCAGCAGCAGCAGCTTGCAAGGCTGCCAGGCCGGGTGGCTGTTGGCTGCTGGCTGGCTGGGCGGGCGCAGGAGGAGGGCTGGGATACGTCACGTTGCACGGCACGGCAGAGGGCGCGGGTGGTGGTTTGATTGATTGATTGACGAGTGGTGGAGCGCTGCGGCGGTGGAGTCTTGGAGGTGTTGCGCGCGGCGGGAGCGGTAGGGCCGACTGGCGCGGCGAGCCAATCTTTATGCTTGATTATTAGCAGCGTCTGTGAGGAGCGTTGCGCAAACCGTTCTGAGAGTGGGAGCAGAAAAGGACAGGAACAATGCAGGTCAGGCAGGCGAGGCGCAAGGCACACTGCTAGTATGTATACATCTATAACGCGGCGTGCCTTGATACCTAGTCTCGTGGCCCTTATTAGTCTCGCAGGCGACTAGGCCCCCCCGTCCCCTCGCCGCCGCCCGCGCTCTGGGCGTGGGAGCGAGTGGCTTTCGCAGCTCCGCTTCGGCAAATGCGCGCAATCGATAGAGCAGCCAGCAACAATCCCGTAGGATTCCCGAGATCACCTCGTCCACAATAACCTGCCTCTGCCGCTCTCCGATCGCCACACCTCGCAAACCTCGCGTGTCTAACGACAACCGCAAATCGTTATCAGCGTTGCCCCGAAGCGGCCTGACGGGCAAGACAACGCAAGACAAGTCAAGACACGCAGGGCCAGGACCGCAGGGCGAGACAACAGCCGTTGCGAGCGTTTTGCTGGCTCTCGGCTGGCGTCGTGCTGCCCGGATCTCGGCTGCCGCTAGTACTGCAGTGCGGCAGGGGGAATAATGTGATGGGATGGTTTGTTAAGACATGGGAGGGTCGATAGTACGTACCTACTTGAGACTGGTCTGGTCTATTGGTCTTCAATAATAATACATTTTTCTTGCTTGATCGCGCGCGACAGCGAGCAAGCAAGTAGTCTACACGCTCAGGAGTAAAGTAAGGTAGGTAGTAAGCAATATGCACATCGTACAAAGATCCCCGTTCTTCCCATCAAAGGGCTTCCATCGTGTCCCCAAAACACCGAGCAAATGCATCATCAACAACAACAAATCAGGCGAACAGACTCGTGCGCGGAACAGTCACACGACACCCGCTCACCGTCTCCCCAGCCCCCAGCGCGCAATGCGATCCTGGATCTCCGTCCACGGGATCTCGCGCATCTTGACCCCCTCCTCCTCGCCCTGCTGCAGCACGACCGTCGGCGCGCCGCTCCCGCCCCCAGCATTCTTGACCTCGCCGCCGAAGACCTGCTTCGCGACGCGGCGCAGGTCCGCGATGCTGACCCTCTCGATGTTGGCCACCATCTCCCTGACCGGCACGCGGCGGCCGTGCACCTGCACCTGGCGGCCCAGGTCCTCGAGCTCGACCATGCGCGACTCGAGGTTCATGAGCAGCGAGGAGCGCAGCTGGTTCTTGGCGCGCTTGACCTCCGTCTCGCTGAGGCGGCCCAGGCCCGTCTCCGCGCTGAGCAGCGAGAGCTCGCGCGCCATCGTGTCGAGCATGCGCGGCACGTACTGCGTCGCGCACGCGGCGCTGATGCCGAACAGGCCGGAGTCCGTGTACGCGTGGTTGAAGGCCATGCAGTTCTCCACCCAGCCGTATTGGTTGAGGACGTTGGTGTAGAGGCGAGAGTACATGCCCTTGCCGGGGCCGCCGGCGGAGAAGGAGCCGCCGCCGCCGAGGAGGGTCTGGAGGGTTGCGAGGGCGTAGATGTCCGGTGAGTCGATGGGGAGCGATTCGAAGGCCAGGTGGATGTGGGAGACGCGGGGGAGCATCGGGTTCGGAGGGATGGGCAAAGGCGGGAGCGAGAGGAAGCCACCGGTGTAGTGACTAGGCTGCTTGTAGTCCACGGGGTCCGCGAAGGGGTCGGTGATAATTTGTTGCTGGGAAACAGACGCGTTCTGCGATGCCGATGTCGAAAGGTTCTTGAAGAATGGGATCTTCGACATCAGCCGTGAGTCCTGCTGCGAAGCCGTCTGTGATGTCGGGTAAGGAGGCTGGACCTGGCCAGCGCCCGCCGTCTCTTGTGCCGCCGCAGTCCCAACTGAAGCCGTCGTCATGTCCCCAAAGTACTGCTCCGCCAACCGCACCGCCTCCGTGTGCTTCACGCCCGCAAACGCAATCACCGTCCTCTCCGGCCTGAAAAACGCACTCCTGTACGCCTCCACCGTCCTGCTATCAATCTCCCCCAACCGCTCCTGCGGACACAGCAGCGGGTGGCCCAGCGTATTATCCTTGTAAGCCGCCATGTGCACCAGCTCCGGCAGGATCAACTCCGGCTTGCTCCAGATCTCTCCAATCTCGTACTCCGCCGTCTCCAGCTGGCGCGCGACCTCGTCATCCGTAATCTTGGGGTCCCGGATCGTCTCCGCCAGCAAGCCCACGGCGTCCGGCACGGCCGAGTTGAACGTCGCGGACTGGTACATCAGGCTCTCCCGGCTGGAGGCGCACTGGATGTTGCCGCCCAGCTTGTCGATCGCCTCGAGCATCTCGTCCGCGCCGCGCGCGTTCGTCGACTTGAACGCCAGCCGGTCAATGATGTGCGAGACGCCGCGCAGGCTGGCGTTCTCGTACCGCGAGCCCGCATCGACGTACACGCCGATGCCGCTGAAGTGGCCCGGCAGGGCCTCCGTCGCGACGCGGATGCCGTTCGGGAGCGTTGTGATCTGGTCGAGGTCCGTGGGCTCGATTTCGGAGGGGTGGCTGTTGGAGGTTGTTGCGTAGGATTTTCGTAATCGGCCGGCCGCGGCGCTGGTGGGTTTTGTGAGGGTGCGCGAGAGGCGCGAGGGGAGGCTGAGCGCTTTGCTCATTGTGGGTGTGCGTAGCATCTTTTGTGGGAGATGGGTGGTTGTGTGAGGTTGGTCAAGACGTCACGCTCTCACTTTCCTAGATGCGAAGCGCTGGAAAGTCCGCGAGCATCCCCGAGGTGAGGCGCCGCCGGAATTGCGTCCGCTGTCGGACCCTGGTCTTGAGGCGATGCCGTCGATCTGCGAACATATAATTCTATGCGTACACGTAGATTATGGCGATATCAGATGCGAAGTCTGGCTGGAGAAGACCTCGTCATTTCAATCGAGTTCTTTAAATCGAGCGTCGAAAGATCGTACACATATGTAGACCACACTCTTTCGCAGTCCCTTCAGCCATGTATGATCGATCGAACATTTCCAATCCAATTCGAGCATGGCTATCTTCCGTGGAAACAAGACTGCCGCCATTGTTCGCACAACACGCATTCATCCTACCGTCCTCCTCAAGCTATCTCCATCGACCCATTAGCATACTTTGTATGATCGTTCTCTGTCGTCATCTAGCCCACCAACACACGTTAGCAAAACCACCCTTCTCCCTCCCCCAAATCCCAAACCAAAACCAAAAAATACGTGCACTCACATGCCAAACATCAATCCTCAACCAAAACGTCCCCTCCTCCACCTCCTCCCCCCCATCAACATTACTCAGCACCCCCACAGCAACAACCTCATTTAACCAATACAGCTCCCCAACCCCGACCTCAAAAAGCGCCCTCAGCTGCAACCCACCCCCCGGCTGCGCGGGCCCGCTCGTGCGAACAAAGATATCCGTCCCGTCGTCCGTCCTGAGATTATACCTTGTGTCGGCGCTGAAGACGCCCGTGCGCGGGTCCGTGAGGCCCCAGTCGGCGCCGAGGGGGAGGATGGTTCCTGGCATGGGGTTAGTAGGGTTAGGGTTGGGGCACCCGGGTTGATTGAGGGGGGTGTGCAGTACCGCTCAGGCGGGGCCCGGTGAAGTTGCCGCCTATGATGGGGATTGCGGTGCGGGTGCCGAGGGGGCCGGGGGAGCGGTAGAGGGCGTCGCGGCAGTGGACGTAGCTTGTGTAGAGGAAGGTGAGGGGTGGGGCGGGGGGTTCGGGGAGGGCGGTGGTGTTTTGGGCTGTGGGGAGGAGGGGGAAGGAGAGGAGGGGCAGTAGGGTGGAGAGGTGCATGCTGTTGGACGTGGGTTGGGTTTGGGATTGATGGGATGTGAGTGTGGGTAGGAGAGTGCTGGGGATCTTTAGTGGAAGTTGATAGAGTGTGTTGGTTGAACAGTAGGCGGCGATATTACGGCGGCGATGAGACTTATGGAGCACGCCAACTGTCGTGCTGATCTGTTTGAAGCATATTGCTGGGTATATACCTCTATAGCCGACGGGCCGATGTTTTCATCTAACAACATGACCGGTAGTTGAAGTGCGAAACGTCTGCGGGGTGGGGGTGAACGATCAACCGGCAATTCAAGCGGCTTCGAAATGCGAACAACCTCGCTGTGCAGATCATCGACCCTTCTGCAGTTGCGCGATCATACGGTCAATGTCCAGAGCAGAATTGCCTGTTGCCTTCGTTCTGAGGTCCTCCAACATATTACGATCCTTCGCTTTGAGAGCTTCTTCGCCCGCCTTCGAGATCATCCCGCACTTGATCCACATCTCAGCCCTTTCAGGCATTGTAAGGCTTGTGCACTTTGGAATGTAGAGTGAAGCGACCTTAGGATTGCCGGCACCTAAGCTCTCGTTGAAAAATGGCTGAAAGGTGTTAGCTTGCATCCTCGGACAGAAACAATAGGAATAAATCTCACCTCCCATCCAATCGGGCTCTTGCGCGTCTTGCTGAGCTCCTCCAACTCTCGCCAATCTCGTCTGACGATCAGCGCTCGTAGTCGAATCCACCAGAATGTTTTGTCAGACACCTTGAACTCTGTCTGAACCTTCTGCGAGCGCTTCATGTTACCCATCTTGATCAATTTACTGATAGTGTCGTTGACAGACAGGCCAACGAAGCGCTCGCCCAGGTCTTTCTCAAAGGCTTCCTGGAAGCGCAACAGCTTCTGCGCGTCTTCGAGAGCAGCGACCTGGGTCGCGTGGTCTTTGCTGTCACGCAACAACTTCGCTGCCATTTTGAGCTTGTCAGCCGCAGGCCCGACATCGCTGGCTGAGAGTGCTTCAGATAAGAGCAAGTTGGAGCCATCCACCCTGCGGTCATCTTGATAGTAGAGATCCTTGAGCAATTCGCGGTCTTGGTCAATTGCAGATGATTCGACGATTGCGGTAGCAATAGGTCGGCTGTTGATGGTCCTGAAAAAGCTTGCCAGAGGAACCTTGCGTTTGATCGAAAGTAGCACGTGGAAGACCAGATCCGTGTCACCGCTCTCAATGGCTTTGTCGAGAGCGACAGAATCTTCTCCAATGCGCAACAGTAATGGTACCTGCTTACCGGCTCTCGGCTCGTGCTCTAGCAGATCTGTCGCAAGCTTCCCCCTTCCTTCGTCGTAGGCTGCATGCGCAACCTCCTCGAATGAGATGCCTAGCTTGCCGTTCAACTTCCGCACGATTTCTTCGCAGATCATGTCCTCGTTGGATGCTGATGTGCGCACCTTCTGGCGTGCCCAGTGCACATAGATCCGGTCGACCGGAAGATGAAGGTACTCGGATACCCTCAAGGCCAAGAGGTAATCCTGGCGATTTACTAGTCTCTGTACCAGTCTTTCAGGAGTCAGGCGAATGTACTGATCATATGACAGTGGAAGTCCGACTTCGAAGAACCGTACTGCGTTCAAGACTCGAAGAGACTCAGTCATGTCAACGAAGTCGTCGCTGTTGTAGAAGTCCAGGACGGACTTGCCGAATGATGCCGCTTTTAGTAGCTGCTTTTGCCAGTGGATACTGTATTCCTGCCCTGCTGCCCGTATACAGACATCTACAGCCTCGTCCAGATTTTGCCTGATCAGCTGAATGTTGTCGTCTGCTTTCGGCGTTTTCTTCTCAAGTTGATCGACAGCATCCAACAGCACTGAGCCAGGCGAAGTCGAACCCAGCCGGAAGACCTCCTCGGATGCCTCGGGGACCTTCTGAACAAACTCGCAGACATCGTTGGTCAATACACGAAGGCCATCCACATCTGGGAGCAGATGTACAAAAGAGTTGTAGAAGTACTCTGTCGCCGCGCCATTCGGTCCTACCAGGTGGACCTCGTCTTCCCAAGCAAGAGCCACAGCATTGTTGCCGCACCATTGCAGGTCTCTTGGCGGGGTCTTGACTTTCGAGTTGTACTCGCTGAAACGCATCTGGAAGTCGCTACTGATGACCCAAACCTTGCCGTCATCGGTGTATAAGGCGATGAATTCCCCGTTCGGTGAGACACTGATGTGCCTGAAAGGTCCAGCTTCCAGTCCGCGGTCTTCGCACTCCACGGCGTCCGTCACGTAGATCGTCTTGTCGATCGCGAGTATCACCTCGACAGACCGAGAAGAGGTGTGTTCAGGTGGAATGACAGCCCATGAAACCACCTCTCCTGACGGAGGTGCCGCAAGGACATGCGGCCGAGGCTCATCGTAATTTGTCACAATAACCACGGTGTTGTCTCCAAGAAGCGCTGCGAATCCGGTGGCCCAGAACTTGCACGCTTGCACACCATGCTCTTCCGATCCATGGCCCAAGCTGAACGGCGTGAAGTCGCCTTGCAGGTCTACATAGCTCCTCACTGTCCCGTCTTCTGTGACCACAAGTAGCCTCTCATCTTCTGACCATCCTAAAGCCCTGATCGCGCCTTTCTCCCATGGTATTTGCCGGATCAGCCTGCCAGCGCAACTGTATAGGTCGATGGAGGATTTGGCCGTCTGAGAGCCGCGGAATGAATAGATCTTGCTCGTATCTCGGTAGATAGCTGACCCTGTTAGCCGCGCTCACGAAGACGCAAGCATTGTGCCTACCTACAGCACCACTGTACGGAGCTCCAGTGACGACATAGTTCTCAATCTCCAAGTCAGGGTCGAAGACAGAGGTGTAGAGCTGCGTTTTGCGGTAGAAGCGGTCGCCAACCCGCTCCCAGTCTGCGGTTGGCTTGGACATCACCGCAGATCAGGTGGCCAGGCGCATAGCACTGTGGTTGTTTGTTGGTGGTGCTCAAGCGGAGCTGCGAGGCGCAAGTGCACCGCGGCTTGGGTTGAGCGGACAGTCTGGCCCGTGCGCATCCAGCACCAAAGCCATTGCGACGAAGGCGATGCATCTTCGTCAGAAACACCTCACAACAACATATGATGAGAATTGTTCAGACCTCAGTCAAGCGGCTCAGTATCTGCAGATTGATCCTAGGATGATAGCTATATAAGGAGGCTCAACATTGGCTTCGAGGGCCGCCATCGCTACCATGCAGGAGACGATCCAGCAGCTGAACGACCTGGAACTCGCCGTTTTGGCCTCTCTTGTCACCGAGGAACACTGCATATTCGCAACAGATGCTGAATCGACTGATGGGCTGAAGCATGAGCTACACGCAATCTGTACTCACACCTTTGGACTTGGAACGACGACCATCACGTGCAATGCCGACACCAGCGTGGATGATCTCAACGAGGCACTGCTAGTTGAAAGCAGAGAGGAGCTTGACGATGAGCCCAGAACGTACGGTCAACCGTCGTCAGCCGTGCGAAACATCGGATTCTCTCGTCTTGGAAGGTCGCCAAGTCCATCAGCAATCAACGACATAGAACCCCGTCGGATTGCCAACGTTGTTATCGCCGCGGATCTGGACCTCACGGACACAAGCGTCCACATTCAGGTCCTGGAGCTGCTCAGAACAAGGCGGGTGTTCACGCGCACTGCAATGCACACCGCACCCAAGGACTTCTTATTCATCAGCATCATGTCTAGTCCTGGGGAGAGATTGACACATCATCTGAATGACATGTTCTGCATGTCACACTTCCACCTATCAGAAGACGGCCTTGCTTATGCAGATGGGCTGCTTGAGAAAGATGTTGCGCCGTCGTTGCCTGACGTAGATATCAGGACTCTGCGCGAGCAAGCACAGAAGGTCCGCATGACTGGAGAGGTCGCTTCATATCTTCACAACATTGTGCTTTTCATGCGCAACAGCCGCTATATCACAGGTGGCGTGACAGCCACGGCTACCAAGCAGCTGAGGTCATTATCGAGCGCGCTGGCACCGCTTCACGGGCTTGATTATGTCCCGCCTTCGCTGGTCGTGTTGGCCACACGCAAGATCTATCCTCATCGACTCATCTTAGCGACATCTGACACAGAAAAGAGCCTGCAGTGGGGCAGTGATCCGCGGGCAGTCGGGCGAGTATTGGAGAATATCACTGTGGAGGGCGTGATAGAGGATGTACTTGCCAGCTTCGAATCGCCTCTGTGAAAGCCCACGAAGTCTAAAGGCGGTATGTTTGCTCCACAGAGTGTGCTGGCGAAACATGTGGTGTGCTATTTAGAGGTTGCCGACGCGCCCCGCGCCAAGCCAAACAATAGCCGCCGACCTACACTCACCGACACGTTATCTTCACTCGCATAACACTGCAGAGTAGAATAGATCGGACACAGTGACACTGTTACGCGCAGGTTCCGAGCATTTGTCGTGCAGAGCTTGAGGCCGCTGAAGCACAGCGTCGTGGACTGCGGCAACAACAATGCCCCGCCACCATTCGCGAACACCGACATTTCCTCTCTACCATTCCACGCGTAAGAAGCCGAGAAGATGGCCGCTGGTGCTACGATTCATCAAGGGTGCCATTCACATGGACATCGCTGTCCCGGTCGTCTTGCACGCACTGTGGTCAGCGCTCATTGCGTACATTGACCGCGTCCGTGATGAACACATCGGTCTACCAGGCAGCATTATTCCGAGCCTATCAATTGTTGTTGGCCTGATGCTCGTCTTCCGGAACCAAACGAGCTACGACCGATTTTGGCAGGTACGCTGACAGCCTGTGCCCGATAATGATACTCAGAACTGACCGCAGCTGCAGGGAAATCAACACATGACAACAATAGAGACGTCTATACGTAACCTCACCCGTTCGTTCCTCACCTGCTCACATGTGAACGGTCAGCATCCCTCTGTGGAAGAGCGGGCGGACACCGAGCAAACGGTGAGGATTCTACTTGCTTTGATTTATGCGGCAAAGAATCACTTGCGAGCCGAATGGAACACCACGCCCTTTGTCCTGCTGCCAAATACTGCAGAACAAGAACGCCGACGACGCGAAAGCACATCCATTCACAAACCAGAATACGAAGATCTTTTGCCGTCACAAATGAGAGGCTTCGAAGATCATGGTCTAGGCCTACTTCTGCAACTTAGCTTGAGGGTTGAGGCCTACATCAAGCGCGGACACGATCGAGGCTGGTTTCATCCACCTCAAGCTAGCCAACTGACCGTGCAACTGAATCAGCTGGTGTCCTCTTACGGCAGCATGGAGACGATTCATTTGACGCCACTACCGGTAGCTTACCTCATCCACATGCGGCAGGTCTTAGCACTATTCGGTGGCGTCCTACCATTTGCGCTTGTGGAGGAAATGGGATGGTGGACAATTCTCATGACTAGCCTAGTGATGTTCACTCTCTACGGTAGGCCAGCGACAATGACTCGATCGCGTGCCTCTGCTGACTACTTTTAGGAATTGACGCGATCGGAGCACAAGTAAGCAAAACGTCCTTGGGGCTTCAAGCCCTAAAAGTCTCCCCATACTCCGTGGAAGCACGTACTGACCGACCGTTCTCCAGCTTGAAGATCCGTTTGGTTACGACAAGGCAGACATCAAAGTTGATGCGATCGTTGAGGACCTCCGCGTCGAGACCGGTGTCCTGTTGTCTGAGTGGCGGAGAGGCTCGGAAATGTTTTCTAAATAACCTCCTTGAACTAGGGTGTCCCGGGCGCATGGCGTCCTTCCCAAAGGCACAGCAAAATTGGCACGCGCCTCAGTTTGACCGGCACCAACATCGTTGAACTGCAGGAAACTTGCGCATGACGAGCACCACGCAAACGCCAGCATTTCATCAGTCAAGCTAGTCTCGGTGGGTCGGCTTCCATTAGGCTGTCGAGCCGGTATGCGCTAGCGCTGCAAGTCGCGAAGATCTCACATGCCGCGAATTCTACCGAAACGCAAGCAGCGACTTCAACACCGGATCTGGCAGTGGGTCCGCGTGATGTCTCGCACGGACTGAGACTTCACTGCACGGTATCCTGTCGTGCCAGCATCGGCCCTTGCTGCTAACATTCTGCATGATTTGGATCAGAGACACAAGCCAGGGTACTCCATTCAGCCTCTCTGACGCCAACTTGGCAGAAGAGGACCTCGCTGTATCGCCATAATGAAGATACGACTAATAAGCTTTCGACCGTTACTGGACTCTGCCATCTTCAAAATACAAATTCACAGAATAGATCCCGTGTCGGGTCAGCCTTATGCCCCATTGGCTGAATGCGGCGTCTCCGTTGAAACGTAATCTGCGTTTCGAAGTTGAACTCAAAGGTCGCTCGTTCATCGTACACGATTGATGTCATGCAGGCTTGCACCGCCTCCAGGCTGTTGCTTCGAGCGGCCCGATGGTCTGCATATCTTGTATACTCGGGTAAGTCTTCTGATGGGCGCATCTACTAGGCGGCATCCGACTCCTCAACCGTTCTGGCTCTTCATGAAATCGGCAACGCTGTAGATCACATAAAAACGGTGGTCTGCTGGCCCAAGTGGTTGTGCAAGGACTCGAGCGTTCCCAACGAGTGTTCCCGCTCGCTTAGTTAAAGATCAGGGGCGGGTTTCTCAGCCGGCGGGGACCAGACAAAACTTAGCACGACGTCGGCAGTGATCTTAGCCCCCAAAGCTCCCCCGCTACAGAGACCCATACTAGTGTGTTGAAACTCCATTGCCGGGAGGCTTGTGAGCAGCGCGAGAGCAGCCGCTACCCTGCAATCGGCAGGAGAGCGGAGCAACCAGTCCCACTGTAGAAGGACTTGCCAGACTTGCTCTGGCCTTGCCGTTCTGCATCGATCCAGGATGCTATCTAGCCGTTCGGATCGTCAGCCCCGGCGTTTGGAAGACCCGTAGGCTCGCGGGTAGCGGCCATGGCGTTCTGCACAAGGTCGCTTGGTAACAGTCCAAGCATTTGAAGCCCATGTTCCTCTTTGTGGAGTGAAGGCTTGTAAACCTTCTACCCTCGCTCTTTAGCCAAACCTTTCGTTTGTTCTTCTACAGTACACGACTGTTGTTGCGGGCGGCGACTACGTCGATCTTGGGAACGCGACTGTCTCGTCAAGATGCCGGGCAACATCATCAACCTGACGCCTGCAGATGTGCTATCATGGCCAAAGCCCAACTACGAAAACCCGGATCGACGAACATGGTTGCCTGCGTTCTCATGTAGTATGTTCGCAGCAGCTACTGTCCTCCTCGGCCTGCGATTTTGGCTCCGAATTCGAGGACACGCTGGTAAACTCGGTTTAGACGATGTGAGCATCACTTTTTCGTATGATCGTACTCAGGACGAACCAACTGACGATGACTAGGCATTTCTACTTCCAGGTTTCCTCGCTTCCATCGTTTTCACCGCGATAACGGTCGTGTATGTCCATTGGGCCCAAGGGGACCGTCACATCTGGGACATTGCACCAAACAAGCGTGAACCCCTGGCACTCTGTCTTTGGATCGCTGAGTTCACGTTCCTGGTTTGCGGCGGATGCACTAAGGTCTCCGTCCTCCTCTTTTACCGTCGACTGGTCGACGGCACGTATTCAAGACGATGGAAATGGCTGGTCCTGTTCGCCATCGGCTTCACTATGGCGTACACGGTCGCCTTCTGCATCATGCTTCTCATCAACTGCACACCTACCGAAGCTTACTGGAGGGCGTTCGATACTGAGTATGCTATGACCCAGTCATACACTTGCTTGGACACAAAAATCATCAACACTCTGGCTGGCGTCTTCGCTGCGGCAAGTGACCTCTACGCCGTCGCTCTGCCTTGCATCATCACATGGCACTTCTCGGTCCCGAGGGCACAAAAGGTTGCGCTCAACATCATCTTCTCTCTTGGTCTCTTGGTCGTTGCTGCTAGTGGTGTGCGCACGTACTATTTGATGAGTAAGTCAAGACCGCCGTTGCTGCTCTTTCCTCCCGGATGCTAATTGAGCTCATAGTCACTGGTCACTCATCCGACGTGAGCTGGAACATCTTCGACCTTTTCGTTTGGGCACAGCTCGAGCTGCAGCTCGGTATCATGTGCGCCGCGGCTCCTTCGCTACGCGTTTTCTTCCGACGTTACCTCGGCGGAAGCTTCGCATCCCGCGCCTACAAGTCCACACGAGGCGAGACTCCAGCACCGGGGAACTCCACATTCGGAACAGAAAGCGTCTCTAAACCCGATAAGTCTATTACCGTCGTTCGATCGACATCCGTGACATTCAACGAAGACCAAGGCGCCAACAAGCCGCACTTTGAATCATCCCTGGACACCGTAGGCGAGTCGGAAATTGAGCAGCGCAACAATTGGTCACCCACACCGAGCAAGGAGTGCTTGACCCGTTACTCGCACGAAGATGACATTCCAATGAATGACATGAGCTGGAAGCACCCCGATCAGAGCCGCCAGAGCCGGTGGGTTTGATCATCTTCTCGCAATCAGTCAGAGCCTAGGGCACGGAGCAACAGCTTAAAAGGACTCATGTCTACCAGCATCACGCATTTCGGTTTCAGTCACGTCGTTACAGGGCATTGGGAGGCGTTCACGGATTTTATGTTTCGCACACAGTCGTGCTTGTAATTATTATTGATACCACCAGCCACGGCATACATCGCTAGAGAAGGCACACGCAATCGACCATCAGATCAGTCATGACCACCACAACAACCCCTTGCAGGTGCAGCGCACCATTGAGCAGGGATCATAGCGGCCGGCGCCGTTCTTCACGCCCTGTAACGAAGCGAGATCGCCCACCAAGGACGGGGCTGACGACTTCGCGTAGTGCAATTGCCGACCCACAGCGAACTCAAGACGGGCATGGACCGGACCAGCAGGTGAGGTCCCAACGCTGATCGGCGCAGGGCCGTTCGCAGTCGAGGCCTTGTCTGATTCCATTTGTGAGGAAGGGACGGCTACATGAAAGACGTGAAATTCATCGACTGCAGTGATATATACTTTCCACATTACCTAATCGCCTGTCAAAATTCCTTCTCTCTTCGTCAATGCAGCCCATCCAGCCACATCCTGCGCAAACGGTTCGTCTCGCACGCGCCAAGCGTTCCTGACCACGGCTGCACGCACGCGAGTAGAATCTTGACTCGCACGGATCCCAGCCCGCACGCTGAAGACACCAAAACCGTCGACAAACCCTTGTTCCGCAGCCACCACCTCGCGTGGAAGCCTAGCGAGCTCTCCCCACGAGACATTGCGACGTCCGTCAGGGCTAGGGCTGCCAGGATCATCTGGGCTGCCCGTGACACCTAGGGCTCTCCTGTCGCCGCGTCCGCTACGTCGGAGTTGCTGCCAGTCCGGGGTCTTGCACTAACGCCTATAGTCAGCCTTTGACGAGGTTTCCTTTGAGATCCTTGCGTCTTGTCGAGAACTGGCTGCGTCTCCTTTCGAGGTTGCATTCGACGCGCTCAGACGTTCGAATGCCCCCGAGGCAATAGGCAAGTCGCGATCGGCCGCTATTGAATCGCATCGCGTGGGCGACCGGACGTGGCTCTTGCGCGTCTCCATGTGCCGGCGCCCGATCATGCTGGAGGACCGGGTATGTACCTTGCAACTTGCAAGGTGCAACTGATGAATGATGGTCGCGCGCCGAAGGATCGCGGCTAGGAGGCGCCGAGTCATTTTAGCCGCCTCTTGATTGATGTCTTGGTTCTTGCAAGGGTTTACCATGCGAGCGTGATTAAGGTCTCTTTCAAGGGTGCGCTCAACGACGTGGGTCTGAGATTCTCCAAGCGACCCTGTAGCTGGGACGCCTAAGTTGACTTCCCTGTCGTCAGTACTGTCACATGATCGGTCGACGTGCTCTTCATGGTCTTTCACGTGCAAGTGACGAGGGACTGCTCGGCTGGAGACGGGCCAGAAATTCAGATGAAGACGACCATCGTCGCATCTGGAGCATTCGTCACTCCCAGACAAATAGACATATGTCGACTCGATTCTTTGAAACGTGCATTCGAATTTCATGCGATTCTTCAACGCTCTTCGGCCCAGGATGAGCCAGGCGTAAAACATTCAAACGAATTCGACGATGCCCCAGTAATATCATACGTAGTTGCAAGCGCGTCGAAGTCGGCTCATATACATCATATACAAGTAGTCTGAATACAAGACCTCACAGCTTCAGCTCACCTTCCGGAACATCAGCATGTACATAGTTCGCGACCAACGCCGTCACTGACGTCTCTCCCTCCATCACCGTCCACCCATCCCACCCAGGACCAGCCCTCCTCGCATTATTCATCACATCCCCAAACTGCGGCGCCCACTTGAAATGCCTCTGCCCATCCTTTCCCCCGATAACCCCTCCCTCCTCCTCTCCACCCCCGCTCTCCTGCCTCCTCAGCCTCGCCTCCTCCGTCGCCGCATCGTCCACCGCCCCCTTCGGCAGCTCCTGGAAACAACACCCCTCGCCCCACGTGTTCTGCAGCATCTTCGTCCAGCGGACCTTATTCTGCAGCACGCCCTTCTTCACCGGCACGTTGACACTGTACAGGCGCGAGTGGCCCCACGCCGCCTTCGCCGCCAGCCACTCGACGACGCGCACGCTCTGCGCGCACGCCTCCGCCACCATCTCGGGCACATTGCTGCGGTCGAAGAAGGCGAAGCTCAGCGCCACCGCCCGCCGCCCCAGCTGCGCCGCCTCGAGCGCCGCGCCCAGCGTCCCGGACGAGAGCGCGAACAGCGCGCCCGTGTTGCGCCCGTAATTCGGCCCCGAGACGACCAGGTCGACCTCGCCGCGGTCCTTGAAAAAGTGCCCGAGCCCGATCTGCGAGCAGCTGGCGGGCGTCGAGTTGACGAGGATCCAGGGCGCGCGGCCCTCGTCGGGCGCGGAGAAGCCGTCGACGTGGGATTCCGGGTTGCTGGCGGGCGGGTGGTAGGGGGTCGCCTGGACGTCTTGGCCGACGATGTGCGCTTTGCCGATCCAGGAGCGCTGCGTGTTGGGGATGATGACGGAGACGGTGTGGCCGGACTTCTCGAGGGCTTTGACGAAGGGGAGGATGTAGGGGGAGGCTTGGGCGGAGGGGGGGCCGTCGTCGTTGGTTACCTGGAGATGGTTAGAACGGGTGTGAGGACTTGGTGGGCTGAATGGCTCACGAGGATGTGCATGCTTGCTGTCTTGTTTCACTTTCTTGGGTCTTGATCGATGTGGTGTTGTGTATGTTTTATATTCTATGATGACGGAATCTCGCCCAATGTGAACAGCTCAAGGTCTGGAAAAAGCGGCAGTTTGCCCAAGGTTCTGCACTTCTGCTCAGAAATAATCGATTGATCCAGAGGAATGAGAGTATTACAATTTCAAGCGTACCTATATCTGGGATGGGACGTGTGAGGTCGTGGATGTGAGTCGATTCCCACCAAATCTCAATGTCGCCATCGGGAACGTTCCCGATCTCGGGCACAGACAGACGTAGAAGCTTGCCCTCGGCTCATCACGAAGTCAGCCTTCGCCGCGAGCATGTCGTGCCTGCATCTCGCATGCATAAACATAATGCAGCGTACAAGTCTATTCCACTATCATTCGCAAGGTCCCCCGGAGACTCGCAACGTCGCAGCTCTACCTTTCGAAACATCGGCGTGCAACATGCTCTAAAATTATACATGCCAGCCCTCAGTCGGAACAACTCCTCTCTCCCCGCGGGACGACTTTGTGGCTCTCCGACGGCTTGAAACTCGCCAGCACGGCTTTGGAGACGTTAGTCGACGGCGGGACGGAAGTGTCCCTCATGTCCTCACCTTCTCCCACAATGCCCCCAGCGAAAAGATAAAGGTAAGCGCAGCCCGCAAAGGCTCTATAATCCCTTCGTCCACGATCTCCCAAGTTTTCGAACTTCTCCACCGCAACAAACAAAAAAAAAATCCCCAAAAACGATCGACCACCATCTGGCCGCTTCCAACACCACCCCGCCGCCTATCTCGCCGCCCTCCTCCTCCTCCTCCCTCTCCGACCACCATGCCACCAACCTCCACCCACTTCTCAATCCGCCCCATCCCCTCCGCCGGCCGCGGCGTCCTCGCCTCCACGCCCCTCGCACCCAACACCCCCCTCCTCCTCTCCCCCCCGCCCGCCGCCCACGTCATCTTCCGCCAATACCGCCGCGAAGTCTGCGCGCACTGCCTGCACTACGACCGCGGCCGCACGCTGCCCGTCCGCGACGCCCCGATCGGCAAAGTCTTCTGTGCCGAGCCCTGCCGCGCCGCCTGGCGCGAGGCGCAAGGGCCCCTAGGAGTAGAGGCGTGGACGGCGCTCGAGACGTTCGTGCGCTCGCGCGCGAAGAGTGTCGTGAGCACGCTCGCGCAGGCGGCTGTGGGTGCTAAGCCCGGCGCGCAAGCGGTGGTCGCGACGTGGGAGGCGGCGGCGGAGGTCGGGGCGCTGCATGCGCGGGCGCGGGGAGGGGGAGTGGGAGCGGCGGACTCGGGGCCTGGGATCAAGGCTGATAGAGAGTACCGGCGGGCGCTGCACCATGTGTGGACGCAGAGCGTGGATCCGGATATCTTGGGGTATTTGCTGTCGGGGGTGTTGACGGCGCATGGGGATGCTGGGTATTGGCAGCGGGAGGTGGAGGGGCTGGCGATGGACGAGGAGGCGTACAAGGATACGGCGGATTTGGAGGCGCACTGTAATGCGTTTTTGCAGTTGGTTGCGACGGTGCCGCGGGAGCTGGTGGGGAGTTGCACGGTGGAGGTGTGTCAGACGCTGGCGAATGCGAGCAGTCACAATTCGTTTGGGATACGGGCTGGTGGGGACGAGGGCGAGGAGTATATGGGCTACGCGCTGTATCCGGAGGCGAGCTATTTCAATCACTCGTGTTCGCCGAGCGTGAGGAAGAAGAGGGTTGGGCGGCAGTGGGAGTTTAGTACGGCGAGGGAGGTTGGGGAGGGGGAAGAGCTGTGCATCACGTATCTTGGGGGAGATGAGAAGGATCTGACGGTGACGCAGCGGAGAGAGAGGTTGAGAGGAGTTTGGGGGTTTGAGTGCATGTGTGAGAGGTGTCGGCGGGAAGATACATCATGAGATGAGAAATATAGGGAAGTATATGATCATATATGAAATGGCATGTCGTTCACAACACCCAGAGTCGTCGACTGTGTGCTGTGAAAAGTCAGGCATGCTGTGGCGGAGACCATTTCACCACTTCGCCTCGTGACTATAGTTGGTGCAACTTGCCGTCAAGCATATTTGCTTCTTCTTGCTTAGGGAGTGTGACCAGGGCGCCTGTTTTGCGCTGCACGAGAGTCATGTAAAACTGGCGGGGGTGTAGCACCCGAGACCCTGGTCGACGTCTGAGTGACGCAATGCCACGCGCTGGGACGCGCCTGATCTGCAGCCCTTCTATTATAATGCCTCGGTCCCCTCGTCTGGCGGCAATGGCCAAAGGGACGAAAGGCAGCTGAAGACAATGTCAGCGAACGAAGCAATTGCAGCGTCGATTTGTGAATCGATCACAGGAGAACACGATGAAGACAACCCATCGTTCACCCAAACCTTGTCGAATTACTTCAACACCAGCAAGTTGATCTTCACGCGTGCTCATGAAGATCAATTCAAAAGCTTGCGCCAGCAATGGGAGATCGGAGAGGACGACTACCGTGCAAGTTTCACTCCACCCAACAATAGCGACGACGGCAAAACAAACGACGATAGCAACAACAATGCCCTCGTCTCCATCGGCGACATGGGCTACTCGGGCTCAACCTTCTTCACGACCGCCGACGGCAAATATCTGATCAAAAGCGTCCCCCGCCACTTCGAGCACTCCTTCTTCCGCGACGAGCTCCTCGTCCCCTACGCAGACCACATGCGGGCGAACCGCAACTCCCTCCTCGTCCGCATCACCGACTTCCTCGAAGCCCAGCGCAGCGTCGGCGCGACCCTCGGCCTCGCGCCCTCGCACCACCTCGTCATGGAGAACACCAAGTTCGGCGAGGCGGCCGACAAGCGAGACGATACCGAGTGGAAGACCTGGGACCTCAAGCCGATGTCGTACTTCTATCCGGAGCGCGACGTGGCGGGCGGGGCGCTGTCGTCGGACGAGACGAAGGAGAAGCTCGCGGACGGCTTCGAGGGGAAAATCGTGCACTCCATCGATGCCGCCGCGGAATTCCGCGCGACGCTGCAGAAGGACACCGCGCTGCTGGCGCAGTGTAACGCCGTCGACTACTCGCTGTTCCTCGTGCGGATTCCCGCGACGGCGGAGAGTAAAGAGGAAGACGGCGGTCTACCGGACGTGCCCGTCGAGCCGCCGCTCGTGCCTCCGGGCCCGCCGTCGTGGAAGACGGGCGTGCGGTCTGCGGATGGGAAGTATGTCTACCGAGCGGCAGTGCTGGACTTCTTCTGGGCGAAGCACAAGGTGCATGCGCAGGCGATGACTGGGCTGATCAATACGTACAATGTGGTGGACAGGCAGGGGCCGATGAGCGTGACGACGACGAGCGAGGAGTACCGGGAGCGATTTTTGAAGATGTGCGATGAGATGGTGGAGGTTGCTTGATTGAGGATGTTGGTTTTTGAGCGGTGCTGTTTGTGATACCCCAATTAGCAGCCAGCGAGTGCTTGGTGGATTCTGTAGGCTTGTATTGATTATTATGGCTTTCGATCGTCTTGCTGTTGTTGTGGCCTGAGAATCCTTCGCATACACGCACAGGCACAAGGCCTTGACTGCATATTTCTCTTGTGTGCCAAAACCGCCAGACTAGAAGTCTTACTCGATGGGCTTACCCAAGTCGAAGCCCGTTATCTGCTGGCGGCCCTCACAAGCTTTTCATCTCACAGACCAACACCGGCAAACCCACTATGGACTGTCATTTCGGTTGCCACTTGCTCAGATACCAGCAGTCTATCGGGCAATTATGGAGCGCAATATACCTCTTGTGATCGGCTGCTGCGGCCAAAATCAGAGCGGAACGGCAATGTCGGCTATTGCGGCGACCCAAAACGGTAAGGAGCATCTCGACCACAGCGGTGCCGCCCGAGACGTTTTGGCTGGGAGGTGAACGGGCCAGGCAGACTGCTGCGTTGCGCCTGTGATGCTGGAGCTGCCTCGGCTTGGTTTTGTCGCCAATGGCTCTGTGTTGGAGCAGAGAACGCAGGTCGAGACTTGAATATGGATCAACACACTGCTGGATACAATCACCGATTTTCCAAGCGATCCTACAGCACATCGCCGGCCCAGCGCAAATACAGCAGCCGAAGACGTTCTGCCACTCCTTCACGGCGACGTCATGTCTTGCCTCCTCTCCCCACACGCGCGCAATCACAAGCCGGCGAAGCTGAGCTCCTCTGAGCCGAACGGACGTGCAGCCCGTGGGCGCTGCTCCGATACGGCCATGGGCGGTGCGGAAGGGTCATGGCAACACGGCGGGGCTGCCCTCCACCACTCTCCCTCGGTACTGTATGTCAAGCTCTCGCGGGTGTCAGGCTTGTGACGACATATAAGAGTCGAGATGCCCAGGTCGATCGGCACCGGTAGCTGCAATTGTAGGTGACGCTTATATTATCGACTTGCTCTGAGCGATCCCATTCCAACTCTTCACATATCCCTAATCCACTGGACGAAACATCACTACTCCCATACGACAGTCCATCACTATGCCTACTCCCTACCAGCCCGAGCGAACGCTCCAGGATGTCAACATCCTCGGCGAGCTCAACAACGATACCCGCAAGGTCCTCTCCAAGGAAGTCAGCGTTTTTCTCGCTGTCCTCCACCGCGCCTTCAACGGCAGGCGCAAGGAGCTCCTCAAGCGCCGTGAGATCCGCCAGGCCGAGCTCGACAAGGGTAACCTCCTCGACTTCCTGCCCGAGACCAAGCACATCCGCGAGAACGACACATGGAAGGGCGCGCCCCCGGCGCCCGGTCTCGTCGACCGCAGAATTGAGATTACTGGCCCTACCGACAGGAAGATGGTTGTGAACGCGCTCAACTCGGACGTTTGGACATACATGGCGGATTTTGAAGGTCGGTCGATAATCGATACCAACTCAACAGCGCGAAAGCTAACAGCACCACAGACTCAAATGCCCCGACCTGGGACAACATGATCAACGGCCAGCTCAACCTCTACGACGCCATCCGCAAGCAGGTTGACTTCAAGCAAGGCGAGAAGGAGTACAAGCTGCGCACCGACCGAACCCTCCCCACACTCATTGCCCGTGCTCGTGGCTGGCACCTGGAGGAGAAGCACTTCACAGTCGACGGCGAGCCCATCTCCGGCAGTCTGTTCGACTTCGGTATCTACTTCTACAACAACGCCGAGGAGCTGGTCAAGCGTGGCACTGGCCCCTACTACTACCTGCCCAAGATGGAGAGCCACCTCGAGGCTAGGCTGTGGAATGATGTCTTCAACCTGGCTCAGGACTACATCGGCATGAGGCGTGGTACCATCAGAGGCACCGTCCTCATCGAGACTATCCCCGCTGCTTTCGAGATGGACGAGGTGAGTTGACTGCATTTGTACGAAATCGGACTAGACTAACACTCCCCCAGATCATCTACGAGCTCCGCGACCACTCTTCCGGCCTCAACTGCGGCCGCTGGGACTACATCTTCTCCGTCATCAAGCGCTTCCGCCAGAACTCCAACTTCGTCCTCCCCGACCGCAGCGCCGTCACCATGACCGTGCCCTTCATGGACGCCTACGTCAAGCTGCTCATCAAGACCTGCCACCGTCGCGGCGTGCACGCCATGGGCGGCATGGCGGCCCAGATCCCCATCAAGAACGACAAGGAGGCCAACGAGAAAGCCATGGAGAACGTGCGCGCCGACAAGCTCCGCGAGGTCCGCGCGGGCCACGACGGCACCTGGGTCGCGCACCCGGCGCTCGCCACCATCGCCGCCGAGGTGTTTAACGAGCACATGCCAACGCCCAACCAGTTCCACATCCGCCGCGAGGAAGTGCAAGTCTCGCCGCAGGACCTGCTCAACATGAATGTCCCCGGCAAGATCACGGAGGAGGGCATCCGCAAGAACCTCAACATCGGGCTCGGGTACATGGAGGGCTGGCTGCGCGGCGTCGGCTGCGTGCCGATCAACTACCTGATGGAGGACGCCGCGACGGCGGAGGTCTCGCGCTCGCAGCTGTGGCAGTGGTGCAAGCACGGCGTGCCGACCGCCGAGGGCAAGAAGCTCGACAAGAACTACGCCCTGCAGCTGCTGAAGGAGCAGGCGCAGGAGCTGGAGAAGAGCGCGCCCAAGGGCAACAAGTACCAGCTGGCGGCCAAGTACTTCGCCACCCAGGTCACCGGCGAGGACTACGCCGAGTTCCTTACCTCGTGAGTTTTTTCCTCGAGCATACCGTGAGATGAGCTTTTTACTGACGTCCTTCCCAGCCTCCTCTACAATGAGATCACGAACGTAAGTACCAAGGTTCCCGCCTCGAAGCTTTAAGCGGGACAGAATGCCACGAATCGAGCGTTTGGGCATTGAACGGAGGAAGACAAAAGAAACGGACAGACTGTACGAATTTCCTTTTCTCAACGATGTTTGGGGCGCAAACGCCAAATTGTGTCAAATAATACCACGCGCGATATCTAGGGAATCATTTTTGCTTTCTTGAGTTGCCGTTCCTTACCTCCTTGACATTCTCGCGACTCTGTGCTGCGCAATGCAGGCTGACGACTTTCTTCTGTGACTTCCAGACCGATTCCTCTCCCACCCCCGCGATGAAGCTTTGATGAGGTTGTGGCTGTCTCGATGCCTACACGAATATGACGGATACAAGAACATTGTTTTAGCATGGGTGTTTCTTCAGACCGATTTGTACATATGTGTATATATTCACTTTCTCTTCTCGCTGTCGCGTCGTGGTTCAGCCATTTCTTGGAACACTGAGTCTATGGCAAAAACCAGCTCGCTCCATCTCATGTCACTCCTACATGCCGTCATTTTTACGCCCCCGATGATTCTAGTCTTACCGAACACCAAACGGCAAAGCGGCCGGCTAGTGACAGTGACAGGCGCGGTGTTCCATCAGGGTCTCTGCCAGAAATGTCCTTCCCCCACGGGGCTTTCAGCCGATCGCATTGCCGCTCGACTTTAGCCCGAGGCTCACCAATGCCGAGCGATAGGGCGGCCTTGGGTATCGCTGCCAGCTAGCCGACGAACCCAATTGAGCTGCTCTCGTAAATTGTTTCGACGTCGCTCGTAGTGCACCTACACGGTTTTCTGTTGTTCTGTTCCCTGTACATACACCTCACTATACACACCCAGCGAACCACACATACAACACGCAAGATGGCCCTCGGTAAGCGACCTCCTCCCCGACCCATCCCACCTCCTCCACCGCTGACTCCAGCTCCTCTACCCTACAGCCGCCGGCGCAGCCATCGCAGCCGGCACCTCCGCCGCCGCCTACCTCGACGCCAAATTCCACATCAGCAAAGACATCGGCAACATCCGGCGCCAGCGGCGCGTGATAAAAGATACCCAGGCGCGCGCCAAAGCCAAGAAGCTCTCGCTATGGTACCACTTCGAAGAGAGCGTCGCGGCGCACAAGGACAGCCTGGCCCTCTGGTACCGCCCGCAGCCCGCCGAGCCCGCGGTGCAGTATTCTTGGAGGCAGACGTACGAGCAGAGCTGTCGCTGGGCGCGGTTCCTGCTGGACAATGGCGTGCAGCCCGGGGAGCTGGTGGGCACGTATTTGATCAATTCGCCGGAGTTCATGTTTAATATGCTGGGCAGCTGGGCGATTGGGACGGCGCCGGCGCTGATCAACTATAATCTCGGAGGGGACAGTTTGGTGCATTGTTTGAAGGTTGCGGGCAGCAAGGTGCTGGTTGTGGATTCAGACGCGGAGTGCGTTGCGAGGATCGAGGAGCAGAGGGAAAGGATTGAGAACGAGCTGGGCATGCGGATCATCATCGTCGACGAGGCGACGAAAGCGACTATCAATGCCTACGAGCCGACGAGACCTGGCAACGAGCTTCGCGATGGCGTCAAAGGCGACTTCCCAATCTTCATCTTCTACACTTCCGGCACTACTGGATTCCCTAAAGCCTGCGCCTTCCAGACACAGCGTGCTGGTGTTCTCGGTCAGCCACGGTTGGCTACTACGGGCATCCGCCCAGGCGACAGATGGTACGACTGCATGCCGCTCTACCACGGCACGGGCTGCACGACCGCCGTCGGGTGCATGATGACCGGCGTGACGCTCTGCATCGGCCGCAAGTTCAGCGTGCGCAACTTCTGGCGCGACATCCACGACTCGGACTCCAACGCCTTCGTGTACGTCGGCGAGACCGCGCGCTACCTGCTCGCCGCGCCCCCCTCCCCGCTCGACAAAGCCCACAACCTCAAAGCCATGTACGGCAACGGCATGCGCCCGGACATCTGGCGCAAATTCCAGACGCGCTTCAACGTCCCCTGCGTCAACGAGTTCTTCAACTCGACCGAGGGCATGCTGTCGCTGCTCAACGTCTGCAACGGCCCCTTCCACGAAGCCCACGTCGGCCACCAGGGCGCCCTCGCCCGCTGGCAAACGCACAACCTCCTCGTGCCCGTGGAAATCGACCACGAAGCCGGCGACCGCATCTGGCGCGACCCGAAGACGGGCTTCGCGCGCCGCCGCTCCTACGACGAGGGCGGCGAGATCATCGTGCGCTGCGCCTCGGAGAAGGACTTCGTCGGGTACTGGAACAACCCCAAGGCGACGGCCGAGCGCTTCGAGCGCGACGTCTTCGCCAAAGGCGACCTCTTCTACCGCACGGGCGACGCGCTGCGCCGCGACGCCGACGGCCGCTGGTTCTTCCTCGACCGCCTGGGCGACACGTTCCGGTGGAAGTCCGAGAACGTGTCCACGGCGGAAGTCGCGGAGGTGCTGGGGCGGTTCCCGGGGCTGCTGGAGGCGAACGTGTACGGCGTCGAGGTGCCGGCGCACGATGGGCGGGCCGGGTGCGCGGCGGTGTACGTGCGGCCGGAGGAGAGGGCGGGGTTCGACTGGAGCGGTTTGCTGGCGCATGCGAGGAAGGGGCTGCCGAAGTATGCGGTGCCGGTGTTTTTGAGGGTGATCAAGGCGCCGACGACGATGCATAACAATAAGCAGAATAAGGTGCCGTTGCGGAAGGAGGGGGTGGATTTCGAGAAGATTAGGAACGGCGAGGCGGGGAGGGAGGACGAGTTGATGTGGGTCAAGGGGGATACGTATGTGCCGTTTGGCGAGGGGGATTTGGAGGCTATTCGGGATGGGAAGGCGAGGTTGTAGATGGGTGGTTTTGTTACGTTGGGTTTGGGTCTATGGGGGGCACCAGCGGGCGTTGCATTTATCGTGAATATGTATTGCTTGAATTTTTGACCAAGTAGGTCTTCTTTTACAACAACTACAACAAGAGGTGTTCTCATCAGGCCATGTGATCCGGAGTATTGGAACTGCCCTTCCTCAATTGGTGGTTCGCAATCTCGCGATCCTTCTGCCCTACGCGGCCCAACGATAAGGCTGGGCTCCAAACGGGCATACTAGTCTTGGCCGAAGGAACTATTTGCGGCGCATGGACGTTGACAAGAACGCTTGTATGCCGAAGTTGCCGAAGTGGGACTTCACGACCACCTCGTCAATAGATGATCGCTGGCAATTCGTACCACGAGGCGTCCCGGGAAGTTGAGCAATTGCTCCTTTGATCGCCTTGGACACACAATGTCAGGCAGGCGTCAACATTGCAGGTCAGGCTGAGGTCGAATGCCCTTGCCTCGACCAGCTTCATCAAAACTGTCGTGGAATAACGCCAAGCGGCGTTTGCTACACGACAGCGGATATGCGTTGTCAGAGCGCGGTCGCCAAGGTTATGAGTCCATTGTGGACGCGTCAGGCAGGGGGATTGATGAGGTTGTTTTGATGAGAAGTTGGAAGAGCCTCGACGATGCGGCGTGGCCGATGTATCCGAGTCGCTGGGCAGGTGCCCTATGTATATGTGTGAGAAGCTGCGCCTGTGCCATCGCGCATTCCAGTGAAGCTTTCTTCTGTAGACGTCTCTCGCTACTTCCTGACCTTCGGTTGGTGGTATCTGAGCCGGCTGTCTGTCGATTCTTGTCTGATGGGAACGAGTTCGTTCATCAGACTCTCATCACACGTCACTTCAGAAGTTTTAGCGCATGCAGCGATTGATTATCATCCGGTATTCTCGAACACGACGCCAACGTCCTCGAAGCAGACCATTACCACCACCACCACCACCACCTCCACCGCCAACCATCATGTCCCAAAACGATTGGCAGAACGGCCTCTGCAGCGGCGTTTGCGGTGGCGACTGCGGCGACTGCGTAAGAACCATACAGCTCCACATCAAGACTTACACGAGCAAACGCACTGATGCATCACACAGTGTGCCGCGTGGTTCTGCACGCCCTGCCTCTACGGCCGCGCCTCGCAGCGCCTCGACATCTACCCAAGCAATGACGAAGAACAGATCGAGACCGTCGACACGAATTGCCTGCTCTTCTGGCTCACAAGCACTTGCTTCCTGCACTGGGTGCCGATGACGATCAAGAGGACGGCATTGAGGGAGCACTTCAGCATCCGGGGAAACCAGTTCAAGGATGCGATGGTAAGTTTGATCGATTGATCCGGTCTAGGCACGATTCAGGTCGCTGACGACAATGGGCAGGTGTCGCTGTGCTGCACGCCTTGCGGCATCGCTCAGATGAACACTGAGATGAAGGATAGGGCGGAGAAGGCGCAGTTGCTGCCGCCGCAGGGGTATCAGGCTCATCCACAGGGCATGACCTACCAGCAGCCGCAGCCGCAGCCAATGTACCCTGTGGTGCCTCACCCTCAACCGCCTCAGTAGAGGTAGCGGTCATGTTGGGTTCGGGGAATCTGATTGGATCGTGTGAAGCGTTTCTTGTGCATTTCAATGCTAAGGCAAATGGGTATCGTTATGTTAATATGCTGGTAAAAAGAGCAATTGGGCTCAGGAAGGGTGTCCGCGATCGGGTTTCCGCCAAAGATGGCGTTTTCGAGTTCCCCTAGTCCCCGTCGTCCTGAACATCTTCCATCTGTACTGTCTTCCTCCCATCGTGCTCTGAAGGTGGTTCTCCAATCAGGCCCGCCATTTCCATCTCAAATCTTCGAGTCTCTTCTTCCATGTCCAGATCTTGATCCTGCAGCGGCTGTTTGCCCTCTTGCTCGAGCTGCCGAAACCTCTCCTCCTTCTCCTCCGCTTGTGCTGCCTTTTGAGCAGCCATATAGCCTGCCTTCTCCAGCCTATCTGCCTCCTCGGGCTCCAACAGCCTCCCTTGCCCTTTCGTCCGCGCCTTCTGCGCCGCCACAGCACTGGGCATGAACCGAACCGCCTCCTTCTTCAGATCCCGCATCACCGGCGCAGCAGAATACTCCGTCTTCGGCGGAGCCGCAGGCGCAGGTTTCGCAGGAAGCGCATGAACCCTCCTCGGCTGGCTCGGAATCGGCGGCGGCGTATCCCTCGGCATGGGAATGCTCCTCACCTCAGGATCCGTCTCCTCACCGCTGTCCTCCTGCGCATGCGCATCCTCCTCGCCCCGCCGCCTCTTGCCCAACCCCTGCCTTCGATCCCGCTGCTCCTGCCTCGCATCTCCACCGCCGCCGTGGTGCTCCCTTCGCTCCGCGAACTTCGGCGCAGCGTCTCCCAGCGCCTCTCGTGCGCGCCTGATGCCTCGTAAATCCTTCTCGAGCTGCGCGAGAGTCTCCTTGTCTTTTGGCCTAAGAACTCCGCGGGTTTCGAGTTCTTTGAGCTCGTCGATCTGCCGCTGTAGGCGCTCGGGGTTGCGGCGGGCGAGTTTCTCGTTGCGCTGCGATTGCACTTGCTTTTTGTTTTTGGCGACGGCTTTTTGCTTGTCGGCTTTGCGCTGTTGCGCGGCGGGGTTGAGTGATTTTTCTTTCGGCATTTTCGTCGATTCGTGGTGGTTTGGTTCAGAGGAAGAGGTTCTTTGAGAGAGGTCGGTTTCGAGAGTGACCTGTCGGCGAAAGCTACGCCTGCCGCGGATCGCGCGTCATCAGATACAGAAGTCTTGGCGCGAAGCCTAACTTTTCGGTCTAGACAGCATTGAAGACAGCGAGAACGCGTGCATACTTAGATCAGAATCTCTCACGGATTTCTCGACTGGCTCGCCGATCTTCGCCATGGCTGATACCGCGACTTCTGCTCCAGGACTGTCGTTCCCGCGCGCGACATTTGCCAAGTTGACACCTGCGCCATTCCTGCAAGCTCACCTCAAACAACCTCAGCCAATCCGCCCCAGCGGACGCAAGCCCGACGAGCTCAGGGAGCCTGTCATCAACACGGGATCGCTCTCTCACAGCAATGGCAGTGCTGTCGTGCGGCTCGGTGACACATCTGTAGTATGTGGCGTACGGGGCGAGATCTTGCTCGCCTCTGAAGTCCCGCACCCGCCGAACGAGGATGTTAGCGAGGAAGACCTGGTCGAAAATCTCGGACTTCTCGTCCCCAATGTCGAGCTCAGCACCGGATGCTCGCCAGCCTATCTCCCTGGAAACCCGCCCTCCAACTCGGCGCAATCGCTCAGCTGGCGCATCGGCTCCCTCCTCCACGCCTCCAGCCTGCTCCGGCCCGATGACCTTACCATCTCTTACACCGAGCCGAAGTCAGCGGACATGGGGCCAGACGAGGAGCCGAATACTACGGTCAAGGCCTACTGGACGCTCTACATTGACATTCTCTGCATTTCACTGGACGGCAACTGCTTCGACGCAGCCTGGATGGCGGTCATGGCCGCGCTCAAGGACACCAAGCTGCCCAAAGCTTGGTGGGACGCGGACCGTGAATCCATCCTGTGCTCTCCGCACGCGAATGATGCCCGTGGCCTCACCCTCAACAGCCTGCCCAGCACCACGACCTTCGCAGTTTTCTCTACGGCGTCGCCGCTCAAGCAGCGGTCAGAAGCCGAGAGCTGGGTTCTTGCGGACCCTGACGCGTTTGAGGAGGAGATTTGCCTCGAGAGCGTCACTGTTGCTCTGCAGGGTGACAAGATCGTGAGGATTGAGAAGCACGGCGGACCCCGGGTTGGCAAAGAAGCTATGGACGCCTGTGTTGCGTTGGCCAGCAAGAGGTGGGAGCAGCTGCAGAAGCTCGGAGGCAGCGTCTGAGCTGCTGTCATTCAGTCAGCAGTGGCTCACAGCCCTATGGGGCATGTCTGCATTCCTGCCTGCATCTCCGCGGTGCGTCTCGTTGGTGTGTCGTTGACTCAAATGGAATCCTCAACCAATACTCGACCACTGTTTGCCTGGGAAAGGGGCTCAGTCGAGTACTAGGGAAAAGTCTTGACGATATCTCTGGCCACAAACTCTACGATATCTTGGCACCGCGCATTGTTGAAATGCAGCAGAGCGAACGCACTGCGCAGACAGTATGTTCGACGACCCTATCTCGCAGAAAACGTCTCCTGAAGAATGGGTGTCTGCAGTATGACTGCTCAGAGTGGCTGTGTTTCTAGACGCAGGGCAAAGCTTGGTCACCGCAAAAACTATCGGTGACCTGAATCCGCAAAGGTCACGCCATGGACATTCCGATAGCCTACGTCGATGCGCGACAGACCATTGTTCGCCCAGCGTCAAGTTACGGAGTCTCGACCCAAGACGGCAAGGTATGATTCAATGCGGCGACATAGATTTAATCATGTCACGAAGGTTAGGTGGGAATGATCGACAACATTGAGGTCGTTTCGCCCTCGCCGAGCTCACGTGTGAGAATCTACGAAGGAACAATAGCGGTGCACTGCCTGCGCCGCCCTCAGCCCTACGGTACATCAAGAGAGCAGCAACCAATGAAATCACATTCCCCAGACCAAGGGGTTGCTTCAACACCCCAGCTTATCTTTTCTACATGTTCTCCACTTGACCACAATACCGCCCAAATGTAGACCGCTGACGGTGAGTGTTACCTGCGACACCACATTTACTCAGCGTAGCAGGCCTCGTGTGCAAAAAGAGGTTGTCGCTGTCCAATGCGGTCTCTCGGCCTATCTATTTGGGACGAAAAGGTGAACTCCGGGCTTAAGCGGCGATCGACAGGCTGAAGGTACACCCACGCCGTCTAGACCGTCTGCTTACCCAAGCTAACATGAGCACAAGACGTCTTGGGAGACCGCACTGCAACACTGCTGTTTCGGCGACACTGCATATTTAACAAGGATGCATTCAAAATACAGTCCTCGGATGGCATATAAGCTTTTTCCTGACCCGCCACGCAAAGCCACAAGTGAGACTCGTATATGCGACTTCGATGTAGCTGAAGAACCTCTGACTCTGGACTGACTGCTTCGACATTGACGATCGCTAGCAATCTCACCCAGGTGTCAACTGTTCTGTCAGAGATCGGACGCTTCGCCATGGCTTCCTCCTCGTCAACACCAGATCCAACGACTCCAGTTGCGGCGGCCTCACCTTCACCTTCTTTACGACGCCATCGCAAAGGTGCAATCAAGGTTCCTTGTGACGACTGCATCCAGCGCGCCAGTCGAGGCGACATCAAAGCCAGCATCGAACTATGCGAAGAATGCATGCAAACGCTTCACCGCCCTCGTCGACGGCAAGTGGAGGCACCCAGTGCCAAAAAGATCCGTCGGCATATCAACGCTGTCGTCGACACCGCACTCGGACTACACACGGACACGGTGGCTCTTCCATGGAGCGAAGACCGTCAAACGCAGCATGCCCTACAGTTCTTTGTCAAACACAGCGCGCCTCAGCTGGCTGGCTACTTTGATTCGCCGTTTTGGCAGAAAACGCTACTACAGTGTGGACGGCATCAGCCGGCAGTCAAGCACGCAATTGCGGCAATTGGTGCGCTGCATGAGCGACTTCTCGTCGGGGCTGATGAAACGGACGCAGTTCACAAGCGGCAGTCCAATTTTGCGCTCGAGCAGTGCAACAAGAGCATTCAGCATCTCACGAAGCCAGTACATGGGACGGAGAAACCAGACTTGAGGCTGATGCTCACCACTTGCGTACTTTTCACTTGCTTTGAAGCAATGCAAGGTCACTGTGAACAAGCCATTGCTCATGCAACCCAAGGATACGCGCTGCTGAAGCAGTACGCTACAGCCCCTGAGGGCACGTCGGCTGACGCTGGGGCGTTCGCCGTTGAGCTTGATCAACTATGCTTGTTGATGCAGAGGCTACAGACACAAGCAAAGGGGATCATGGGCAAGGAATACAACATGGTTGCAGATGGAGAAGTCGCAGATCTTCCAAAGCCTATGCACTTCGAGACTCTGCGAGAGGCTCGCGCTGCTCTCGAGTCAGTAATCAACCGGATCACCCTCTTCTTCATGAATCTGGACCTCAACGACAATTTCTACGATCTCGTTTGCTCCAACGCCAAGAAATTTCTCACGTTCGCTCCGTGGCTAAAGGCCTGGGAGAGCGCGTTCTCGCAGCTGCTCGTTCGAAAACAACCAGTCTTGACCCAAAAAGAACGTAAAGGCGCAATGATCCTCAAGGCACACCACATCGTGTGCGATATTCTGAGCAACGTCGACCTGTCTGAGGGTGAGCTAGGCTGGGATAAGTTTCATCGTGACTTTGCCGCTGTGATCGATCTTGCTGCCGCTATCCTTGAAGATGATCGAAGCGTGGAGGCCGGGCAACAGAGCCCAAAAACCGAGCTGTGTTTCAGCCTTGGAATCGTCGATCCTCTCTCCGAAGTGTGCGCTCGTTGCCGCGACCCAGCTCTCCGCCGGCGAGCGCTTGATTTACTTGCCCGTCACCCTCGACAAGACTGCATGTGGAGCTCCTGGCCAGCCTGGAAGGTTGGCAAATACCTCATGCAACTTGAAGAAGAGCACAGCGAAAGCCCACCCCTCGAGGCTGGTGACGTGCAGACCGAAGATCGTATCTCGGCGGCATGGATCGACTTCTCCAGCCCAACCTCCGGCGGAACAAACACCTCAGGCCGCCTCAAGTACAAGCGCATCGAGCCTCAGCGTAGCCCACGAGAGGCCCTCAATCCCGGCCTCTTCGACCGCGACGCGGACGGGCGCCATCCTGGCCACGACATCAACTTCGCGCACGCGATGCTAGGGAGCAACTTCCTCAACGCACATGGCACACCCACCGCGACAGCTGCTACTGCTGCACCCGGCCGGCTTGCGTCAACACCCACCTTTCCTGCCTCATCAGCCACGGCCTCCCAGTCCGACGACGGATGACAAGTCGTCACCGCAGGCAACCGACAAAGAGACTGGACGTATGAGATAAGCCCGCCGCGCATATCCGTCGGGCGCGCGCTGAGACACGCCGGATGACTGCGTCCTCCCGGTTCCCTCGCCCTCCCTGCCTTGTGGTTGTCGTGGCGGCGCTCGTCCCAAGCCCTCGATCGACCGCCGCAACGCCCCTGTCTCGCTGCCTTCGAGCTGCTTCAAACGCGGCCTGCATCGCCGCCGTCGCACCCGTGCCACCTGCCCGGCGCCGCGCTGACGCTCTGCGCTGCCACGTGGGCTGGACGCTGCGCGGCCGCGGACTCGTGTGCTGCTGGGCTGTCATTGGAATGGGCAGACGCGGTGCGAGGGCGGCGGCCAGCCGTGAGCAGGCGGGTTGACGAGCATGCTTGCTTGCTTCCTGCTGCAGACGTAGAGGCAGACGCAAACGCCGCACGGTTTCGAGTCAACGCGGCCGAGCGCGCAGCATGCACACTCACCTCATCCGTACTTGCTCTCTTCCCGGCGACCGACCAAGAGCTCACTACTGCTCAGAAAACTTGCACCCGCCGCAGCTCCGCGTCCGAGGGCCCCTCCCTCCGTCCAACGACCCCATCCGGCAGGCTCCTCCGCCCTAGTCCGTTTCGCAACGGAGTCGCATAGCCAGGAAGGATCACGCGAAGGCGAAATGCCATTCCGCAGGCGCCGCGCCCTTTTTTTTTTTCTCGTCCCCGATTCACGGGTGCGCGGGGGCTTGCCTTGGCCTGCACGACGCCCACGCCGCGCCACGCCTCGCGGCTTGTAGATTGCGCTGCATGCAAGGGTGTGGGTTGGTCGGGATGCAGGCACCGGGCCAGGGCAGGGGTGCACGCGCGCGAGACGCATGTGCGACATTCCCGGCTTTCGGCGGCGGTGGCGGGGGGGAGGGTTGGTTTGGTTTGTTTGTTTGGGGGGTTTGTGGCTTTTTTGGATTCCTGAGATGGGGTTTGCGAAATCGGAGGGCTTTGGATGGCATTGCTGTAGATCGCGGTCTTTGTCTGCGGAAAGCCGATGGATAGAGTTTCGATATAGTGCTATACACATACGTGAGTGCGGTGCTGGAGCCAACCGACCCTTAGGGTTCGGGCGTGCTTTTGCGAGATTCCCAAACTCTACGCGAAGGAGGACGGTGAACGGTCCAGCCATTGCGCCATAATTATTATAGATCGCCTACTGTACTGTACCGGGCTCCCGACTCCGCACAACTGCCTTAGCACCAAGTCTACTCCTACAGTAGCGCAAACCCCGAGCAAACGGCAAACCGGGTGTAGCTTAGGGCCTCCTCTCGGCGCCCGCCAGGCACAAGGCACGAGGCGTACAGGCTTGAGGCTTGGGCTTGTACACCAGCACCCGCTCCAGCTCCACACATGCAACACGCCTCCGCGGACCACTGACTCTCCCCACTCTTCACTCCTTGCATATGCCTCGTCCGGTCCGACCTCTGAGCATTACCCTCTCGACCCCCGGCCTCCTCTCCGCGCCCTTTAGCCTTCTTCACCCTCACCGGACGGCGGCTCTAGCGCGCTCTGCCACCGATCCGTGAAGAAACGCTTGTCAGGCTCGCGTACCTACCCGGCTAACGCGCAATCGCCATCGCCATCGCATTCCGGCCGCCCGCCAGCCGCTGCAGCCTGCCGAGCAGCCGTGCCGCGAGCGAGCGCAGGGGCCCAGCAAGCATGTCTGGACTACGTGCCGTGTGCTGGGCCTGGGTCTTCATCCTTCTCGTCGACTAAAGGTAGGAGTGCAGGCCGAACCAGACTGGCTAGCAATGCCGGAAACGGGCGCACGCGAGGACACCAAGCCACGGGGGTCCCAGACGAGACGACGGGGCGCTTTTCCCCTCGCAGCATGCGTCTCGCACGTTTTTTTTCCCTTGGTGAACCCTTGATGCCACTGGTGTCACGAACCGCTAGGTGGGCTGCATGCGGCTGGCCGTGGCTGCCGTGGGCTCGGTCTGTGCCCGGCACGACTCTGACGGCCGGGACGACGGGGCGTGGAGTGGACAGGCAGTCGGCCGGTTTCTCAGAGGAAGCGTCGCGGCGAGGCTTGGGGCGGGAAGGGTGGGAGACCCAGGCGAAGAGCTGAGGTGCAGTAGTCTGGTATGGTACTGTCGAGTAGTGTCGTGGCTCTGAGGCGAGGCACCTTAGCCGGGTCGGCAGGGCATCCAGGCAGGCAGGCAGGCAGGCAGGCAGGCCGCTTATCGATCGCGCCTACTGTACCTCACTCACCACCGCCGCGCCCTGCAGTAGTCGCCGTCGCTACCTATGGCTGGACCCTTGAGCGGATGCGCCGCGTGCCACGGGGCAGCCTCCCTCCCTCCTGCGCGCCTGTTCTTATATCTCCACGCCCTCATTCGGCCGTGCCTCCAGCCCTCCGTCCTACCTATCGTCACTCTCAACTCTCGCGCGAACATACAAACAGGGTCTCGCTGCTCGCCTCATCACTGAAGACAGATACCGCTTCACTGCATTGATCTGCTGCGGTCACTTGGTCCAGCACGTTCCTAGGAGGCGACCTCTTACAGTATACCAACAACACCGTCTGCAACTAATCGAGACATCTCCAACCAATCTACCATGGCATCCGCCGATGTCCAGCAGCCGGCAGAGGCCGCGCCCGCCGTGCCCGACTACCTCGCCTCGCCCAACGCCGTCTTCGCCGACGAGGGCGTCAAGTGGCGATACGGCAGAGCGCCGGACTACTCGAAGACCCGCAAGGTCTGGGAGGAAGGTGAGCAAACGGCAGAGCACTCGCGGTGGCAATCTCCCCATCCCGGCTCGCCAGGGCTGCGACGCATGGCAGACACATGGTCTGCAGTGTGACACCGCATGGACGCATTCCACAGGCCCATGCGGTGGCCGCGGCACATGGAGCAAGGGATGCGCATAGCCGCCTGCAGCAGCAGCAAGCAAGCAAGCAGTGTAAGCTGACCCCACGCCCGCAGGCAAGAAGATGAACCACGCGGCCGGCAGCCTGCCGCAGCTGGTGGAGAACCTGGTGAAGAACTGGGAGGTCGAGGCGTCGTTCAAGCCGCGCCTCGAGGACTGGCGCACCATCGACCACCAGAACTACACCTTCGCCATCAACGGCGGGCCGCCGCAGTCCGCCGAGCACATGCTCCGGGTTGGGACCTACAACGCTATCATCGCCCCGAATGAGTTCTACAGCCCGGAGAATTCCGACTTCGCTTCGAGCCACAAGACCTTCAAGCGCATGATGCCGACCTTCGCCTGGGAGGTGCTCGAGGTCTACAGTGGGCCGCCGACTGTGGCTTTCAAGTGGAGACATTGGGGTGTGATGAAGAATGACTATGTTGGGTTTAACGAGTGAGTGATTTGATCGTTCCGTTCACTTCGTTGTTGTGGCGACGGACATTAATCTTTGAATTCTTTCGACAAATCGACGAATATCGATCGCTGACTTCCATCACAGCAAAGGAGAGAAAGTCACGGCCAAAGCCCACGGCGGCCCCATCGACATCCAAGGCGTGACCGTCGCCACCGTCGACGACAAAGTCCGCCTGCAGTCCGTCGACACCTGGTTCGACCCGCTCGAGATGTTTCGCCAGATCGCCCCCGGCGGCATCGTCAACAAGGAGACAATGAACCGCAAAGTCAATCCCGAAGACGCGCTCGACACCAGCACCGCCACCAGCGTCCCGAACAACAACGGCCTCAAAATTGCCCAGGAGCACAACGACCCGGCCTCCGCTCACGCCAACGACAAGGCGCCCGAGGACGTCCTGCCCAAGCACATCTCCAACGGCACCGGCCAGCCCGCCGACGCTTTCGTCCCGCACCAGGGCGCCGACACCCAGATGCCCGCCAACGGCCACTCGAACGGCCACGCCACCGAACCCGAGACCGAATCCCAGCACATCGTCGCGAGCGCCGCAACGCACGGCGCCGCCGCGCCCCTCTCGCACCCGGAGTCAAACCTCTCCTCATCACCCTCAACCGCTCAGACCGCCGCCGGCGCTCCCACCAGCAGCACGCCTTCGACCGTCGACGAATCCCGCGCCACAGGCACGCACGACGCCATCGACGCGCACCTCGAGAGCAGCGCCGCCAAAGTCCACCCGCACCCGCACGACGCCGAGGAGGCCGTCAAGCCCGCTGCGGGCGAGGCGGTCGCGGCGCCGGCGCAGTCGGCGGAGACGAGGATGACGCACGAGGAGATGAGTCGGCTGGGCGGCGCGGGGGGGAGCGGCGCGGGCGAGTGTCCGTTTTTGATGAATAGGGAGTGATTGAGGGTGGAGGAAGGGTGAGTGAGTGTGTTTGTGTTTGGTTGGCTTGCTTGCATGATCGATTTGGTTTCAAAGGGAGAGGGTGGACGCGGGGCGCCGATGCGATACGATGTTGATTGGCTCTGCGGGACAGACAGACTGTTTGTGCATGCATGCTGTGCTGATGCTATGCGATGCGTTGTTTGTATGGTACTGTTACTTTGAGACACGTCGAGGTATTTCCATTTCTGAGAATCGAACGTCGAGGTCGAAATGCGAAGGTTGCTTGTTGCATGTGTACTGGAACCTCCTGCGTTCTCCTGCGTTCGTTGCACAGTGTTCGATCCGTATAATCGATTGGATTGATGTTATGTTACATAACGAGTCTGGTCCTTCCTTCGGCAGGCTCGCACCTCGCTAGCTTGAGACGGCCCACGCATACGAGTCGAAACGCCCGCTTCCGGGCGACTTCACATCACATCGCAACATCACTATCTACGTCAACCGATACGATAATTCACCTCTCCTAGAGAACACACGACAAGCGGGTAGGGTGCTGGGAGCAGAGGTGCGATTCGATCGATCGTTGGTACTTCAATGTATTCTGTTTGCAGCGATGCAAAGAGTGACGCAGGTGTACATTCCCTGCGCTGTCAGCCTGCTTGATGCTACGTGTGTACACACAGCTCCCCTCAGCCTGACGGCGGCAGGGGCTCCTGAATGGATGCGCTCTCCGGCTTGCAAGGCGGTATGCCGCTCCCTAGCGGGGTTGAGGTAGGTAGGCAGGGTGTACGAGAGACTTGTCCTGGAGCAACGCAAATCGAATTACCTATATAGCATAGCTAAGGTACGATACTTTCGGAACGCGATCACTGAGCCAAAAATCAAGAAACGAGCGGATATTACGAACAATCTCGCACAGAAACCAAAACCAGAAAAAGGGCCCGCCAACCGCGGCCCGTCACCACAGAATCCAGCCCAAAACGATGCATGCTTTCCCTTCCCCTGACCCAACCCAACCTCCAATCCAAAAAACCGAGACCTCTCCTCCCCTCTCCTCCCTCCTCACTGTCATCTCCTCGAACCTCACTCACATCCCCATCGCACCCGTCGCACAAGCCATCTCCGCCGGACACGTCGTCGGCGTCGCCGTCGTCCACACAGTCGTGTACGCCGTCCTCCTGTTCGCGCAAACCGTCACAGTCTGCACCGGCGGCGGGCCCGAGACCTTGTACGCCGCAACGCCGCCGGGCGAACTGCTGGTGCCAGTGACCGAGCTGAGCAGCTGGCACTCGGTGGCTCCAGCCGCGAGCGAGACGGCGACGCAGGCCGGCGCGGCGTCGCAGAGCGCGAGGCAGGACTGGATCGTCGGCGCGTCGTAGCTGGCTTGGCGCTTGTAGGAGCCGGGCGGGGGAGTGTAGGGCGTGCCGGTCAGGGTCGTGTCGCAGGCGATGTTGTAGGTTGCGCCTTGGGCGTCGGTGTAGGGGGCGTTGTTGTAGGTTGGGCAGAGGGGCGGGAGAGGGCTTGGGGAGGCGGATGGGGTGGTGGTGGAGCTGCCGCCGTAGGGGGGTGGTTGGCTGGGACGCGTGGTGCCGTAGGGCGGGGGGCCACCTGATGTTGGGATGGTGGTGGTCGAGCGCCTGCTGGTGGTTGTCATGCTGTTCGAGTAGCCGGGGGGAGAGGAGGGAGACATGTCTGGGTTGGTGTACGGCGGCGGCATTGGGGTCGAGGAGCCCGATGGTGGGGCTCCGGGGGTGGTGTACTGTCCTGGTTGTGAGGCTGAGCTCGAGCTGGCCATCGACGACATTCTCGATGAACTTCCGCCGTAAGGAGGGTTGACAGGTGGATTGGAGGTAGAGCTGGTCATGGAAGGCGTCGACATTGCTGGCGAGGAGCCTGGGCTACCACTCATCGACGTTGTCATCCTGGATGATGTGCTTGAGCCGCCGTAAACGGGAGGCTGTGTTGGAGTTGTAGTAGCCGACACCGACGGTCGTGGAGCTGTGTAGACGGTGGTGACATCTGGCGGCCTCGAGGCGGCGACAGCGGGTGGGCCTGTTGTGACCTCTGTGGTGCCAGTCACCTCGCTGAACAACGTGCAGTCATCTCCGACATAGTTTGCAGCAACACAATCCGGTTCCAAGTTACAAAGCAGCAGACATTCGTTGACGTTCGACGTTACTGCTCTCTTCGACACTTTTCCGACGTACTGCTTAGAGCCATATGTCGTGTTGTACGTGTTGCCATACGGATCTTGGCACAGCGTGCCACCGGAAGCGGCAGAGACAGTCGAGATATCGCTTCCAGCGCCGCACGTGGGTATCGGGCTAGCCTCATCAGAGCTGAAGGTGCTGACGCTGACAAAGGTAGGCTGCTCCACGGTTGTCATGGGCCCGCCGCTGGTGGAGACGGGCGGGCTGCTGGTGGAAGAGCTGGAAGCGCCTGCGGAGGAGACTGCAACAGACGTCGAAGCTGCACTGCTTGTGCCAAACGGAGGTTGCTCGGTCGTCGGGCGCATGGAAGATGGCGCCGGGGGCTGCGAGGTAGAGCTGCTCGCGGAGCTACCGATTGATGTGAGACCAGTCGTCAAAGCGCTCGTGCTGGATGGCGGACTTGGCATCGAGCTGCTTGGAGAGCTCGTCATCACGACAGGTGATGTGCTGCTCAAAGACGACGCCGAAGTAGAAGACGTTGCGACGAGAGATGTGCTCGAAGCAGGAGGTGCACCGCTGGATGAGCTTGAAGAAGTCGTGGTACCAGGCGGAGGCATGGTCTGCGTAGTGCTCGATTGCATGCTCGAAGACGGTGCTGGCGGGCTGCTCGGAGGACTACTTGTACTGGCTCCAGATGAGCTTGACGACGTTGTTGAGGAGGACATAGTGGTGCTGCGGCTAGTGCTAGAAATGACACTCGTGGCGCTAGACTGCGACGGAGTCGACGATGGTGTCGTGCCCGTCGTCGAAGTCCTGGTCGTGCTCGAGGTCGTCATAACGTTGCCTGCATAGTTTGACAAGCGAATTGCCGCAACAAGGGTCTGATCATAGGTCTCTCCGGTAAAGTCTTGTGGAGTATCTTTTTCCTTGAGCTGACATTGGCCTCCACCAACACCGTTCGGGCCGCCGAAGAAAACGAATCCTGTGCAGGCGGAAACGCCCGGGACTCCGGCCGGGTATTCATTACAGAATTCGAAGCAGTCGTTGAATGTATCCTCAGGTCGCTGATCGAAGATGCCACCGTCAGTGTTGCGCCCACATTGTAGAATGTAAGCATTTCCCTCCTGGTCAGTCACTTGCTGGCCTGAATTGGCAGGACAAGCGTAGGGGAACGCGGTCGGGGTCTCCGCCATGGCCGAAGTGGTCGAAGACGATGCTGCGGTTGAGGTTGATGACGTTGTTGTCGTATCCATATCTTCTGGTTCAGTAGCAGTGGTACTAGACCCCAACGTGGTAGACTCGTCGTCATCAGGTTCGGAGGATGTGCTTGACGACATTGTTGTCGTCGACATCGTTGTTGAAGATGTTGTGGGCGTCATCATTGTGGACATAGAGCTCGATGAGCTTGTAGTGGTTGTCCTCGTGGACGTTGAGCTTGATGTCGACGTTGTGGATGGCGTTGTAGAAGTCATCATTGTGGACGTTGTCGATGACGTGGTCGAAGTCGTAGTCACGTTGTTGCCTGTGTAGAACCGGATATCGATGAGCGCCACAATTGAGCTGTCATACGTGCCGGTGAAATCTACACTCTCCCCTTCATGGAGCTGGCAAAAGCGATCGCCAACGGGACCAAGGAAAACAACACTCGTGCATGTAAAGATCCCGACAAATTCGCTGCACCTTACCATGCAGTCATTGAAAGTTTCTGCTCCGAATGATGTGTCGAAGATGCCCCCAGCCGTATTGCGACCGCAGCCGAGTATGTATGACTGGCCTCCAGGCACGGTGACTATTTGTCCGTCGTTCTCTGGACACGAATACGGGAAAGCAGTAGGAGTCGGTTCCATCATACCAGTAGTCGACGATCCCGTGTTGCTCGTGGTGCTATCAGTCATGGTGTCGGCCTCCTCTGAAGTCGTGGATGAAGTTTCATCGTCCAATTCAGATGTTGTAGTAGTCATCCCTGTTGTAGTCATCGATGTTGTGCCGGAGCTGCTGCTTGAAGTCGTACTCATCATAGATGAGCTCGAGCTGGAGCTAGGTCTCACCACAGTATCTGGATCGACGGGTCCCGCGGACCAAACGACAGCTCCATCTGGTTGAGCAATGAGAGTGTCATTTGGACTCTTGTAGTAACAGTATTGTTCCTCTTGCCCTGAGACTACCCAAGACACGCCGAAACAATCATCCTCGTCGAACTCGCACTGTTCAATGCAGTCTTCCAGACTCGTAGCTATGAATCTCATGCTATTATTCAATGAGAAATACTCCTGGTAGCAATATACCTGGTATTCTTTTTCGAGCACTGGGGTGACATAAACCTGGTTGTCGTTGTCAGGGCAATTCAGCATTGGAGTCGGCATAGACGTTGAGCTGCTCGTGGAAACTGAGCTTTGGGAAGTCGACGAGCTGGTAGGAGTAGATGTGGAGCTAGAAGACGTCGTCGAGGCCGTCGTTGAGGCCGTTGTAGAAGCAGGGGAAGTTGTGCTAGTGGACGTCGTCATAGTGGTTGAGCTCGAAGATGAGGTAGTGGACGAACTCATCACCGGTGCGTTTGGATTGTTCCACCGATAGAAGAAGTCCATCACGTACGGCCGAATGTTGATCGGTGTGCTGGTCGGATAGGCATGGCCAAAGTTTTCGAGACGGAAATGCTGGATCCTACCACCTCCCCATTGAACTTGAGTGACATCCGTCGCGAGGTTCGTGGTGACGTTGTTCGTCGATAGACCTTGCCGAATAGCCCAATTGTTCAACCAGTGCGGGATAGTCGGCAGGGTTCTCCCTCTCCGTTCGCCGCCCCAATAGCCGATTGTACCATCGGTGGTGCCATGTGTTTCGAAAATGGCGAGGTCGTTCCTCCCAGGACTGCACTGTTGCTGAACCGGTGTATTCGTATCCACAGTATACGGGTCGGCATTAGAGGATGAAGTGTAGAAGGCGCCCGCGTTGGGCGCAATTGCGGCGAATATCAGACTGAGCTCGGGATCACAAGCGATGACGCCGCAGAAGCCACCACCGTTGCTGTGTCCAGCCGCGAAAACGCGTGTCCGATCAATACAGAACGTGTTCTTCATCAAGGCGACTAGCTCTTTCATGAACTCTCTGTCACGAACGTTGGGGTTAGGTGACCCGGGAACGCCGTATTCCGGATTTGATTCCCAACCAGTGTCAGTCCCTGATCCTTGGGCGTACACAACGATAGCATAAGGATTGAGACCAGGATCGTTAAATCCAAGCTGAGATTCGATGTCCGCTGATGTACCATACTGCCCATGAAAGCCGATGATGAGCGGCGAGGCTTTGTTGATGTCGTAGTACTGCGGAATGTGGATCAGGAAGGTCCTTGTGAACCCATCTGCTGTCGTCCTCATGCTAAACTGGACACTCGGTCCATTGGCAGTGAGGTTAGACGGGAGCGGTTGCCCACAACCTCCGCCTGCGCTTGTTACTGGCGCAACGTAGTTCGGGTTTGGAGGGACGTAGCGGACCAATGCTCCAAGATTGGCATTGTTAGATGTCCTCACGCCTGTGAAACTAGTCTTCATGTAGCAAGTCCCATCATAAGTCGCCGCCTTGCATCCTGGGAAAGCATCACATTTTTGCATGCATTCATGAATGTTGGCAGCCTGAGTACCAGTGGCTTGAGAGGGATCAGTATCCCTACCGCAATAGACAGTATAATTGGACCCGCAAGCATCAGTGAAATCGCCGATGAGCCCTCGTCCAGGATTTCCTGTATCTGAACAGCGGAAGGTGGCCAGTGATGATGGAGTTGGTGTACCTGTGCAGGGGCCAGCAGTAGTCGTGGATGTAGTTGATGTTGTGGATCTCGTGGTTGTCGACGATGCGGGCGAAGTTGTAGATGTGGTCGATGTGGCTGATGTGGCTGACGTGGTCGAAGTAGTGGAGGACGTCGAAGATGAGGATGTGGTCGACGTGGTCGAAGTAGTGAACGTCAGTGAAGTAGTGGAGGACGTCGAAGAGGCTGACGTGGTGGTTGTAGTGGAAGTGGTCGATGTGGTTGACGAGGGTGACGTGGCTGATGTAGTTGACGTAGTTGTGTCCGACGTCGTGGAAGAGGCGGTTGTGGACGACGTGGTAGACGTAGTGGTCGACGTGGTCGATGTGGTGGAAGTTGTCGAAGTTGTGGTTGTCTGCGACGTCGTAGATGTCGTCGAACTAGAAACCGTGGTGCTAGAGTGTGTGGTCGTGGAGAGACTTGTGATTCTCGACATAAAGTGGAATCTGGCTGGGCCGGTTCCGTTGACGATTCGGTTTGATGTTGATCTCAGTTCACAGACACCAGCTCCGGCTTGCACACCTTCCTGCGAATCTTGCCGCTCATCAAAGTTTGCAGGGGAATACTCGTACCGGAAAGAGTGACAGTTCGTCGCACTGTTGCACCGTTGGATACAGGTGAGCATATCAACCTGTCCTGTAAAAGAGCTCGGTGTCGCCAGAGTGGTTTCAACAATGTCTCTTTCGCATATGACCTCCCAGGCATCGCCCCTGATGTCTATGAAGGTGTCGTTGGCGTAACCTTGACACTGTGGAAAGTCATTCAGGCATGGCACTACTGTCAATGGGAAAAGGGCCATACTTACAGGGAGAGAATTGTTGCCCCGACCGGCTACGATCAGATGAGCACTCGCATAGGTCGTAGAACCACCCGCCGTATATTCGCCCTTATCGGTACGGTATTGGCATGAACCTGAGCCGGTGGTAGGACTTGTTTGACCAGAGCCGGAGGAGATGTACGTGAAGGCAGTGCAGCCAGGTCGCCTAGCACAGCCCTTGACACAGCCGTAGTAGCCTTGGCCATTGGTCAAGCTGTTCCATCCGAGAGGACCGGTATGTGCTTGCCCACATCTGGTTTCCCAGACGTTGTTGAATCTGTCGGTGTATCTGCCCCCATTTGCAGCAGTATCATTGCTACCGGCTGAACAAGTGGGTGCGGGTACCCAGGTATTGGTTGGCGTGGACGTCTGAGCCCACGCTGGAAGAAAGTTGTAGGCTAATAGCACAAGCGCGAGGCCGGCCCTCGAAACGAGCGTCGAAGACCGCATCACGAAATGCGTGGAACAAGTGACAGTGGTTTGAATGAGGACAGCAGTGCAGGGGGAGGCGAAATGGAAGACATAGCGAGACCTACTGGAGCGCGAACTGGGCCTTCGCGCCGTGTCAACACGCGGTGCATTCCAGTCATTTCGTTCCCGTGGCACCGACGCTATGGCAGCAATCCAGTGGTAGTCGACAAATGAGCATGCCCAACCCACCCCACTGTTCTAGACTGGGACTCGGGAAGCAATACAAGGGATGGGCGTAGTTTTCCCCTTGATATGTCGTTTCTCGCAGGAGTGAAGGGATTCCCGACCTTCGACGCAGTCTAAGTAATCGTCCTTTCCCTCGCCTGATGCTGGTCCGCGCCATCTTGGTCCATAGCTGCGATGGTCGCGCATGACGTTTGGTCGGGAAAGAGAGGTTCGAATCTCTCGAATCCAACGTGTGGACGATTTCGATGGTTTTGGATCGAAGCGCGTCTGCAGGGATGTTGTTGGATCCCGCGTCAACTGGTGCCCGGTTGCTGGTGGCTGGCCCGGATGCTCCCGCGGCATGGCGCTGGCTACATACATGTGTCTTTTCGTCGCGGTCGATGTGGGGGAAAGCACGAGGTGTTCTGTACAAGCATACGCTTAGTTTGCTCATTAGCGACATACGAGAAAGGAGGGACTGTTGCCCCCTCAGAGTGGTATCTACGTAAACATACATCTCGAGAAGCTGCTTTTGCAACAGCGCGCCATCCTCAGAAAAGCAAATCTTCTCGAACCATGAAAAGGCGCCAACTGCTCAAAAGCTAAGGCATATCAGCCCACTCGTCCTCCAGGAACGCCTTCTCGTAGTCCTCCGCCTTCAACCCCTTTTTCTTCGTTGCGCCATCGCCCTTGGCGACCTTCCCGCCCTCAAGCTCAACCCTCGCGAGGTTCGAGTAGAAGTTGCCAACCTTCTCGTGAGCGTTCACCTTCTTTGGATCAAAGCGAAGCACCTGTAAGCCAGCCATACTCGTCGCACGCGAGAGTGCAACGTAAGCCTGACCCTTCTCGAAAACCTTCCCAAGATCGACCTTGACACGCTCAAGCGTCTGGCCCTGAGCCTTGTGGATGCTGAGAGCCCATGCAAGAATGAGCGGGACCTGCGAACGGGAGGCCTGCACCTCACCGTTAGGAAGCTCGACCTTCCAGCTTTCGGGTTGGCAGAGCAGATCTCTCGAGGTCCCGTCGGCAATGGTGAAGCGGACGAGCGGAAACTTGCGTTGAGTCGTCAGGTTGTCGGTCAGACGCTTGCGCGCCAGCTCCTCTTTAGACAGAGCGCTGGCAGGCATTTGGCTGGCGAGCATGCCGTCGGTAGCCTGTGAGTATGCTTCTTCGTTGATGCAGTACTTGTCGAATTCGCCTTCGTCCATGAAGCCGATCACGCGACCGATCGAGCCGTTGACTAGGCTCTCGTCGATGTTCTTGATGAGCATGACCTGAGCACCTTTCTTCAAGGTGATGGTCTCCGGCGCCATACAGTTCGAAAGTAGCTTGTCGCGCTGAACTTTGTCCACGATAGTGCCGCCGTCTCTTGCTTCGAATATCTCAACATTGCCTTGCAAATTGACTAGGCGATCTGCGTTCGCTTTCTCAACCTCTGAACGCAGCGCAAAAAGTTCCGTCGCATCGAGGTCGTCATCGAAGTTCAGCGGCCGACTTAGGCTGCGGAATGTGTTGATTGAAGATTGCGAGAGTCTACCTTCTCTCATTTCATTAAGCATTCCTGCAAAGACTGCAAAATGGTCAGCATGGATCCTCCGATGAAAATATCAGAACACATACCTGGATCCTTCTGTCTGAAGACGTGATGCAATCCTATTGTAAACTCAACAGCAGTAGGCCATGTTCCCGCATCGAAAGCAAATTGTGCGACCTTGCCCTTATCGGGCACAGGCGGTAATTGGAAGAAGTCGCCAGTGATGACAAGCTGGATGCCTCCGAAGGGGCGACCGTTATTGCGCAATTGTCTTGCGATAGACTCCAGCTTGTCGAAGAGTTCGCCGTCGACCATCGAAACTTCATCAATGACTAGCACTTTCGTCCTCATCCATCTGTGTTTGGCTTTCTGGTTCCTCTTGATCTTCTTGACAAGCTCCGCAACTGGCTCTTTGCCCAGTCCGATACCAGCGAAACTGTGAAGCGTGACACCACCAACGTTGCAAGCAGCAAGACCAGTCGACGCAGTGACAGCAATACGGTCAGGCTCCCGAGCGTACTTCTTGCGTAATGATGTGATAATCTCCCGGAGCAGGACTGATTTACCAGTACCGGCAGAACCAGTGAAGAAGACGCTCTTCTTCTTCTCAACCACCAAGTCCAAAACGTGCTGCTGCTCCTCGCTGAGGAAGACCCGAGCTACTTGTTTGCGCTTGCTCTTTGCCTTCTGAATGCTCTCCTCTGTGCCGTCGTTCTTTTTAACTGCCTTCTTAACCTCTTCCCGATGCTTTCTTTGTTGGTCTTTGACGGCGCTGGCAGTTGTGTTCCAGGGAAACTGGGACTTCTTGTTTGCTTTCGGTGCCGGGGTCGCAAAGCCTGCTGAGACACCCTTCGACGTATGGCTAGTAGCATGCTCAGACGTGCCTCGATCTTCCTCGGTCTCTTCGAGCCAAGGTATCGTTCTCCGCTTGAAAGGTCGAGGCTGGGGTGGTCCATTCTGTTGTGCTTGTACGCTCTGTTCTCGTCCGGGGGCAGGCTGCCGCACAGGAGAGGGGATTCGGGCTGGCTGAAAGTGCTCCAACGGCGAAGAAGACCAGGGTAAAGGATTGCTACTCGCAGGCATGTGCTCCTTCGATGTCGGTTCCACAGACCCATAACCCGAATCCTGATATCCAGTCCGCGCTTGCTGCTGCCTGGGGAGCGTGGGATACACGATAGGCTTGGGCAAAGGCGCCGCTGAAGACTGCTTTGGCAGTTGGGGATAGTTTACTGTGGTTTTCGACTTGGGCTCCTCCACGTCCAGATCAATATCGCTGTCAAAGTCATCCTCCCCAAACAGATCCGTGGCTGGGATCTTCGCCGGCGAATCTCCACTCACTACTATCGGCTTGTTTTGCGACCCGCGCTCATCCTCGAATGATTCATCGAAAGCTTTGGCGAACCCGCTCGCTGTTCTCTTTATCCCGCTATTCTGCCTCGGTGGCGGCGCTCTCATCTGGTTGAAGGCGGATGACGGACTCGGTCGGAGAGCATTTTGAAAGCCAGCACTAATCGATTTTGAGGGCGGAGGCTTCGTAGGCTGCGACTGTGTGGGCGAGCTGGATGGGAAAAGAGATTGAGACAGGGTCTTGCCGAGCACGGTTTGCTGCGCTTGGTTCTCCTGCTCGTGCCTATTGGCAGCTGCGCGTAACATGGTAAGACGCGAGTATGATCGTCTGGAGTCGGCCGGTGCGATTTGTCGGAAAGGCGATGAGACCCGCCCGTGCGGGCGAGGAGAGTTGCTGGGTCCTGCTGCTGCAGAGGCGAGTCGCGAGGTTGCCTTGCCGGTCGGTCGGCGGACGAGCATACAGTGGACGATGTAGACGGTGATCAAAAGGCCACCTAATACAAGCAAAGGCGAGAGAGAAAAGGCGGAAAGAAGGGAATGGGCGTTGCGGGCGTCACAGGCCATGCATGGCACGCGAATGCAGAGGGGCAACTTTCGATGATGGACGCGCGACGCGAAGTTGGCGCCTCGCGGAACCTCGGGCCTTGGCATTCACGTCGACGCCTCCTGCATCAGATACCTTACTATTTATATGTTTGATCGTATCTCTACATCGTTGGTAAAGCACCACATCGTCTTGCTTTCTCTACAACTTCTCCATGTTCAAAGTCGGAATTGTCTCTTCAAGCTATGAGACTGACAGAGGTTTTTTCTCAGCAACTGAGCGCTATGGTTACATACTCGCTTGTTGCCGCATGTGGGAATTTGGCAATGCAGCGTTCAGCTCATTACTTCTTTCTTCCTCCAGCATGTCCTCCAATCTCCACGACTCCTGAGACTCCAACAGTCCTTTTTCACGTCTCTCCCTTAGGGCCCTGGTCTCGCCTCCTACCAGTGACATCGTCACCGGATCACTAAACATCGAGTATCCACCAGCTGGGATCCGAGACAACACCTTTCGGATTCGCTTGGCGACTTTTTCTATTCGAAGCTGATTCATCCACCATTCGTCCTCGGTCATCAGCTCCAGCTCCACCACTCCGGTCGTGGTCTCATACTTGAAGACTCGTCCGAGAAGTTTCCGCCAGTCCCACAGCATGCGTGGGACCTTTCGGTACATGATATCCAGCAGCTCGTCCTGTATGCTGCCGTCTCGCCTGACGTGATGTTCGAATGACATGCAGACGAATCGCATCCACCGCATCATCGTTCGTTTACTCAGGTGCCGCTCGAGACTCGCAAGCTCCCATCGTCGGCGCGCTTCGAGTGCGGACTTCCAAGGCCGAGAGCCAGATCGGCAAGCATCGGTACAGATCTTTACTTCGTCCCAGGCTTTATACGCTGCCTCTTGGTGCTCTTTGTACAGCACCAAGGACTCTTCCATTTTCTCCATCATTTCGCTGGTCTTCCGTCTCTGCAGGAGTAAGTTCCTCATCATGAGATTGTACATCCACATGCGCGGCTTGACGTTGTACGGTTCACTCGTCATTGTGCTCCATAACGTCTGCACGGATCTTTTGGGCAACTGGCCCTTTGCCTCATCGTTGACAGCTGCGGGCCCATAGCGATGAGATGCCAGAATGCAAGTATATTCGAATAGGACATCCCATACTCTATCGCTTATGGCGATATCGTATTCGCCCGCGACATAATCCACCAGCCGCAGTGCAGTTGGCATGTCACTGTTGATGCTGTAGGCATATGCGAGAGTATGCATGAACCTCTCTGTGGGCCGATGGGAGGAGTCTTCGAGCCATTGTCTCGGATTGAGTGTCTCTTCCTCGCCGGGATCCGTCTGCATTAGCTTGCGGACATCGATGTTCCAGACTCTGGTCAGGATGGACTCCACGGTGTCGATCTCGCCTTCCTTTGCAGCGGCAACCATCAACCAGCAGTAGGTCTCCTCGTTTGCAGTCACGCCGTTCTTCAGCATTGAGTCGAGGATACCCATTGCTTGCTCCTTGATACCGCCGGGACCAACGGTGTAATTTCCAAAGAACCAGGGCCTGTGCTCCTCTCGACGTGGATTCTGATTTCTTGATATCACTCGCTCTCTACTTCGGGAATGGCGGTCCCTGTGTCCAGCCCACACGGCAGATGCCAGAAACCCATTGTACATGGATACGTCTGGAACGATTCCGTCCTCGAGCAAGTCCTGCCAGAGGGTTCCTGCAAGGCTAGGCAACCCTATTATTCCCGCATGCTTGAGCATTATCCTGTACTGTTGTGCAGTCAACCGATGGCCACTTTCTCTTCTCAACATCGCAACAGTCTGCACAATCTCGGTGTAGTTCTTGTCCAGGATCCTCACGTACTTGAGGCGAAGATTGCGAGTCGCCGCTGGAGTGACACGTTCCAATGCAGCGTAGTTCTCCAAGACTTGTGAGAGAGGCTTTAGGGCTTGCAAGATCTCGGTGAAGGCCTCGTCAGACATCGAGCGAATAAATTTGATGTCGGCGCGGTAATAGATCGCTAGAATGCACTGCGCGATTGCGTCCCAATCATGGTCTTTGATCGCGATCGGTAGCTCAGCGTGGTAATCCAAATCCAATAGCAAATCAAATGGAACTGATTGAGCTCCTGATGCCGGCTTGGATGGCTGAGGTGATTCCGAAGGGAAAGTTTGGGACGAGACCTGTGAGGCCTCTTCTTGGAGTAGTTCATCTTCCGCATCTTGGAGCGTGTCCCTTCCCTCAGCCGATTGCCAACAGTCGCCTTCAGGCAATTGGTACAAGTCCAAGTCATGAGGCTCTGACTCTTCGTCGAAGCCTGATAGAGCCTCTCTTTCCGCTTCTTCGACTGCGTCGTGCTGCTCGTCAAGGTCTAGACTCCAGTCCTTTTGTCGTGCAGCCACTTGTGTACGTTGGACTGATTCAAATAATATGGCTCTCTCATCGATTTTCTTAAGCTTCTTGCTGTGTTGTCGCCGGCCAACGTCGAGGCCCCAGCCAGGTATTCCTGGATTCTCGCTCGTCTCCTGCGGCGCTTCACGGTCTTTCGATTTCCGGCCATGGCGCTGCTGGTCGCCGGCCGTAAGTCGACCCTTACTGCGTTCGTCACCGTAGTTCTGCTTCTTCCGCCACGATATCCACCTGATCTGGCACACCTCGTTCAACCGCCCGCCCCGCACATGTTTCTTACCCCGCCCGAGCAACCACAGCGACGCAAGCCGTGACTCGGCCAACCCGAGCCCGACGGTCATCGCAATCATCCGACCTCCTGCTCCCTCATGACAGTCTTGCTCTCCATGCAACAAGCGCGGTCACCGCCTCTTGCGAGCGTCGATTTGATATCCAGTCCACGGCGATCCAGGGTCAAGCCACGGCCAGCACTAGAGGGCTAGCAGTCTGGGGAAGTCGAGAGAAGTGGAGCAAAAGGGTCTGCGAGAGTGGAGTTGCTTGTGCCGTTGTCTCTCTTAACCGTCGCGCTAACCAGCCGAGGCCCGCTAGCTCGTCGAGCAGACAGCTCGGCACAGGAGGAAGGTCGGCCGGCGAGCCTCAGTCTCAGCCTCAGCGAACGGAAAGCGTTCCGCAGCGATTCTGAAGCCCGCCGCCGACGTCCAAGTCCAACGTCAGTGTTCGTGTTGTCGCGCGAACAATTGCGAACCCTTTGAACGAAACACGCGCGCACGACTCTGCCACACACCGCGCGCTGATGGCTTCGCCCGAAGGTCCCGGCGCCGTCACCAGCTCGGTCAACGAGCCGCTTGACCTGGTCCGCCTTTCGCTCAATGAGGTGGTTTTCGTGAAGTTGAGGGGAGACCGCGAATTGAAGGGACGGCTCCACGTGAGTGCATATTTCTGAGAATGTGGTGAAAGGTGCGATGTTGACTCATGAGACTTAGGCATATGACAGCCATTGCAATCTGGTACTAGGCGAGGTGGAGGAGACCATCTACATGGTGGACGAAGAAGAAGAGGGAGGCAACGGCGAGGTGCGCACAATGAAGAAGCAGAGCGAAATGCTGTTCGTGAGAGGTACGTCGCAAATCAAGCCAACAAGGGTTGATTGCATGCTAACCGTCGGCGCAGGTGACTCGGTCGTCCTCATTTCACCTCAGGCATAGCCATAATTCAGCGATGGATGGAAAAACGACAAATCTGCACAGCATGGCGGCGTTACGATTGCACATTAAAGCGGCGAAATGCAGAACATGGAATATCAAGGACGGACGTGCGGGGTGGGAGGATCAGGACGAGATACCAAGACAGGCCTGAGACAAGGTCAAGTCAACGAATTCCTTTGAATACTTCATAAGTATTACTGCCGAATGAAAGAGCCGCACGAAAATCGTGCTGTGCATCTTCGAAAAGCTTCAAAACGTCTCGAAACCCTGTTCCAAACCGAGGTACTGGCACCAGTGTGAGTATGGATACAGCTCGTTGCCTAAAGCTACGCTATGTCCCAAGTCGCCACACCACCAAAACCCATCCCAACCCTCCCCTTCCTATCTCTATACTCTTGCAGAGACAATCCTCTCCCTTCCCGTCCACCAAACTGCGTCACAGTATATATCGACGCCTTCTGCCCCGGCCGACCCAAGTCCTCCGTCCGCACATCACACCACCACACTCCATCGCCCTTCTCGAACGGCACATGGTTGCGATCCGTGCCGTCGAGCTCCTCCAAGTGCAACACGTAGAGGTAGTACTCCCCGCGCCCGCAGCGCACGGGGTCCCAATGCGGACAGACCTTCTGGAACATGAAGCGCGTCGTGGGGCCTTGCTGCGCGAGGACGACGGGGTTCGCTAGCGGCGCGAACGAGCCCTCCGCCAGCCCTTCCTCCGCCACGAAGCCGCTGAACATGTGTGCCGCGGTGCCGGACTTGGCGGACCGCTGGTACTCTTCCCAGGACAGGATGCGGCCGTCGTTGCGGAACTGCTTGCTGGTGTCTGTGGGGTAGTGCGAGCGGCCGAAGTCGGAGTTGGACTCGGTGAAGTGCACGGGTTTGAAATGCTTCTGGTACGGCTGGCCGCGCCCTTGCACGTTGCCTGCGCCCCAGCAGGGGTCGATGAGTTTCCATTCGCCGCCGTCGATACGGCAGGCATTCCAGGCATGCGTGGTGGCGAAGGCGGGAAGCGGCTCGCCTGGTTGCAGCTGACGGTGGCCGAATCCTTTACAGGCGCCGGAGATCACGATACATTCGAGGCCGGCTTTGATGGCTAATGCCGCGAAGAGGCCAGCGTAGCCTTCGCAAACGGCAAGGCCGGATGATATGGTGGATTGAGGTGTTGAGGGCTTGACGTTGTTGTTGAAGAAAGCGACGACATCGTACTCGACGTTATGGTGTAGCCAAGTGAATATAGCACGCGCTTTGTCAGTAGCACTGGGGAATGGAGATGTGAGCTGATGGGACAGCCAGCCAACATCGGTCGAAGGTATAGACTCGCGTGGGAATCTGGCTGCATGGTTGTCCGGGCCTGAGAAATCGCGACAGTGTAAGCATGAAGCTGGTCCATTGTCGTATTGCGGATTGGATGCAGCGCCAAGTTTAGGCTTGGAAGCCTGCAGTGCCGCAAGGTCGGGCCTTGACCCTGTAGGAATGGGTGGAGGAGTGGCCTCGATCGCCGGTGTAGAGCTTGGTCGATTAGACGGAGATGGTTTAGGCTGTATTGCATTGCCGAAGCCCATACCCAATGCGGATTTCCTAGGTGGTGGAGGTTGTAATCTTCGTGCGGGTGCTTCTGGTTGATGGGTCTCTTGAGGTACCGCCGTCGGTTGTTCCTGTTTGACACCAGTCCTGGCAGGCAGCGCCGGTGCAGGTCTGGCTTGGACTTGAGGTCTGGTAGGCACGCTCGGCGTACTGCTTTTTCGGAAGGTGTTTGCGAGCGGGTTTGAACTCGACTTTGTCGGCCTCATGGCGTTGTATTTTTGATCATGGGCTTGAACCTCTTCAGGGGTTCTCTTTGGTGGCAACGCAGGCAAAGCTGATGGATTGAACTCGGGTGCACGAATGGCGAACCTCTCAGATCGAGAGGTTGTAGAAGTACCGTTGGACATGCCCGAAACCGAAGACCGTGCTGTCGCGTTGGAGCTTACAGATTCACTAGACTGTTTCCGACTTAATGTCATCTCAGATGGTCGCCTCTGTGGCAAAGCAGGCGCAGTCGCGGACGGTGTCCGAGCTGGTAATCTGGGACCTAAGGAATTTTGAGAGCTATGAGTCGATGTCCTTGGAGGCAGGCTTGGCCGTGAAATACCATCCATGCCGTTTGCTGATGCGCCATCTGGGCGTGGCTCTTCCGGGACATTGCCAATACCTCCGTTTGGTTGGTTGGCGAGAGGTGGATTATTTGTCGATTCGGTACGATGGTAACCATTAGGCCTGGCGGGAACACCAGGCTTGGGCGGTGGTGGTGGAGGAGGCCTAGCTTTGCCTGTGGTAGGGTTCGGTTTGGGTGCCGGACTGCCGTTGGATGGTGGCGCTCCAGAGCCGACCTGCGACAGCTTGAGAGCAGCGATGCGCTGCTGTATAGACTGCGGCTGCGGCTCGTCGTCAGACATGCTGGAATCGCCTGGAATTACAATATGAATTATCTAGGGCACTGCTGTGCTGTGATTCGATTGCCGGAGACGACTTCGTAGCCCGAGGTGATGGAGGTGGATGCGGCTGAAGGACTAACGGGTCGTCCCTCGGGATGAGACTACACGCCGGGGTATCGCGCAGAATAAGAAACGGATAGAATAACCGACGAAGAAAGCGAAGGGCAGAAAGCAGTTGTGAAGGATGTGAAGTCAAAAGCACATGAAACACAAGGCGAAAGTAGCAAGCGCTCGGGCAGCACATGGCGGCCACAGCGGGCAGGGCGGCACAAGCACCAAGCCACGAAGGAAGCTTGAACTGTCACACCAATTGGGAAGTCCCACCTTGACCGGTGACATGTACCCACAGTTAGGAGCACTACCGAATGCGTGTGTGTAGGGAAGGTCGCTAATCTATTGGCATTATCTTTCTAGTAGATCATCTCGACCACGGCCAGGCCATCCACAGAGTGTAGCGAGTGACCGGGACCCGTCACATTAACCCCAAGCTTACCCCAACCCTAACCCTAACTCGATGACCCTTCATGCCATTAGAACGGCATGGTGTTATAACAAATGCGACTGATGGCATTCGATGCATTTGATTTACCAACAGATCGCTGACAAATATGTTCGCAAAGAATACACGGAAAGCAACATGAACTATCATGGTTGTTGACGTCGAACAATCGAGACACCTATAAATAGCCTCTCTACCTGAAGGTATGTCTAAGCCACCACGCAAGACGACCACCTCGTCATGCTCATACAACACACGAATAGCCAATCGATACCAGCCTAATGACTACGTTGAAAGATCATCTTTAATTCAATCACGTGTACACATTGAACACATTGTGTCTCTACCAATCCGCTCCACGAAAATGCTCACCACCCAAAAGCCCATCGCACACCTCACCCAGCCTCACTTCCAACCACCACCACACGTCACCTTACCTCACTCACACCTCAAACCAAGGAAAACAAGCGAGCTCAAGTATAATCCCACGCTTCAATACCACAGCATAGCTACCCCTATCAAAACCAAAGCGCACCCCATCCCATGCCACCCCATCCCATCCCCCAGCGCACAATCACAATCAAAACCCCACAGATCCCCCAACCCACAGAACCCAAGCAAAGGAAGCAAAACTCAATACCCGCTCGCTGAACACGCTCGCTCGCTCGCATCAAAAACCTCGCCGTCATCTTTTTTCGAAACCAGTCTATTTGCCCCGTCTGCTTCCTCGGTACCCCTCATTCCCCTTCTTCCTCTACGTCGCGTCTTCACAGAGGACATTCCTGACCGAGTCTCCTTCAGCCTCCGCCCTCTTTCTTCTTCTTTTTTTCCGCCGAGAGAGAGAGAGTTTGTGTAAGAAAAAGACTAAAAAAGACTAAAAAAGAAAAGAAAGTGAGATGGTAAGGTAGAGTTAGACACGGCCCTCGAAACGGAAAAAAAGCAAAGCGCAAAAACCAAGCAACAAAACACGCGCAAAACGAGACGAGAAAAGAAAATCGGACGGATAAAAAAAAGGAAAAGAAAAGAAAAGAAAAAGAAAAAGAAAAAGGAGAGTCGTAGCGTCGTGTCCCGGGCGGGGGAGGAGGAAGTGTTTTGTTGTTGTTGGTAATGATGGTGTTGTGGTCGATGTTGATTGATTGATGTTGTTGATTGTTTGGTTTGGATCGAAACTTTTTGTCTTTCTTTCTTTTCCTTTCCCCTTTCCCTATTCCATATCCTCCCGATCCTTTAGCGCCCCGTCTAGACCTTTCCCTTGGACGTCCCAAAACCCTCATCGCTTCCTCTTCTTACTCTTATCCACCGGCGCGGGCGCCAAAAAGTACCCCCCGCTCGGCACGCCCTGCCCACCACCGCCCGCCGCCGCCTGCGGCGTAACAGCCGGCGGCGGTAGCAGCGCACTATCGAACTCCTCATCGCCCTTCTTGACGGGCACGCCCATGTGGCGGCCGTAGCGGCCCTTGCGGCCGTTGCCCTCGTCCTCGGAGATGCAGCCGTCGAGCCCGATGCCGGCGTCCTTGCAGCGGCCGCAGGGCCGCTGGCGGTCGCAACCCTTCTTGCTCTTGCGGCAGCGTTGGCAGCGCGGCTTGGAGGACAGGTCTTCCTCGTCGGTGCCGAGGGCGGGGTGGAAGGCGATGGTGGAGGCGGCGGAGGTTTTGCGGGATTGCGAGGGGAGGGAGGCGGGGGACATGGGGACTTTGGAGTGCGAGTGGGAGTGCGAGTGCGAGTGGGAGTGAGAGTGCGTGTAGGGTTTCTTGGGCTTGACCATGGAGGAGGTGCGGGGCTTGGCGGACTTGAGGGCGGCGGGCATGGTGGAGCGTGGCCTGGGAGCGGAGGGCTTGCTGGGGCGGCGCTGGCCTTCGAAGTCTTGCATGATGTCGTCGCTGTCGCCCTTGAAGGAGCCGTCGCGCTGGTCCTCGTACTCGTCGCCGGTTGTGCCGTCGCTGCCTGGTTGGTGCATGCGCTGCTTCTTCCTCTGAGGACCCGCCTCGTTCTTGGGCCAGCTGGGCACCGCAGGTAGGCCGCTGACTTCCTCTTCTTCGTCGTCGTCTTCCTCTTCAGACGAGGGCGCCTCTGCCTTCCCGCTCAGCGCATCATCGAGCGTAGAGGTCGATGTGCGCCCGTGGGAGAAATTGGACGCATCACCCAGGCGCATCAGCTGCAGTGCGACGTCTTCGTCAGAAATGACGCTGTTGACCGTGGGGTCCGGTGTTGGGAGGACTCCACCGCCAGAGAGGCGAGGCGGAGGGAAGGCAGAGTTGCTGGGACGAGCTCCTCGCAGCTGGCGCGGAGGCTGCGAGTACGAATTGTAGCTCGCCGCGGGCATACCGTTCTGCATGTAGCTATTGCCGCCGTGACTTTGCGGCGACGGCAGAGGCTGCGTATATGAGAAGGTCTGCTGGTTGGGGTATGGGTACGGCGACGGGGCCGGACCATTGCGCCTCTGCGGCGAGACCGAAGAGATAGAGGCGGTCATGGGCACCTGCGGTGGCACGAAGAGAGGAAGTTCCTAAATGATGTTAATCCCAAGCGTTCAGTAACTGTGCGCAGACATGCGCTTACCGAGCTCTCGAATGCGCGCTTCCTTCTGCCGCCTTCGACAATGTTGTTGACACTGATCTCAGCGTTGACCTGCTCCGTTCGCGATCTGCGAGAGCTAGTCACAGAACCGTTCGCGCCATCGTCGCTGCTGTAACCATCTGCGTCGTCGTGAACACTATTCTCCTTGCTTCTGGACTTTGCGCGGCCACCTCTGGCCGGCGCAGCAGAAACACTGCGACGAGCATACTCGGAGTTCGGCGACATACTACGAACTGCGCTCCGAGCGGCTGTTCTGGAGGGTGAGTGCACGTTGCTGTGCTGCGACGCCCGCATGTCGATGGGGGCGCCTAATGTGGGTTTGGAAGGAGACGTGGTGTAAGCACGCTCGTTGTGTGCGCTAGGGGGTTGCGCGACTGTTCTGACGTACACGACCATGTCGTTTTCGAAATTGTCGTACGCAGCAATGATACTGATGCCGTCACGGTTTTCGAAGCTGACGCCGTACTCGTACAAACCGTAGAAGTTTTTCACGGTGGTAATGATCGAGTCTGCAGTGTCGTGGGGCGAGATCATGACCCTCATCGGAAGGCGCGCCTGTATGCGCGGATCTTCCGGGTCGATCAACTGGAAAACGACATGCTTCTGCTCCTTTTTCGTCGGCGAAGGCCTGGTGTAGCCGGAGCCCGCGGCAGAGCCAGTGCTGTCGCGAGCGGGACGGTGGTAGTTTGCACCATGTGAGCTTGTGTTGGAGTGGCCATCCCACGAATGTCCACTGTAGCGATTGGTGTGCGGGTGGGATTGCCTGTGCTCGTCCATGGGACCCTGAGCGGCGGCGGACGTCATATTCAGACCGTCCATATCTCAAGCTCCGCCTCTTTTTTTTAGCAATTGTTTGGTGTTGTGCGGTGATTGTACGGTGTTGGGGGTGTGTTGGGCGAAATGGGCGGTATGCTCCACCTGCGGCGGAAGTCGGCGCAAGAGGAGCCTGCGCGAGCAGGGTGGAAGGCGACAAGGTCTCGACCAGTCTGAAGCGATATTCGTCAGCGGTATGGACTCAGCGGTGATCGCAATGGGTCAAGACTATGATCGCAGGCGTCGCTCGGTTGCGGTAACGATGGTGAGAGGCAGGGCGGAGGTCGTCGCCGCAGGTCTGGCTCACCGCAGGGAGGAGGCGACAACAAGGTCATGAGGGGGATATGAGTGTGGTCTTGGTACGCACCTTGGGTCGCCTGCAACTCGACAACACTCTTGATGAGCGACAGGCCTGTCTGATGCAGGAGAGGCGCTACCTCGCTGTCGCCGTCCGGGGCTCTGAGGCGCAGGGCGGGAGGAGGGGAGTGGGCGGGAAGTTGGGGGATGCGCTGATTTCGCTCGAAAGAACGAACAGACGGAAAGGGATGGCAAGAATGTATGGCACCAGTGCGTCAAACACTGAGGAACAGTGTTTGCTGTTGTGGTGTGGTGGAGGGAGGGAAGTCGGTGGGAAGATCAAGGTGCCCGCTTCTCGCACTGGGGCTTGCTTCCGGCCAGTTCGATGGTCGAGGTCATCCGGCACGAGCACGGCCACGAACACGCAGCGCCTGAGACCGCGCGACTACAGAGGGCTCACGCATGATGCGACGGGGTGCTCTGGCACGCGAAAAATGGGTTTGTCTATTCTACATGGCACTCGAACCCGCCCACGGCGCCTGGGGTCCTGAGGCAGCCCAGGCCGTAGCCGCGCAGAGGCATGCGCACTGATGAGACGGGGAGCAGCTCGGGGCAGGCAAGGTAGGTACGGATATGGCGCTGCGCAGACACGGCGGGAGCAGCGCTCCGAATGCGCGCCGTCTGCGAGGTACACGAGTCGCCCGCGGTGGCTGTCGCATGCGGCGGTACGTCGCCCATTCGACCACGCACAAGAGGGCGGCGGGCGGTGCGATCACGCAGGCCTGGCGCTCAACGGCACGCAGACTCAGGGCCCGCCCGCCCTGTGACCATTGGGCGGCAAACAGCACGACGGCGAGCCCGGGGAGGGCGCAGAACAGGCGGCGGGGGCCCTTATGCAGCAGCGCAGCGCTTGAAAAGGCTCTAGGCCGCGCGCTGCGGGCGTTCGGTCAGAGGAGGCAGCGCAGCTGGCACACGCAGTTGGAACTGTTGTGGACAACGAAGGCGCCAGAAGCGACTGCGCTCCAATCACGAGGCGCCGTGTCGCCTGTAGCCTCGCTGATCGCTGCTTGGCCGTGTGCCGCCGTCGCCGCCCGCTCGAGCACACCCTTCTGCTGCTGCCCTGCCACTAACATCACTCGCGCGCAGCCCGTCGTGCCCACGCCGGCGAGCAGACACGGCGAGATAGCGCGCGCCCGCGGTCGGCGTGGTGCACGGCGGCCGCTCGCTGCGTTGCTGGAGAGGCACAGGCGCGGCCCTCGTACCACGGCGGGCAGCGCTTTTGAGTTTGGGCTGTGGACGCCTCCCCAGTCCCCCACGGCTGCGAATGCCATGCAAGGAGAGAGGCCGCCAGCCATTCTGCTGCGAAGCCTGCGATGCGTCCAGGCCGCCTGTGTGCCGGTGCTGCGTCGCCGACGCCAGGCAAGTGAGTGCGATGAGGCACTGGGGTGCGACACGTCGCGGCGCGAGAGCGCTCTCTACGTCGAAGTGCTGGTGTTCGGGGCTGGCCTCCCAGAGATCTGTCTATGCTCGTCTATGGAAACAACAATAACATTCTTACCGTCTCATGAGGGCAGGTCGTGCAGCCTGAGCGAGCATTCCCAGCGCTGTGGATCGACAGTCATGAGCGTTGTCGGCCGGGATATCGCTGGCATGCTGATGGCCATGCACAAGACAACGTGCCGCGATCGCTTGGCTACGCATGCCACTCTGCCGCGATACCGTCGCGAGAGCCAGGGCAAGGTTGCTGACGGCAGCGCAGCAGGTAGAGTGTGCTGCGATCCGATACGAGTCCATCAAGCGGAAAATCGCGATGCGGATGGACCGGAGGCCCACGAAGCCAAATCGTCAGGCCGGGCATGTGCCATCTGCCTAGGCCGAGTTTCAGCTGCGTGAGCGGAGACGAAGCGATTGGCAGGCCACGCCGCTTGCCGGCCCAAAGGACAGCGCATCGCCCGAGCATGAGTCGCAAGCAATGGCCGCGACACTTGGGCGACTTTTGCATGCGCTCGTCGAGTATACAACTGACACAGATGCCATTCGCGAGTGGTCGCCGAAATCGAGTCAGCGTCACGTGAGGGCGGGGTAGGTTCGTGTGGGCTGGACTTCGAAAGCGCTACGGCTGTGCGGATCCGACGGGCGCGCAGGTGCGTGTGGGCGGCGATGCTGCGGACGAGATGGTGGATTCAAAACTTGTCATATGTTTCCGATCGCCGCCCCGACCTCATGCACGAAATTTCGCATTTTTCGACAGGCGTGTGCCATGCTTATAGAATGATGTCTGCTTTTGCCGCCGGCGCGGAAGACGTGTTTACGCGCCCCAGGGCTGAAGATGACGACACCAGCGCATCCCGCCCGAACGGGCCTAGGCGCATCTGCGCTTGTCATACTGCGATGCAGCCTATAGGCCATGTCTCGCAGCGAGGGCGGGCAACGGTTTGCAGACTGTGCTATAGCCTGCGCAATTCATAGTTGAGTCGATCCTGATAAGTAGAAGGCTCGCCCGTCCAGCGCCCGTTGCAAGCGCACGCTGCAGAAGCCCTGGGCGGAGATTCACCGCTCCACCGCTCTTTCGCCGCACATGTCTGAAGGAGATTGGAGTGCGCGGGCGCACGCACCGTGCGAAATCGCCACGCGCGGCGCATGTGCGAGAGGCGTGATCTGGCCATGTGAAGAGCAGCGCATTCGTCGCGTGCGCCCGTAGAACATCGCCGTCATGCGCGAAGGAGACCAGACGAGTGCGAGTAAGACGAAAGGTAGGTAGGAGGCAAGGCGCAGCGCTGCTCTCTGAAGACAGCACCAAAACCGCTGGAGCACTTCAACGGCGACTTTCAACGCTCGGGAGCGCCGCGAGCCGCGCCAAGCGGGCGGGAAGCAGGGATCGCCCTCCCAGCTCCCGCTCTGTACCTGCCGCTTGTTTGGCTGCAGCTCGCTTTTGTTTATGCATCTGGGCAACGACCGACCGTCTCGCTCTCCCCACGACGACGCATTGCTTAACGACAACATCGGCCACCTCGCAGCGATACGTCCTCTGGACTCGACACCACCGCCTGCGCCCTCCCGTCAACCACATGTGCAGCACGAGGTAGCCTCGTCGCCAAACACCCCGACGCCTCTCCCTTTCGCCCAGCTTCCATAACCACCGCGACCCGCCAGCCAGGCGCGTGCAGTCCACCACGACTGCAACTCTCCGCCCTTTCCAACGCACATCCACGCACACAATCGTGAGCAGCCATGGACGCTAAGGTATGCATAAGTATTTCATTTTCTTCATGAGTCTGCATGCGACGCGCCGAGCGGGCAGCGGCAGGCGCAGGTATGGGACCAGGCAGCGCGGCAGGTCGAGGCAGATATCGAGGCAGGCATCCAGGCAGCAGATCACCGGTGCACATTCGCACGAGTATACCAGCACACGCGAGCATCATGACGCAGTGCACGCGATATTAGCCAACACGCCACAGCTGGCTCCTTCGCTTGCTGCTTCAAACCCAACTTCCAGCCAATCGTGACCCTGATCTAACCTCACCTCACAGCCGCTCCGCGCTCGCGCATTGCGCATTCACGACGAGAACATGCCACCGCCCGCCGCCAACGGTGCTCTCCCAGGGAAGACTCTTCACCAGCGCACCAAGTCCGTGCCCTCGTTCTCCACGCTCTACCAGGCCGACGCGGTGAAGGCTGCCAACAAGAAGGTGCTCGGCGAAGCCAACGCCAACCTCAAGATCACACAGCCGGCCAAGGACGACTCTGTGCTTGACAAGAAGGGAGGTGCCGGCATGGTCAAGCCGACCGCGGCATTTGCGCGCCCGGCGGCGCGTCCTCTGGCGCCTAAGAGTGTGTCGTCGCAGAACGTCCCGACCAGCGTCACTTCCAACACCACCACAGTTGCACCTGTTGCATCGAAGCCGCCGGGTCTCTCGAACACATCCGAGACCATTGCCGACCCGCCGAAGAAGTTGGTCATTAAGAAGAGCACCAAAGTCCTCAAGCCGGCCGACACCGTCTCACAGTCCGAGGTTGAGGCCAAGAAGCTTGCTGCTCTGCCTGAGCAGCAGGGCGGCGTCCCAGTCCCTCGCCAGGAGGTTTGCGAGACTAAGATCGTGCCTCTGCGCGACGAGCCTGCAGTCCGCGCCGTGAGCAACGCTCACAGCAGCATTCCGGCGGGCTTCGCTTCGCTTGAGGAGTACATGATGTACCGCGATGCTCAGAACAACCGCCAGCAAGGATCTCACACTCGCTTCGAACAGCCCGTTAGCGTGCTCCCGTCAAATGCCTTGTCCACTGACCAGTACTATGAAGAGGACGACGATGACTACTACTTCGACGATGGCTACACCACCAGCAGGTCGTTCGGCCTCCACGGTGAGAGCACGGGCGGCGTCACCACTGTGCTCGCCCCTCGTTACTCCGACAAGGTCGACCAGGAGCTTGAGAGAGCCCGTCTTCACGTCGAGGCCACTCGTACTCCGGAAGACATCGAGGACGAGCAGTGGGACACTTCCATGGTCGCTGAATACGGCGACGAGATCTTCGGGTACATGAAGACGCTCGAGCAGCGCATGTCACCCAACCCTCGTTACATGGACCAGCAGCAGGAGATCCAGTGGTCGATGCGCGCCGTCCTCGTCGACTGGGTCGTCCAGGTCCACCAGCGCTTCAGCCTTCTCCCGGAGACACTGTTCCTGACCATCAACTACATCGACCGCTTTCTGTCTTGCAAGATTGTGTCGCTGGCCAAGTTGCAGCTCGTCGGAGCCACGGCGCTCTTCGTTGCCGCCAAGTATGAGGAGGTTAACTGCCCCACCATCCAGGAGATCATCTACATGGTCGACGGTGGTTACAGCGCGGACGAGTTGCTCAAGGCCGAGCGTTTCATGCTCAGCATGCTGCAGTTCGAGCTCGGCTGGCCTGGGCCCATGAGCTTCCTTCGTCGCATCAGCAAGGCCGATGACTACGATCTCGAAACCAGAACTCTGGCCAAGTACTTCCTCGAGATCACCATCATGGACGAGCGCATGGTCGGATGCGCGCCCAGCTTCACTGCTGCCGCCGCTCACTGCATGGCTCGCATGATGCTAGGCAAGGGTGACTGGACCCTCCCGCACGTCCACTTCTCAGGATACACCTACCCACAGCTTCGCCAGCTCCTGCAGACCATCTTGGAGTGCTGCGAGAACCCGCGCAAGCACCACAGCGCTGTGTTTGAGAAGTACGCCGACAAGCGCTTCAAGCGTGCCTCCACCTACGTCGAGGCCCAGATGGTGCATGGCTTCACGCTCCCGAAGGTATCCAGAGGCAGCTCCACTGGCTTCTTCGACGGTGCCATCGCTGGCTATGCGAAGTAGAATGCTCTACGCCACGCTGCTCCACTCGGGCAGCGTTTCACTTCTTGACAACATGCCGATTCTTGCGGCCTGACATTCGTTCGTCTGTTGTATACGTGTCCTCATTCCTTGATCAGCATCAACCAGCTTCGATAGTCTCGTTGGAGAACATCACCAGAGGAAGCTTGGACAGTCGCTCGACGCGTTGCATAGCTCGGAATGCCATCAATCACCTGGATGCACAACAAGACGACGAGCGCCTGTACGATGCGACGACCGAAAACAACAATAAAACGACGGAACGAACCCCCCTTAATAATACCCGACCGTTGTCCATGCAGTCCGGACTTGCGCTCACTATGAGCGCTCGACCTCTCCTGCTGGGCATTGGCCAACTTCACTCTCGTACTTGCATTCATGCTTTTCCCTGCACGCTCTCGCGGCTTCCGTCGCTCGAGCAGCATTAGCCTGGCGTACCGGTGGCTTTCTTTTCTTTCTTTCTTTCCTTCCTTGCTTTTTCTCTCCAGGACTGGGACACGGGTTTCGATGTGAAACGGGCAACGGCGTTAATTAATGACCTCTGGTCGAGATACCACACTCCTGCCTGTCCGGCGGAGCCAGGATGGATGGCATTTTCCTTTTGGACTTCTTCTTCGACGGAGCACCTTTATGCTGCATTGCAGTCTAGCAAAGGGAGCAGTTGGAAAGAGGGCGATGGGGCCATTCACTGGATTAACATCGGTTCAATGGGGGTTTTCTTTTTCTGCTGGGTTTTTCTTTCTGGACTCGATAGCAAGCATGCAGAGATATGCCAGGACTTTCTCTTTCATTGTCAATGTGTTTCTGTGTTTCAATCTTTACCTTGATGACTCTTGTGATTTTGACAGTGGCCACTAACCCTCTCCTTGCCGGTCTTGCCAACCCATACGCTTGTCAGCATTCTCAGACCGTGACTTGACCTACCAGTGCTTCTCTGTATCCTTCGCGGAGCGTTTCCTCTGGAAAATGCCCTCTGGAAAATGCCCTCGCAACCACCGAAGCACGACATCTGGACCGACCAGCCGCGCCGCCGGATCGTCTCATGCAGCTTCTTCCCGAACGCCAAAGCAACACCGAACAGCGGTACTGCACAGCAGCTGCCACGCGGACCATGCAGACAATCACAAAACCCTTCCATCCATCCTCCGGATCGACGAGCCAAACTCGGAAAATAAACCATATCTCGCGCCCAGCCGTTGTCGTCGTCAACGACCCTCTCACCACATCGCCCTCAGGGTCGCCCGATCGCCCGGCAAACGCACTTGTCCGCTGCTCATCAGCATGGAGGATCGCTCTCGGCCAGCCAAATTTAGCCCGCGCCCGAAACCAGCCAGCCAGCCCAGCCCGCCCCCACCATGCCCCGCCGCCCGCCGCTCGCTGCTCGGCCTTTCAGTCGCTCACCGACCGCGAAGCCCGAAGCTGCTTCCCAGCCCTTAGCATCGCCGCCATATTGCAACAACTCCCACCGCAGCCCACGCCGTGCGCCCTGCCTGAAACCTGCCACGCAGCAACGCGCCCCGGCCGGGCTGAGCTCGCGGGCTGACTTGCGTGCGGTGGAGCCTGCGGTTGCGCGCGAGCGCTTCTTGTGTGTCGTTGCGCGAGACGACACGCCCACGGCTACGGCTCTCCAACGACCACCGAAGGCCCGACGATTGCGCTGAGATGCTGGGCGCTCTCTCTCTCTCGCGCGCGCGGATGCTGTACCTGCGTCGCGCCGACGAGCCCGAGGTGGAGTTGCCGGGCGCGCGCAAGAGTGTGTGTGCGCGCATATGCAGGCAATGCACTCGACCTGAATGGGCGGCGTTGGTGTAAGGTTCGGCGGCGGGATGGGGGGAGGAGTGGTAAGTATTATTTGCCTTGATATTCCCTCGCTCGACACCGCTCTTGCTTTCTTCTCTTCTTCCTCTTACTCTACTATACCCTGCCCTGCTTCCTCACTCTGTTTCTTCATTGCGATTGAGATACCCTTGAGTTTCGACTTCGTCCACGAATAAACAAACACAACCTCAACAGCAACAACAACACCGCCATCATGTCCCAGGCCCCCGTCCTCGTCCCCACCGCCTCCCTCCACGGCAAGGTTGCCCTCATCACCGGTGCCGGCCGTGGCATTGGCCGCGGCTGCGCCATCGAGCTCGGCCGCCGCGGCGCCAGCGTCGTCGTCAACTACGCCAACAGCAAGGCCTCCGCCGACGAGGTCGTCAAGGCGATCGAGGAGACCGGCACCGGCGCCAAAGCCATCAGCATCCAAGCGGACGTCAGCAAGCCCGCCGAGATCGAGCGCCTCTTCCAGGAGTCCAAGAAGCACTTCGGCCGCATCGACATCGTCATGAGCAACTCCGGCACCGAGTCCTGGGACAAGACGGAGGAGATCACGGAGGAGAAGTACGACCACGTGTTCAACCTGAACGCGCGCGCGCAGTTCTTCGTCGGCCAGGCCGCCTGGAAGCACCTCGAGGACAACGGCCGCCTCGTCCTCATGTCCTCCATCGCCGCCGGCCTGCTCGGCGTCCGCGACCACGTCCTCTACAACGCCTCCAAGATGGCCGTCATCGGCATGATCAAGGCCTTCGCCACCGACTTCGGCAAGCGCGGCATCACCGTCAACGGCGTCGCCCCCGGCGGCATCAAGAGCGACATGTTCACGCAGAACGCGTGGCACTACATTCCTGTAGGCCGAACAGACCCCCCTCCCACCCTCCCCCACCTTACTTTCACCAAAATACTAACACCCCCACCCCCAGGGCGGCACCCCCGACATCCCCGCCTCGACGATCGAGCAGATGATGGCCGACCACTGCCCGCTCGGCCGCTGCGCGACGCCCGACGACGTCGCCCGCGTCGTCGGCTTCCTCGCTTCCGAGGACGGCGGCTGGGTCAACGGCCAGGTCATCACCATCTCCGGCGGCTCTTCGCAGTAAGCGTGGTGCCACGCTTGGGAGAGATAGTGGAAGGTTTTCTCTAACGACGGTGTTTATTTTTTTTATGGAAATGGCATTTACGAAATGACAAAAGTGTGCGGCCCTGAGGGGCTCGGCTGACTTCTGGATGGATGGACGGGTGTTACTTATGGGAGAGATGGAGGGATGGGATGGATATAGAGAAACGAAATTTAGCAGGTCGACTATACCGGCCTTTTGAAACATCCAGTGATAATATCTCTTCCTCGTATGATCCGTGTGTAGGCATAGTGTCGACGGGAGCAGTTTGAGCTCGTGTCTGTGTTCTCGAGAAGCATTTAGGCTTTCGCCGTGCTGGTCGAAGCTGGCGGTCGTACCAGCCCGCTCGATGTGAAGCCGGCCTTGTTGCCATTGTTGAGAAGCACATGTCCTCAATTATGATCACAAAGATCTGCGCTTTCACAAACTATTCTCAGCTTTACACAGACAGGCATTGTTCGCCTTTCTTCTTTGTTGCTTACTCTGGGTCTCGTTGGTAGATATCGTGGAGGACTCTCAAGAAGGAGAAATTCCACTGAATAAAATAATGGAACTGATCACTTTGCCTCTCATGGAAATATCGAGGCGATCATCCTGTCCAAAGTGTTCAGATTGCTATACAACGTGCCGAGAATATAGCAATAGGTCAATTGGAACACGGCTACGGCTCCGCTAGCGCGAGGGTTTCAGCCGCCCATCGCATCGTTCCAGCGCGAGATCTGCGATCTCACACGAACTTCGACCATCGTCATCGTTTACACGGTGATTCGGTAGAAGGCACGCGACCGATCAGCGCAGGGACTGCTATACAGCGTAGGTTTAGCCATGGGTTTCTTTCTTTTCACTAGCCGATGAATCTCTGTCCCTTTCGAAACACCCCTTCCCCTTCCTCCCATCTCTCTTCCCGCAGGACACCAGGCAAGAGGAGGACACGACCAGACATGGCAGACCGCGACGACCGCCCGCGGCCAGACGGCGAAAGACAACCGCTCCTCCAGCGCGACGACGGCGAGGCAAACGACACGCGCGAAGTCCTCGCCTTCACCGACGCCGACCCCGAGAACCCGCGCCAATGGCCGCGCCGCACCAAGATGGCCAACGTCGCCATCATCGCCGCCATGAGCATCCTCTCGCCGCTCGCGTCCTCCATGTTCACGCCGGGCATCCAGCAGATCGCCGACGGCCTGGGCTCGACGCCCGAGGTGGTCATCGGCTGCACGACGGGCTTCGTGATCATGCTGGGCCTGGGCCCGCTGTTCCTCGCGCCGCTGTCGGAGACCTTCGGTCGGAGGAAGCTGTACATCGTGTGCTTCACGGTCTTCTCGCTGCTGCAGATCCCGAGCGCGCTGGCGCCGAACGTCGAGACGTTGATTGCTATGAGGACGCTGAGTGGGTTCTTTGGCAGCGTGGGGATTGCGAATGGTGGTGGCACGATCAGTGACATGTTTGAGCCGAGTGAGAGGGCGGGCGTGTTTGGGTGGTATTTGTTGGGGCCTTTGCTTGGGCCGACGTTGGTGAGATTACCTGTATACTTGACTTGACATCCGGATGGAAGTGCTGACATCGATATCAGGGCCCTCTTTTCGGCGGCGTAATCGTCCAGCGCGCGGATTGGCGCTGGATCTTTTGGGTGCTAACAATCGTCTGCTTCATCAATACCTTCGCCGGCTGGATCTTCCTGCGCGAGACCTACGCCCCCGCTCTCCTCGAACGCCGCAAACAAATTCTCGAGCAAGAACCCAGCGGCCACCCGAACAAATACCGCATCGACGGCCAAGACGAACGCCCCATGGGCACGCGCATCTCGCGCTCCCTCACCCGCCCCCTCCGCATCCTCGTCCAGCCCATCGTCCTCACAATGAGCACCTACCAAGCCCTCCTCTTCGGCACAACCTACAGCATCTACACCAACATGCAGCCCATCTACAGCGGCGCCTACGGCTTCAGCACCGAGCAAGTCGGCCTGCTCTACCTCGGCCCCGGCCTCGGCTTCCTGACCGCCGTCTGGTTCCTCGTCCCGCGCATCGACACCGTCTACAACTCGCTCGCCGCCCGCAACGGCGGCAAAGCGAAGCCCGAGTACCGGCTGCCGCTCGCCAACATCGGCGCGGCCGCCATCCCCGCCGCGCTCTTCTGGTTCGCGTGGACGGTGCAGCTGCACGCGCACTGGTTCGCCTCCATCGCCGCCACCTTCTTCTACGGCGTCGGCCAGGTCATGATCATCAACACCTGCCAGAACTACTACATCGACAGCTTCGAGAAGTACGCGGCGTCGGCGATCGCGGCCGGCGCGGCGTTCAGGTCGGTGTTTGGCGCTGTCGTGCCGCTCTGGGCGCCGGCGCTGTTCGATCGCTTGGGCTATGGATGGGGGATTTCGGTGTTTGGCTTCTTGGCTGTGGCCATTGCGCCAGCGCCGGCGGTGTTTTACTTTTTCGGCGAGAAGGTGAGGGAGAGGTTTTGGATCGATCTTGATAGCTGAGGGTTGGGGGTTGTAGATATAGATGTATAGATGGGTCTTGCGGGCAATTGCATAGCGTTTGATTCAGACTCCTGGCGTTATATCTCAGGCTGGATCTACCGAGGACCTCCAATTTCTCTTGGCACATCATTGGCACCAATCCGCTTTGGAGACCTCCCCTAAGCTAGGTAACCACCAACCAATTTTGTCCAAGGGGTCTCTTTGCACCTCTGCCATGTCCACGCCACTCGAAAGGGTGCAGCACCTACTCGTCACGCCCAACAATCCTCCCAGGGAGCTCGAGGCCCTCGACTCCTCACGCTGCGTGGCGCTCCACAACGCCATTCTCGAGCACGCCTGGCTCAGCTCCGGACGCTGAGCAGAAGAATCCCAATCGAAATGCACGCCGTACTACGAGCGTGTCGCCGAGGTCATCGACGAGAAGTGTAGCGCTTCTCTCAAAGCCTTCTTCCGGGGCGCTCGAGATGCGCCACAGGGAACGTTTCGCTTCAATTTCTTCTACAACGTTTCTGGGCTGGGCTGTGCTTTTGGTTGGCACGCCTATTATTCTCGAGATGAAAACAGGACCCTGACATTGTACACGGTAAGCGAAGGGCTGTACGGTGATCCGGATGGCTTAGTGTAAGCTCTTACGCGTGCTTCGTATCGACGCGTGTGATTCTGATGGTGATGTGTAGCTTTGACCAGCACACGCACAAGGCCATGATGCATTTCGACATCTGCGACGAGCTAAACGAGTCGAGCAGACGGGATGCCTATGGTACAAAGTTCCACCTTCTATCTGGCGTACCCTTGCGCTGAAGACCCCTTCCTTGCGACGTTGCCGCTCGACCACCTTTTCACCTTTTGCTGTTGCTACTTCAAAGTCCGTCCAGTCTTCACCCCTGTCGGCAGGCCTTGTTTGTATGCCACCTCTCGCACCAGATTCATCAACATGAAGTCGCAGCCGGACGCGCCTTGGATTTCGACCGCGACTGGCAATTCCTCTTCAGTCAACGTAACGCGGCTTTCGAATTTCGCTGAGCCGACCGGGACCACGATCTCCGGGCTGGCGTTCATCACCGAGAGGAAGTTCCAGCTGAGATAGCCGGGCAAAGCCGGGGTGTACCCTTCCGGTGTGTATTTGATGTCGGTGTCGCGATACCAAGGGATGCCGCCGTTGCCGTTGAACGGGAAGACCACGATGGCGTCGGAGCAGGTGTCGGCGTTCGCTGTGAGGTAGTACTTCCTGTAGAAGGCTTGGAACTCCTTCTGGAGAGCGAAGCCGATCTCTCCCAAGGTAGCGTTCTGCTGCGCGAACGACGGGTCGCTTTCGCCGTTCACCTTGACGTACGGGTAACGTCCGAATTTGTCGAAGTAATCTTGTTTGAAATCGTTCGCGAACGTATTGGTCCCGCCAACGTACGGAATGACCTTGGGTGTTGTCAGACGTGACTGTGACTCATGAAAGGCCATGAGAACATGTTCGGGAAAGACTTACATCTGCGAAGTAATCTGCCAGGCTTTCGTTACTCTGCGAGTATTCGAGCCAAAGTGCGTTACTGTCGAGAACAGTGCGGTTCACTCCCAGGAATGCTTCGAGATGCTTGACGTATTCTTCGCACGGAGCGATATACTTGGCGTCAATGTTGGCCCAATATTCGCGGGGATAGATGATCTTCTTCGGGAACTTGGTGTAGTTCCTGAATCCCGAATCGGAGTACATAGCGGCGCCAAAGGCGTTCATGGAGTCGACGTCGCGGGAAAAGTGTCCCGCGACGTCGAAGGGTCCGAACGAAGTCGCGGTGTTGTGTGTGCTGTTGTTTGTTGTGCGAATGCCATATACGCCATTCATTGCCGCGGGAACGCGCATAGCTGGAGGGAAGGAAATCCATCAGTCGAGTTACCACAAGATAAAAGGACACATGTAATGCTGGTACTCACATCCTCCGGTATCTTCGCCAATAGTGTTATCCAGCCATTCGTATGCAGCGAGAGCGGCGCCAGAGCCGGCCGAAGACGCTCCCGGGATCTGAAATCCATCTCCTCGAGGATTCTGTAGTCGTCAGAGCTTTGTTCAGTGGCAGACACTGCGTAACAAGGGTACTTACGAAGGGCAGCGAGTAGTCGGGCCACTGCGAAATGGTGAACAAAGGATTGGCAAAAAGCGTCAACTTTGTCTTTCCCACTATCACGGCACCTTTGTCTATGAGATTTTGAATGCTTCCCGATGTTTCGTTGGCGGGAGGGTAGGTTTCCGCATACGAGCGGCTTCCGAATCCTGTGATCAAGCCCTTGATCTGGTATTGATCTTTGACAGCAATGCGATAGCCGGCCAGAGGCTTCTCAACCGTTGGCGTAGAGTAAAGACGTGACGGCACGGCAACAGAAAGAGCACCAAATGAGTCGCTGCCATGTGCCGGAAGAATTTCGAAACTGTCGGCCTCTTCCGTAGATGCTATGCAAGACGACACGAACGAATCTGTGTGATCATTGTACAGGCGCCATGCTTGGTGGATACCTTGGGACGTAGCGAAATATGGTCCATCGGGCAGCGTGGTGTTACAGGAAGGGTCGCCGAATACGACTTGCGTGGTCCCGATAGTCTTGAGCAACAGATTGGCGTCTTCTGACAGGGTCTGGTTTAGGGATCTTTGGAAGAAGAAAACTTTTGGGAGAAGCCTTGTTAACTTCTGTTCATCAGCACAATATACGCAGTCTGATACATACTTTGCGAGAAGCCAGAGCTGTAAACATCGTCCCGAGCAAGAAACCCGGCGATAGTCGCATTGATCCACGCCGCAGAAATGGTCTGATGGGGAGAAGTGACCACTGTCATCGGAATTGAGTGTTTCGTCTCAAAGCCATACTTTAACTGCCAGGGCTGTCAATGTCGAACTTCGTCGGGTTGAAAGGGTGCAACGGCCATACTTCGATCTTGGAAGGTACATAGTAATCGACATCAGACACTCTTACCACGCTCGAGGCGTAGCTCCAAGCTGGCAGCAACGCTGACAGCGCCCATAATGCGCGCATGTCGTATGGCTAACGTCGGATGTCCGTAGACCACGGACTGGAGATCTGCATGCGCGCATGGCAGTGCCGGCAGCGGCTTCTTATACACCTGCGTCATGTCTCCGCAGAGTACATTTCGAGAGGAGTAGGTTCCTTGACTAGACTACATTTAGACGCTTTATCTAGCAACCAAAATTCAGACCCAGTGGCCCACCGAATAGTTGTGACGGTTCCTCTGTAGGGACGTCACGTAGGTCTGTCGGGCTGTCGGGAGATTAACGGCTACCGGGATGTACCGAGATAAGGTAAAGCCACAAAATTCACTCTGGCTCGGTTCGGATGGTCGGTACATACCATGTCAGTAGTAGGAAGGGAATTTGACGACATGAGGCAGCCGATGTGGTGAGTCTCATGTCATTGTTGCTTACGAAAGCTCCTGGTCATGTAGATTGGACACTAAACAAAGAACAGAGATATCAAGAGCAGTAAGGCGTTTTGTTGAAGTTAAGTGCTGGGCCGGAGTATGGTGGTGTTTTTCGGCCATTGTTTACCATACATCAGTCGGTGGTACGCAGCAAATCAGAACACTTCAAAAGACCATGCTCACGTCGCCCTTCGACAATCCGCCGTGATTGTCCTGCGAGAAATCAATCTGCATTGCTTTGACAAATATCGCGTCTAATGTGTTCAGACTTTCATAGTAGATAGGTGAACGTCGTCCGCTTCATCAAGGTAAGTGAATCCGATAAGCGCGCGGAGAGAGGTACCCACCGGTACCTTACTAATAATTCTCCGCGCTTCTGTAAACCCCGCGCGCTTCTCTCAAGCGCACCTTGGCGTCCTTCCGGCAGCTGCTCCGGCTCTTGCGCTTCTGCCGACGACCAGGGCGCGTTTATGTGCGGCGGTCCCGGCCGCGAAGTCATCGTCTTCCTCATGCTACACTAGAACGCTCGATGCATCTACACCATAGTTTCTATCCAACTCGCTGACGTTCCTTGGCTATCCGCGAGGTCAAGGAATCCGCTGAAACATACTCGTATTGCATATGCTGCGAGTAACGAGCACTCACCTTGCCTCCTGACGGCCGCTAGACTTCAATCCTCCAACATGAGCAATGAACGGTCGACTCTCTTCCGAAAGGAGGGTTCGTGCACCCGTGTTCCGCCCACTTGCTCAGTAGCAACATCGCCACGAAGGGTACTTTCGCTGGTTGACTGGACGGCTCCGTAGGTTCGAAGAACCTGCAGCTCCAATGTTTCAGAATGATCGAATCTGACCACGCGGCCTTGGTGCGCAGGCGTGCTCATATCGGTACCTGGCAGCTCGTAGGGACGGCTACGGAATGCCGTTGGGAATCAGGTCATGTAAGTGGTGTTTCCCGTGCTCCGTTCCTATCGTCCCAGTAGCAACACCTCGGCTTACTCTTACTCAGCCTCTTGAATGTAGGTGCGACAGAGTTGCAGGCTGGTCGCGAAAATTGTGACGATGATAGACTGTGATGGAAGCTTTTCGGAAGAGACTGATCAGATTGATTGTAATGTAGTTGTAACACGGAGGCAAGGATGAAGTTCAGGCCGATTCTATGTGTGAAGATAAGAGAAGGCTGCGTGGCTGCCTCTCAGACTGCCGTAGGCGGAGAGACACATGCAAGGCGCATCATCTGCTTGCAGCTGATGAGCTGGTCACTACCATGCAAGCCGGGGTTCCGATGTACAGCCTTGTCAGGGATCGTGCGAAGAGGCTGTTGGTAATCTTGGTGCTGCATTGTTGGCTTGTCAACTCCTTGGCTTGGTACAGTAAGTGCGTCAGAGCGATGTGAGGCCGATTGCGGGGCGTCGAGAGCCTGTCAATGTGCGTATGTCTTGCTGTGCTAAGGGCCGGACTGTCCATTCAAGGGAAACGTAGCCTTGTTTCCTTTACGCGCGACGCTCGGCGCCCCATCATGCTGCAGCGAGGGCCTTCCATGCATGCACTGGCTGAGTCAGAGAGGCAAAGGGATCGCTGTTATACGTCCATGCATCTCGTGTCTTGTCAGAGGGATGAACGAGATGGTCATATCGATTTCTGAGGGGCGCGCGGCTATTCATGCAGGTACATACCTTGAGCTGAAAGCATTGGGAGAGCCAAAAAATGTGCCCGAGGCAGGAGAATTGGGACCTGTCGCTATTTGTGGAGGCATAGATTGTTGGTGAATCGTGATCGTATGCCTCGCAATGAAGAAAAAAGATAACCTCTAACTCAACTGACGGATGATAGCAGCTTGATCGTGTCTCATCCCATTTTCCGAATCGACCGTCGACCCTGACGCGCCGAACACAGTCGCTAAAGAGAGCCATCGCGGCCACCAGGAGCCTCGGGTTTGTGCGAGGGGGCGATCCCGCCACGCTCCGCACTCCAATCGAAGGTGAGCGACGAAGGGTAGTCGCGACCAGAGCAAGTATCCAAGGGCTTTCCAGAGAGCTATGGATCTGGTTTCTCTGCCCCTTCAAACCAGCTTGAGGGAGTATCGGCGGATTCAGTCTCAACTCCCGTCCTGCATACCTGGAACCGTGTCCATGTGCGTAGATGTCGAAAGGGGACGAGTGCTGCGAAGGACCACCTGTTCCGGATGAGGGAATGGCGGCGTATAAATGCCAGGCCGCAAGAATTACCTACCGCGACCCTTCCACCACGGGCGCCCTAGCCAGGCTTCAACAGCCTGGCTGTACCCGGCGTCTACCAAAGCTAATACGCGCCTGCGTTTGTCAGGGCGAGATGTCTCGCTGCCGGAGTATGTAGACCAATGGTGGTGTGGGAGGATAGTAGCTCGAGAAAGTCGTGGATGCTCGCTGAGATCGTGGCGTGTTCAGATGGCGTGTCTCGTTGACGTCGTCGAGGGTTTGACTTAACGGAGCGTCTGGGATGAGCTCTCGGAAATTCGGGGAAACAGCAGAGAGGAGAGCGTGGGATGTTTCGAAAAATAATTGGCCGTCCGGCTTGATTAGAATATCTTCCTTGTACAGAACGCTGTCGCTCAACCAAATGGTCTTATCGCAGGGGAATCTCTCTTCTTTACCGAACACAGTGATCAGCGCAAACAAACAAAAAGTCCAAACACAATGGAACGCTCCGTCTCAACTCAGCTCAGCTTTCGTCCAGCAAAAGGCAAGCCCGCCCATTTACCCTCCATCACCTACGACCGCCACCCCTGCGGTCCTCCGGCGCGCGTGTCCGCTCCGGCTGCCTAACAGCCCGCTCTTCCTCCTCCTGCTCGCGCATGAATCTATCACGATCCTCCGCCTCGTCATCAAAGTCCTCGAAAGCAGTCGCAGGCGGGGGATCCCTGCGAGTAAAGATGCCGCTCTGGCGCTTCTTCCTCCGTTCAGCCTTATCCATACCGACATAGTCGCGCGCATCCTTCAGGCCCTCGGGCTTGTACTTCTTGTCCAGATGGCGCTCGAGCAAGCGCACGTTCTTCGTGTTCGCCTTGAACGCCGCGTCCGCGATGTCGCCGATGAACGGGATCAGGCCCACGACGAAGTCGAGGATGATGTTGATCAGCATCTGGATCTGGGTGCCGGAGTCGAGACCGCCGGAGACCGTGCGGCAGCGCCGGAAGACCATGAGCGCGAGGAAGGTGCCGAGCACGTCGCCGAAGCCGGGCACGAGGCCGATGACAGACTCCCAGCCGAAGCGCACGCCGAAGAGCGTGAAGAGGCCGCAGTCGAGGCGGTAGGCGGAGGTGCGCACTTTGGCGAGGATCATGGCGTCGGACTCGGGGATGTAGGAGGGGATCTGCTTCTTGACTTTCTTCATTTTGCCCGGACGTTTGGGGTCTTCGACGAGGCAGAAGAGGGGATCCTTGAGGGGGCGTTAGCTTTGTGGGATGAGTGGACTTTCATCCAAATTGTCAATACTCACATCGCCGCCGTCGACTTTCTTGGTGGCATACTTGCCCATTTGCTTCTTGAGCAGCTTGTTCGCCGCGTACTTGCCGACCATTGCCGCCATGATGTCGGTGTTGTATTAGAGAGTAGTTTGGGGAATATGATTGATGAATATGCCAGAGTGCGAGGCTTGGGTGTCTTTTAAGAATAGTTGTCCAGTAGCTTGCAGCTGTTGTTGCCCTTAATAGCAATACAAGACGATTGGCATGCAGCGCGCGATGTCTGGAGATGATGAAACAGGCGCGTCGCGCGGGCGCTTGATGGCGCAGAGAGGCAAAGGGATGCTTGTAGAAGACTAAGCGTCTGCAGTCAAGACTGGGCAGAGAAGGGGTATATGAAGCAGAGGCAGGGAAGCGTCATACGGGAGAATCAAAAGACATAGAAAAAGGCGGTCATGACCTGCGTGCAAGGTTCAGCGAATGCGCGCATCTTCCTGTTTGTGTGATGTCGCGGGTTGACGTAGCTGTCGCTTGTCGCTCCTGTGGCGCAGCACAGCCACCGGCGATCATCGAACGCCGCCCGGGATTTGCTGCAGCGGCGGCCGCGCGCGACAGTCTGGAAGGGCGGCTGTGACCTGCGACACGCCAATCGCTACTCCATTGCCGGCACTCACAACCCTGCCAATGGCAATGCCTGTCTTTTCCCTTGTCGCGAGAAGACTTGCCATCCACCGAATCTCCTCACCCTTCACCGCCCTCCGCCGCGCTTCCACCAAACAATCCGGCCCCAAACTCCAGATCAAGAAAGCCATCACCGAACCCGCCCCGCCCCTCCTCGCGCGCTACCCATATGTCTACATCTTCTACCGGGTGTTCAAATATGGCGTGGGCTTCGCCTTGTCCCTGCACATCTTCGCCGAGTACTTCTTCAGCTTGAACCTGGGCCAGGGAATGTCCATGTCGCCCACCCTGAACGCCAGCGGCGACTGGATGTTGCTCAGCAAGAGGTACAGGCGCGGAAGAGACGTCGCGGTCGGGGACATTATCAGTTTCAAGCATCCTGTCGACCAGTACACCTACTCGGTCAAGCGAGTCGTCGCCATGCCGGGCGATATTGTGCTGAGAGACTCGCCGGACACGTCGGGGCAGTTGATTCAGGTTTGTCGGACATTGAAGGGGAGTGTACAAGGGACGTGAGCTGACAGATCGCTCGCAGATTCCTGAAGGACACTGTTATGTCGTAGGCGACAACCTTCCGTGGTCGCGCGATTCGAGGATGTTTGGCCCATTGCCGTTGGGCCTCGTCAAGGCCAAGGTGATTGGGAAGTTCAGCACGTCGGAGATGAAATGGTCTAGTTTGCGAGACGGTGGTGACGGTGGGATGAGGCCTTACAATCCCGACAACGATGTCGACTGAGTTGCTTTCGCCGTTGCCTGCATTCATCGTTAAAAACTCAGGTTGCGATCTTTGAAGCCAGGGAAACCGCTGGACACTGAGAACCGCAGCCTCGACACTGCGAGCTCTAGTGCCACTACGCTCTGCCAAAGCACCTGCAATCGCCCTGCTGCGCCGCGCAATGGACATATCGCGCCAAATGCTGCACGCGCATGCGCCTACGAGAGCTTCGAGAAAACCGAAAGCTCAACGTCATCGTGCAGACGCCAGATCTTCGCTTGCAGGCGAGAGCTCTCGGCGCTGCCATTCGACGCAAGGACATGGTCTGAAACAGGGCCATTGCATCTACGATATCGCTAGCATGCAGGGTAAAGCTTGCATCGCTGTCGCTGCGACTGGAACATCGGGGCGGGTGCCGTACGGCTGCGTCCTAGATAAGGAGGATGGTCATGACGGGGGTGGCTTTGGAAGGGCCTCTCTCAGTGGGGTTGTGTATTGCGAATTGGATGAAGCCGTTGGTACGAGCCGGAGAGAGACTGGTCCCGGAGCCGGGATTGGCCCTTGAGACGTAACAATCTCAACGGAGAATCTTCTCTTGATGCGTCGCAACGTTGGCACAATCACGAGGGCATCGGATTTCGCTGAGAAGGATTCAATATCCTATCAGACGTGTTCATCCGAGTGGCAGCCAGCGTCTTCGATCTCACTGGGGCCGCTGGCGTGAGCGCGAAAGCCTACGATTCCGTGGAAACTCTTTCGCAGTGAGAAGATTTCTTTTAGATTGATGGAGCTCTTTCAAGCATCTCAAGTCGCTAGTATGAGCGGTACGGACATCAGTTGCCAGAAACGTCAACCAGTGTACGCTCCATCAGAACCACATATATCAGAGTTCAGGTTCTTACCCGACCATTCACTCTCAATCACTTCTTAAGATCAACCCTCATAACCCTCCTCTTAATCAACGGACTCCCCTCCCCAATCCTCGCCCACTCATGCGCATCCAAGCACGCCCTCCTCGAAGCCCCAACCGCCACGCCCGTCCTCTCCACCACCTCCCCCTCAAACTCCCCCCTCGCCGCCTCAAAATCAAACCCCTCTCCCCACATCCCCCCAAAAACCTCCACAAACCGCCCCACGTCCACGATCGAATGGTTCGCCCCTTCCCCACGATACATCACCATTGCATGCGCCGCGTCGCCAACCAGCACCATCCTGCCCCCAAACCCGCTCGACGCCCGCGGCTCCCAGTCCGCCAGCTCGACGGCCCGCACGTCCGTCTCGCGGGGCAGGCTCTGCACGAGCGACTTGAAGGGCTCCGCCCAGGATTCCGACAGCTGCTTCATGAGCAGCAGCCGCATGGAGCGCGTGTTGGGCGCGTTGGTCGGGTCCGCGCGCCCGAGCCAGTTCTCGCGGTGCGGCCAGGAGGTGAGGATTTGGCAGGTGTAGTTGTCTTCGGACTGGGAGGCTTTGGAGGGGCACGAGAGCAGGCTGAACCAGAGGTAGGCGTCGGTTTTGGGGTCGGAGCCTTGCAGGAAGAAGGGGTCGAGGGCGAGGACGGGCTCGAGGGCCGATTTGGGGTAGGAGGCGGTGGCGCCGAGGAGGCGGACGGGGAGCTCGGTGGGTTCGTGGCAGTCTGGGTGCAGGATTCGGCGGGCGGCGGAGTGGGTGCCGTCGGCGCCGACGAGGAGGAGGCCGGTTGCGGTGGTGGAGTCGGAGAAGGTGGCTGTTATCTTTTCGTTGTCGTTGGTGAGCTGGGCGTCGACGAGCGTCTTGGACCATTCTACATTCACGCCGTGGAGGAGTAGACTGCGCAGTTTTTCGCGCGAGACGCGGATGCGATCGGCGGCGGGGACCTGCCATCGCGCCTCGCCCGTGCTGAGATCGAAGAAGGTGAAGCTGCCTTTCTCGCCGGCCTCGACGGCATCTCGGTTTACGTAGGTTTCTGGTAGGCGCGCCACGAGCTCATCGGGGAGAAGGGCCTTGAAGTCGGGCAGCGCCCAGTGGATGGTCAGACCCCAGCCGCCGTCACGATGCGTCGCTGAGTCGTCTCGTTCGAAAATGCGGAACGGGATGTCGTGTTTGATGCATGCTTGCGCGAGGGTGAGGCCGGAGACGCCAGCGCCAACAATGAGAATTGGGTTTTGTTGAGGAGATTCTTTTGTCGACATTTTTCTATCCGGTCTATGTGTTTGAAGAAGGAACGTAACACGCAGGCCTTGCTCACCTTGTAAACACGTTGTAGGTCGTTGGATTATGGTACGGTAGCTTTATTTAGAGTTTACGAATGAGGACGAATAACAGTGCTTATAGGGCGTCACGTGCTTACATTTCCACCTGTAGCTCAGTTTGGCAGGGTCCTGGACCAAAATGTTCAGGTCTAAGGAAAGGCAAGGCACATATTTGTTTTCGCGCAGAAGTGGACATTTTTTTTTCGTTAAAATCGTAAGAATGACCAGCGCTCTATGAACGCTTTTGAAACACTCAAATCTCGCACGAACAATTTATGGCACTTGCAAAGGCCGACGCTGCACTGGAAGCAAGATTTCTGATCTATCCGATTAACGACATGCATTCATCAATACTTCTTCTCCGTAAGCGCCAGTGAGATCCTTCCTTTCCAATAGTTCTCCACCTACTCCTCCAGCACAGCCTCATCCATGTTCCTCACAAACAGCATGAACCACCGAACAGCATTGACATGGTTCGTCACGCTGACTTTCTCATCAACGGTATGTATGTTGCCCAGACCATCATCCAGCTGCGAGTCGTAACCCGGTCCGAAGCGGAAAATGTGCTTCGTCACGTTCCAGTAGTACCGCGTATCGGTGTTGCCCGTCATGATGCCAGGTGCGACGACAACGTCCTCACCGTACACAGCGCGGACAGTGCCCGCTAGCACGGCGTAAGGCGAGACGATATCGACGTCAGTAGGCGTCACCGGCGCGACAGCGAGGGTGTTGGGAGACTTGGAGAGGGAGATGGACATCGGCGCTTCCGCGGTGCCGTCGAAGGCATGCAGAGTGAGGTTATATTTCTTCGCCAGCGGCTTGGCGAGCGAGGTGAGGTGCGAGAACGCCGTCTCGGGCGTCTCACCGACGTTGATGCGGTGATTGACGACCACTTCGGTGCGCTCGGGAAGGGCGTTGACTTTGACGCCGCCCGTGATCACGTCGACTGCTTGAGAGGTCTGCATCAGGTATTTGACGGCCGGGCCTTGCTTTGCAGCTTCAAGGGCGAGGTAGTCGGGCTTCTTCTTGGATGCAGGGCACATTGATGAGCTCTTAGCGCGAGAGCCAAGGAGTTTGCTCAGCTTCTTAGGGAATTCAGGAGCGTGCTCGGCGCCGCAGTAGAGTTGACCGAGGTAGGGGTTGTCGTCGGTCAAGTGGGCTGGGTATTGCTCGGCTTCGATCGCGCGAATAAGTTCGGATGCAACGCCAATGCTGGTGTGGTCCGATGGGATGGATGAGTGGCCGCCCGGCATGCGGACGATGACTGAGACGTCAGTGTAGCCCTTCTCGCCAACTCCAGGTTTAGCGAAGAGCTGGCCCCAGGCTGTCTCGAAGGTGGCGCCCTCATCAACCGCAGCGGCGATACCGTTCGTACCGTAGCGGTCAAAGAGGAAAGGAGCCAGGTGACCGGCGCCCTGACGGCCGGAGATCTCTTCGTCGAAGCCGAAAGACAGGACGATGGTCCGCTTGGGCTTGTACCCAGCGTCAAGCAGAAGCTCTACCGTCTCCATGATGGCGATGAGCTGATTCTTGCAATCCGAGGCACCACGTCCCCACACGTATGAGCCGTCGTACACGCCGTCAAAGGGAGGATGAGTCCAAGCATCTTTAGTGGCATCTGGTACAGGAACGACATCCTGGTGGGCCATGAGGAGAGTCGGCTTGAGGCTACTGTCGGAGCCTTCCCAGGTGTAGACCAAGCCGTGGGTGTTGACAGTCTCCGTCTTGAGATCCTTGTGAATCCTAGGAAAGGTGTTCTTCAAGTACTCGGCAAAGTCGTACATGATGTCCCAGCGCTTGTCTTCGCCAATGGCACCCATGTTGTCGAAGCTCTCGGTTGGAATTCTCACAGCTCCAGACAAACGAGCAATGGTGCCGTTTCTGAAAGACTCCGTAGAGACATGATCGTACGCCCGGCTAAGTTCGTCGCCGCTGTCTCTTGGAAACAATGCGGCTGGCTGTGCACATTTGGGAGCTTGCGAGCTCACATCGCTCGACCTGAAAGGGATCTGAGGCAACGAAGATGGGAAGAGGAAGTATGCAGCAACGGCAAGAGGAAACAGAACACCAACAATAGCATTCCTCGGCTTAGATGCTGGACGAGCCGGGCATGGCTGCTCCTGCAACGGCAACGTTTTCTCCATCTTGTAATAATTTGAGGAGAGAAAGATGAAAGTAAGGAAGAAACTCAATGGCTTACATCGTTCCTTATCACGTTACATGGTGACGCGATCGTCAGGGCCCACTGCAACCACCTTCTCTGTGGAGTTAGCTGAGGTGTGATAGGCAATGCACGCACGCCGGTATTCGGCGTTCGGCACCTGTGATCACGTGATAGCGCGTCAGCGCAGCGCGCGATTCCCGACTTGGGGCGCAGGCTTAGGGAGGACTGCGAGCGGCGAGCAAAAGCAAATGCCATATTCACTCTAAGCAGCTCGCAAGGTGAGTATTGGCTGCTTGGGCAATATCGGAAGATCGAAATTTATACGCAAGTATCTGGCGTACACCATTTTACGCCGCCAAGATGGAGTACGAAAAAGGCTACGTATTTCAACCGAAGGACACACGACCAGCAAAGAAACGCAAGACAGAAAGTCAAGGTCTCCATGCCTCCTGGCAGCTGCGGAAGAAAGCCTATGAGGAGGCCTGGCAAATACAGAATTCTCGCATAGAGGCAAGAATATATGAGCCCGCTTCCTGCGAAATACTAGAAACTGACAATGACTAGGATGCTCTTGCAAGTATACATTCGAAGGCGTTGGAAGATGTCACAACATACTTGAATGAGATTGTTGAAACCCCATTACCGTCTCGCATACCGACTGGCATCGTTCTCAGTGGACCAGGCTCAGCATCTTCGAATTCACTCTCTAGTCGGGTTGCAAGTTCTGTCCAAAGCCACAAGCGGCGGCTCTATGTAACACTCGATTCAGGGTCGGCTCCTCACTTGAAAGCTGTGTTGAAGGTCTTGATTCAGAAAGCGACAGCAAGCGTAGCCGAGGACGAAGACGACGACGAACTGGCCACCATAAGCCGCAAAGGACCTAGGCTGCTGAACTACGACCTTCAAATCCTGTACGAGTACGTGAGAGATCGAAACATCGAACAAGTCGTGGTCTCATTCCCCGACACCGAAGCACTTGGGAGCGCCTTACTTTCGGAGCTTCTCGAACTCCTCCACAGCTGGCTCGACCGCATTCCGTTTGTATGTCTCTTCAATGTTGCCACTTCTGTCGACTTCTTACAGCAACGACTTTCTCGTGGTGCTGTGCGCTGCTTGAATGGACGACTGTTTGACGCAGCACCATCCTCTGCCGAGGCCCAGCTTGTCTTCTCTGCCATTGCTCACCCTGACGCTCGCCTTTGGGTCGGTCCCACTTTGCTTGCTTCTGCGCTTGAGCGTCAAAGCGACTACATACAGAGCATTGACGAATTAGTCGACATAGTGCAGTACGCTTACATGTCTTGTTACTACGCCAACGCTTTGAGCATCTTCCTGGATCCTTCCGTTAAGAGTGACAGCATCCCCGCCGATCATTTTGAGGCACTGCGAAATTTGGACTCGTCCAAGGCTTTTGTGGAGTCCATGATTGAGAATGGGAACACTACAAGAGCGCGCGATTTGCTCGAATCTAATGACAACCTGCTAGCTGAAGTTCAGGAGCAGATGGCTCACGGGAAAGCCTCCTTGACCAAGATGACAACAGCCCTGGACGTTGTGCGAACGATCCAAGACACGTTGCCAAACACCCCGACGTCCCTCAAATCGAATTTGTTCATTCAGGCCATGACATGCAAACTGCGCGGATCTGCAATGATGCGAACCATGCTGCTGTCAGTCCGCAAAGCTCAATCGGATGTGGCGGCCGCTCTGATGGGGTCTGTCTGCGCTGCAGATATCGCAGACGACATCAAAGAAGATATCACTTCCCTCAAAGGCCAATTGGCAGAGCTAGTGGCTGGTAGCACGGCGAAGAGCCAACCCTTGCGGAGTGAGGACGATATCGGAAGCTCAACAGTGCGAACGACGGTGGTCGCGCAGAAAGTCCATCTGAGTAAACAAAAATCTCAGCTTTCGAAGCAAGACGCTGCGTATACGGAGATCCTTCGCAAGTTCAGCGACCACCTCGAGGCCTATTTTGACAGCAGCTTCATCGACCCGCAAAGCCTCCCCTTTCACGAGATATTCATTTACGACCACAAATCTCCTCATAGGGAAGTCTTCACCCCGCGTCCGCGTCACGCTGTCGAACGCGCTTTGACCTCGCCGCACGACTACTTGGACTGCGATTGCTGTGCTCCCGAAAAGGGAGAGGATGGTGAGGCTACATTGTCATCTACGCAGCCGGCAGCCGCTGTCCTGTACCAGCTCTACTTGGAATCCGGCAATCTCATCAACGTCAGCGACCTCTGGCAGGCCTTCCAGGCGGTCATGGGCGGCGAGAAAGAAGAAGGAGATCTCATGGTGCTCTTCCAGCGAGCGCTCGCTGAGCTGCGGTACCTCGGGATGGTCAAGAGCACGAGAAAGAGGGCCGATCATGTTGCGAAGGTCGCGTGGAGAGGATTGTAGATACTCTGTTGAACCATATTGGCTCATGCTATGACCGGGTTTCTAGATGCAATCGTATCCAAGTTAATGGCAGGCGGCGCTCTTAGTGGCACTCGAGCCACCGAACATAAGATATCCAAGGAAAGCGCCCACGCCAACAGCCAGCATAACCCAACCATTATAGGTCATAAACAAAAGCCTGCACTCTCATCAGTATGGCCAAATGGGATGTTCTGAGCAGGATGACTTACATAATGAAAAATGAGTAGAAAACTTGAATGCCATAGAGCGCAGCTTTGACCGTCTTTCCCTTCTTCTCCTCCGCCGCGGCGGAGTTGCCTGTCGCGAGGAGTGAGTTACGTTCGACGTCGGCTTCGACGGAACCAAAAAAGGTAAGTTTCAAGGCATTGTAAAAACACCAAACCATATCCCTTCCTCAGAACTCTCACTGTGGGGTGGCTTTGGGGGGAACTTACGAGTTGCGTTCTTGGTCTTTTCGGCTATGCGTTCTTCGTAGCGTCGCGACAGGTCGCGGATCGCTTCGTAGCCCGCTGTCAGCGCGATGACGGCAATCAGCGACCAGATCAGCGAGAAGGTCCCGGTCACGCGCCAGCTGGGGAAGACGATGCAGAGGTTTGTCGTATCCCAAGTGAACAGCATCTACAAATATATTAAATCAGGCTTGTTTGGTCTCAAGGAGAAAGGAGAAGTTGCCGTACGTTCATGGAGCACATGGGCTGATCGTGGCCCATATCGCCGTGATCCATGTGGCTGTGGTCCATGCCAGCATGATGCGCGTGATCCATGATGCTTGCTTGCTATCGTCGAAGCTTTGAAGCTGAATAAATATAAATGTGGTTTTTGTCTTTTGTTGATAAGGAGTTCGCACGCGGTGATCATAAGAGCTGATGATGCCACCTCAACGCGCCAAGGATTCGGGCTGCGGGATATTTCCGGCTGTCTCATGAGGTATATAGAGATCCCTCTATACTTGAGGTGGTACCTTCATCTCAGTAAGCGAATCCGGCCTGTGGCTTCTCACGTTCCTCTCGACTTCATACGCCTTATCTTCGACGCCGTACTACGCTGTCGCCTGAGACTCGTGGGCCTCGAGATGTCGGTGTAGCACGAGGTTTACCGAGAACAGATGATCGGCGTCTCAGACACAAGTAGCCAGGGCTACCAGTCTGGAGAGCGACTGTGCTCATAATTCCCTGTGCAGCGACTTTTCTGCACAGCAATGAGCTTCTCTTTGCCGAGAACGATGCCTTCACATGGCTTGAATACTCCAAGATGATTGGGTAGGCAGATGTCCTTAAAGCTCCTTCTGACCTCTACAAAAACGGCTGTGAAACCCGCAGAAGAGGCTCTCTTATATGATAGTGTGGGATCGGTCCTAGTAGGGACCATTCATGGAGCCATATGCCAAGCATCTCGAGAGCAGAATGTCCACCAGGCTTTCCTCCACCAGTGGAAGTTCGAACTTCGAAGTGGACACCAGCTCGGAGACAATCGGCTAACTCGATGCACAAAATAACAGTGTACGATCATTCCTTGATACTCCTCAGTCAGCCCTCGCCTGCCTTGTTGGACATCTAGGATTGCGGACCATGCCCCGCAACAAGCCAAGGACTGGTTGCTGCACTCCACATTTATTTATCCGTCCAGTTATCCTTCATGTGCACTTCAAACCTCATAGCAAACCATGGACTTGCTGCTATACATCTTCAAAGCCAAGAATGGATACCTCTCCCCACTGTTGACGGTGTCCTCTTAGCTTCGGCGCCTCGCTTTGATCTTCGCCGACCTTCCGATATAGTTCACTTACCCGACTGCTTTTCCGGCCATGCTTGCATTGACTGTCCACATATCCAGAGCCAAAAGGACAAGCATAGCGAAGATCGAGTGGAGAAAGACTTGGCCAATTGATTATATATTGTGACGCTTCACCGGGATGGATCGCGGTCGTTTATCGAAGTGCCGGAATCGCAATCAACTACTCTGGTAAGGAACCCATCAATCAGCAGAAGAAAATTATTTGATCTTCTTGCGATCTTGTTGCTCGCTTCGAACAACATGAGGCCCTCGCTAGCCGCCCTTGCGGCCCTCGGCACTACGGTGGCGGGCGCTGTTAATGTAACCCTTCCCAATGGATGGTTCATCATCCCTCCCGCAACAGACATCTCACCCGGCGATTTCCACGGCCAACCTCGCTACCTCACATGGATGGCCGACAGCCAGATCAAATCCGGCATCGAGCCCACGCACGCCTACACCGTGTCAGCTCTCCTCTCCGGCGTGAAACTGGCCTACGACCGCACCCACGACCCCAAGTACGCCGCATACCTCGCCAGACATGTCGACATCCAGCTCTACCCCGGCTACAACGGCGACATCCTTCTGTACAACAACAGCAACTCGATCGACGACATCCGCTTCGGACACAGCTTCCTCGACATGTACAACTTGACCGGCGGCGAGAACATCTACAAAACCGCCGCGCAGACGCTGAGGAACCAAATCGACCGCACCGGCCGCACGCCCGACGGTGGCTTCTACCACCGCTACCCCGGCTACATCGACCAGGTACGTATCATCCAACACACCGTTCTCCAACGATCTGACTCAGAGCACAGATGTGGCTCGACGGCATCTACATGCTGGACGTCTTCTACGCGCGCTGGACGCACGAGTTCGAGCCCGGCAACACGACGGCCTGGGACGACATCGCGCTGCAGTTCGACCTGATCGACGCCGGCACGACCGTCGACCGCGACCGCACGAACGGCCTGCCTGTCCACGGCTTCGACGTCTCCAAGACGCAAGTCTGGGCCGACCCGGTCACGGGCGCGGCGCCACACGTCTGGGGGCGGGCGGTTGGGTGGTGAGTTCAATTCTGGAGATGTTCCTTCCCGAATGACGGTTCGATTTCTGAACAGAAAACGCTGACATTCAACGGTAAGGTACATCATGGCCCTCGTCGACACCCTCGACTACTTCCCCCCTTCCCACGCCGGCCGCGCGCGCCTCCTAACCTACCTGCGCTCCCTCTGCACCGCCGTGCTCGCGGCCCAAGACCCCGTCTACAAAGGCTGGTACAACATCATGGACCCCGGGCTCGAAAGCCGCTCGGGGAACTACATCGAGAGCTCCGGGACGGCGATGTTCGCGTACGCGTTCTTCAAGTCGCTGAGGCTCGGGTACATCGAGGGGGAGGAGTACGAGGCTGCGGCGGAGAGCGCGTGGGAGCTGATGACGGGGAAGTTTGTGAGGATGGGCGCGAGCGATAATGCGCTGAGGTGGGAGTGGACGGTGCAGACGGGGAGTCTGAGCTCGAATGGCACGTTTGAGGTGAGTTGCTTCTTTTGGGCTGATGTGCCGCTGATGGGATGGGATTGGGATGCTGACGCTGTGGTTGTGCTAGTACTACGCGAGCATTCCGCTGTTCGAGAATGATCTGAAAGGCGTGTCGCCGTTTCTGTTCTCCTCGTACGAGTACGAACTTTATGTGGAGGGGAAGGAGTGAGGCGAAGAGACGGGTAGTGCGTGCTGACGATATCGACGGATCCGAGGTTGGAGGAGGATCATTAGACGGGTCGCGCTACTCGACCCATAGACGAAGAGCTAGATACAGCACCCCCTTGTTCGACGAACGTATCGAATCCCGGCCAGGACTCATTGTCCCCGGAGACAAATCTTCGCTTACCCTGTAATTCTGTGATCACATACTCAGAAAAGAGTATCCACATCACCTGAAACCATGAAGCACAACGAAATCCTCTCGCTCATCATCCAAAACATATATAAATATATTTGACCCACCACACTACCTCAGAACCAACTACAATAGTATACAGAGCCCCCCTTTCCTCACATCGAACGCAACAAAAGAGCACCGCCTCAAAAACTTCCAGAAGAAAGTGTGGGTATGTTGATCAAAATCGGAAATCGGGGAACGTCGAAAAAGCCCTCCTCCTCCTCCTTTTCTTCCTCGCCAATCAATCAGATCTCCTTCTAGAATCGCAAGATGAAGAAAAGAAAAAGAAAAGCAAGAAGCCAGCGCCCTCCCTTACATGATCGTGCCTGTACATCGCCAAGAAAAAGAGGTCCAAAAACAAAGGTCAGAAAGGCCCCAGATAAATCGCACAAAAGGAAAGCTCAGTCGCTCCCGAGCAAAAGAGTAGTAAGTCGTCGTGTCCGCAAAAAAAGCAAAGAGAGCCCCAAATCACCTCACCTCCCCTCCACCTCCCCCCCTACCCAACTCCTCCAATACCCCCCCAGCAACCTCAGCACCTGCCTCTGGCCCATCGCGTCCTCGCACGCCAGCTGCAAGACGCCGCCCTCGAAGACCTCGCCCTCGCTCTCCGCGCCTGCGCCCGCCTTTCCCTTGCCAGCAAACTCGAGGCAGATGCTGTGCGCGAGCTCCTGGCGGTCGAGGTCGGGCGCGCAGGGCGCCTTGAACTCCGAGAGGTGGAACTTCTTGCCCGGGCGCTGCTGGGCGGCGTGCGGGGTGGTTTGCTGCGAGGTGGGCGGGGAGAGGTGCAGGTGGCCGGTTTCGTCGAGGGAGAGCCAGCGGCGTTTCCAGAGCTGGGAGGATGGGTTAGCCTTTTCTTTTTCGGGTGGAGGGGTTTGCTGGGGGGTTGCTTGAAGAGGACTTACGAGAGTGTCGGGGAATTGGACGTTGAGGTCGCCGACTTGGACTGCGGGGGGAGTGTCGCGGTCGAGGTTTGCGGGCGCGGGCGCGGGCGCGGTGGGCGGTGAGGTTGCGGCGACGCTGCCGGCGCGCGAGGCGCTGGTTTCGGTGGGGTTTGCGCTGGCGACGGAGACGGTGCTTGCGCCGATGAGCGAGCGTCGCTTCGAGGAGCCGCCGCCGAAGTTGCTCATGCGTTTGAAGAAGCGGCTGGTGCGGCTTCCGCCGTGCTCTTCGGTCGAGGCGATCGATGCAGAGCCGGGCTGGAGGTCGTTGGCGGGGGTGGGGCCTGGGTTGGAGGCCCTGGTGCGGCCGAGGGATTTGCGGCGAAGGGAGTGTAGAGAGCGGTGATCGGGCGACGTTGGCTCGACAGGTGGAGATGGCATTGGTGGAAGGAAAGCTTGGGAGACGGCGGTCGGTGTTGGGACGCCACGGAGGTGGTTGATCTCGATTTGGGATTCGTGGAGGTCAGCGGTCTTTTCGCCAGAACGCTCGGTGCTGCCAGCCGTGTTAGGGCGGACAATGCGAGCTTTGACGGAAACGGAATCGCGGTTGCTGGTGTTGTCGTGAGTCGTGTTCCAGACGGGAGGTGACTCGAGCTGCTGGACAGCAGGGCTGCTGGAGCCGGTACGTTCAGCGTGAGGTCGCATTCTGAATGCCGAACCAGAGCGCGAATGGGGAGATCGCAGGGTCGGCTTGCGGTCGTTCGAAAGGAGCATCGAAGCTTGATCTGGGGACATCGCCCGGGTAGGGATGTGCACCGGAACGGTGTTTGTTTCTCTGCTAGACATTTCGTTGAGAGCCTGGATGCGGCGAGTGATGCCAGAGCTCACGTTCCTCTTCAGCGATGGGCTGGGAGTGTTACGGTCGATTGGAGAGATGCTGTGAGAGGACAGCCCAGATAGCGGCTGTTGTGCTGGCTCTGGAGAAACCGAGATGTCTCGTTCGGCACGTTGCTGTAGCTGCTGATCAGGTGAGACATCCTGTGCAGGCTGAGACACGCCGTTGGTGATGCTAATCGCTCTCACCGGGCTCCGCGAATTCGAAGCTGCGGAGTCACGGGATGGAGACCTTCCAAGATTCGGCGGAAAGAAAGGCGTGTTGGGTCCCGGAGACTTGGAAACGGACATTTCCCTGGCATCGTGGAATGTCGCGGTTTGCAGCTCTTCGAACAATTCGTTGTCGGACAGGCTGTCAGCAACACTGTTCCGGCGAGTGTCGACGTCAATGTGCAAAGGCTCGACGAGTCCGCGACGACGCTTCGCAAGGTCGCTCATCTGCTTCATTGTTTCCTCCGAAGGTGTCGGAAGTGTACCACTGCTCTCCATGCTGCTCGGATCTCTGCTTTCTGACGCGAAATCTTCTCTTTGCGTGGCCGCTTCGGCAGTCTGTGGTCGCGAAGACGCAGTGGTGACGATAGCTGGCACATCCGTAATGAGGTTTTCGACAGAAGTGGAGAAAGCGGTTTCATCGACGTTCTGGTTGACCGCTTTGGTTTGTGCATTGAGAGTGGTGGCATTGGCCTGTTCAGCAGATGCCTGGGTTTGTTGATGTTCCTCGTCAGGGATCGTCGCGGTCTTAGGCAGCATGTCGTGCTCGAGAGTCTTGGGGCTGGGAGTGGCTGAGTCAACTGCGCCAGCTCGCTGCTGAACCTCTGTCGCGGCGTCTTGAGACTTCTCCTCGACCTCGATCTGTGGTGCGCTTGAAGTTTCCTGCGGTGCAACATCTTGCACGCCAGATGGCGATGCCAATAATCCTGGCGGTTGTGCCAAAGCTTCTTCTTGAGGTTCACCGCTTGGTGTCAGGGTCGCTGGGTCCTCGCTTCCGACTTCTGGTCCATTGTCGTTTTCGACGTTGGAGTTGGAGGTCACTTCACGGGATGCAGCCAATTCACTGCCCGGTTGAATGTGTTGCGCGATAGGCTGCGAAGGCGGTTCCTGCGTAGAAACAGGCACCTGCGGCACCTCTGGCGCATCGTCCACAACCATAGGAGTCTTGACTTGAGGGTTTGACTTTCGCATTTGCTTCTTCCGCAGCTCGACGGCCTTCATCAGTCGCAGTTTTTCCGGTGTCATGGTCGTGCTCTTTTGAGAGGGCATGCTCTTCACACTTCCTCTTGAGATGGGCCTGGGATTGTATTCTGGAACATCGGGGATCGGTGGCGGGGCGGGGAAATTCAACTGGTTCGGCTGGAGGAATCCTCCTGGAGTAGTTGATGATGGCCTCTGCTGCTCTTGCTTCTTGGAAGATCGGTAAGCAGCAGGCAGTAAACTAGTTCCCAAATTTCCGCCGGACTTCCGGTGTTTCTCAGTGGCGGCGACCGGGCGTGGTCCTAGTTTGACCTTGGGCTTCGCCTCGAGATAGCTGAAATCGAAGGGTTCGTCGAGATCGGGCTTCGGGCGTTCAGGCACGGTGACTTGCTCAGTCAGCTCTGGCATAGCTTGCGATCCAGCGTCGGAGTAGACAGTTGAGATTGGTCGTTCAGTGGCCTCGCTAGGTCTTTCAGGCGAAGGTTCGCGAATGCTAGGCGCTTGAACTGGGGCGTGAGAAATTTCGTCGTTCGTAATGTCATCTTTGAGCTCAGCCGTCTGGTCTTCCGGATGCTGCAGCTCGACAGTGCTTGGGATGGTTTCCGTCTCCTTGACCGTCGAAGCATCTGATTCCACTGTCGACGGTGCATACTCCGAAAGCGAGGATGTAGAAGGTGTGAGAGGAGTGATAGATCGGGTGCCAGAGTCTTCGCGAACGAGGAATTGTGATATTGAGGGCTTCGTGCCAGTGGGCGGTGAAGCGGGAAGTGAATGAAAAGACCGCGCTGATCCGGCTGGGCTGACAGGACGTGCCTGCTCGGACCGCATGAGCTGGTCCACCCTTCTTTCAGCCTTGTACCGGCTGGTACCAAATTTGGCGCTTGTACTGCTCTTGGTCCTCATTGGCGCCCTCGGTATGAGCGCACCGTTGCCGCCGTCTTCTGCATCCTCGCTGATTTCGTCCAAGCGAGTGGTGGAGACTGCGGGAGAGGCAGTGTGTAGTGGGAAGGAGGATGCCAGAGATGTGTCGCTAAGCTCGTCCGGGTGGGAGATTTCGAGGATGGTCTCATACGGCGCATATCGCTCGGCGACAGCTTGGAAGTGAACGGCAGTCCTGGCTGTGGGAGTGGTCAGCTTTCATCCGGCCTCAATTCGCGGCCTCATTGCGCATGGCGCAAGAACGTACCCTGCAGCAGGCGCGAAGTGCCCTCCGGAATGTATTTGATGAGGATTTTGCGGCGACGGTAGATGATCAAGCCGTAGAGCGGCGACTTGTCTTCGTACTTGATCAGCTCGTTGCGCGCCTCGTGCACGCCGCCCTTGCCTCGCGCGAGCAGCTCGACGGAGTCCCTGGAGGTGTACTTCAGCAAGAACCAGCCACCGACCTCGACAATGGCGGCATTGTGGGCGTCGGTGACTTCTTGGGCATCGAGGCCATTCAGCGACATGATCGGGTCGCGGCAGCGGGTATGGCGGAGGTGGTTGTCTGGCGCTGCAGGTGTGCAGACAGCGCGGCGTGATCACACTCAGTCGCGCGCGGTGGGATGTGACGGGAGGGGGCGCATCACAGAGGCATGTAGCACTGCCATGGGCTGGCGGCGGCGGCTCACGCTGACATGTGCCTGGCGTGCTGCGGTGCGGTCGTCGCGGAGGGAGATGCAGGCGGTGATGGGGTGCGTGGGAGGTGAGACAGTGTGCAGACAGATGGCGGGCCACGGCAACGAGCAGCTGGACCACAGGGTTCGCGCGAAGAAGCGGGCGAGGAGGACACAGGGCAGAGCTTGGACAGCGCGAGGTGAGAGCACGGAGAGCGCAGCGGCCACGTCGGGCAGGTTGTCGAGCGGTCGACAGGGAAGAGGCCTGCTGCGCGCCGATCAGCGCGCCAGGCTCTGGCACCGCGCGAGTCTATCGACCGGCCCACGCTCGAGCACTGCTTCTACTGGTTGTGAGCATGGCTTCTACTGGTTGTGTGAGCCTGCTTTCTACTGGTTGTGTGAGCATGCTTTCTACTGGTCGTGTCCCGCCAGCCATACAGCGCCGCCCACAGCAGCCAGAACGGCTCCTCTCCCACGCCCGGTAGAGAGGGACAAGCACGGCGAATCACGAACTCGGCGTGCCTCTTCGCACGAGGCCGGCCATGCGTCTGGCCGCGCGCCCCCGTCCTTAGCTGCCCAGTCCGCCCACACATCCCGGTCGATGAGGCTGAAGAGCGTGTTCGCGCTGCCTCCGCCCGCCAATTTCGGCAGCGCTGCCAGATCTCGAATCCTACGCCCCTGTCCCGCCGCACGCCGCTCCGCCTCTCTTCACTCGTCTTCACGCGGGCCCTATAGCACGCCGCCGCTATTGCCGAGTCATGCTCGTCATCTCCCTGCTCCCCCACTGATCTTCACTTCTCGACTACAAGAGGAAGCAAGCCCCGCCGCTACGCAACGCGTGAAGAACGGCGTAGAAGGGTAGAACGACGCTGCGGAGGGTGCGTCGTCACCGTCGTATACCCGTAGCAGAAGCCGTTTGCTCGTATCCTCGAGCGCTTCCCCTTTTCGCATGCATGAGCCTGCACCTTGACCGCGGACGCGGGATGTACCCCCCGGAGGTCACTTACATGTATGACGGCTGACCCGCATGCATCCTATGCCGGCCGGCAATCACCCGCGCAGTCCGATCTGTCTCGGAGTCGGAAGTGCGTGCATGTCGACGGCTCTGAGCTCCGGTTCGTCGGTCTTTCTCCGAAATGGTATGCACCGGGCGACGATTGCAATCCTTCGAGAAGGGGACGACTCTCCGCAGAGCTGGGCAACTGCCTTGTGGATCTAAAATCTAGGATCCAGGTGGCCTTAGGCTCCGAAGTCTCCTTCGACGAGGCTTCCAGAGCCGCTTGGCCAGATAGGGCAACCACGCAGCTCTGCCTTAGGTTCAGCTGCAGGAAAGCCCATCGGAGCCTGCCGATGGATTCACGCCGCTATCTACCACTTCACCACTGCAAGACAAACAATTGTATTGTGACTGTATCGATCGCACGCAAAAGAATTCATACAAATATCAAGTGTTGCATTATCCCAATCCCACAAAAAGTTCCCCCGTTGCACGACCATACTCCAGCGACCTCCTCCCACCACCGCCGAGCTCTCAGCCAACTCATCTAGACCAGACCAGACTCGCCTCCACCACGCCTTCCAATCCAGACTCCAACCGAACCACCACTCCAACCGACAACCCCTCATCCACCTTCCAATCCCACCAACCAACCAACCCCAACCCAAAACAAACCAAAGGAAAAAAAAACCAATGTCCCTCCCCACCCCCCTCCCCCCAGCCCCAACCCTCCCCACCCTCCCTCAATCCACCCAAACAACCCTCCTAACAACCCTCTTCGAACCCTCCCCACCCCTGCACGCCACCCTCCTCCCCCTCCTCCAAACCCCGCACCAAACCTACGCCTCCCTCCTCTCCTCCATCCGCACCCACCTCCTCTCCCTCCGCTCTACCGCCCCAGAAACCCTCCTCGCGATCCTCGCCTCGCACCCGCGCCTCGGCGCGAAAAAAGTCGAGAGCGCGCAGAGCCGGGCGGAGCAGGCGAATCTCCAAGCAGAGGATGATGGCAACGAGGGGAGGGGGGAGGAGCTGGCGGCGCTGAACGAGGAGTACGAGGCGAGGTTCCCTGGCTTGCGGTTTGTGGTTTTTGTGAATGGACGGGGGCGGGGGGAGATTGTGGAGGTGCTGAGGGGGAGGATTGAGCGCGGGGATTGGGAGGCGGAGAGGGTGGGGGGTGTTGAGGTGAGATTTTTTTTTTTTTTTTCTTGTTATTCGTTAGGTTTGGATTGTGCTGTTTGTTGGTGTTTGAGATTGTTGCGGATCTTATGCTGATGTGTTGCTACCTAGGCGATGTGCGAGATCGCGGCTGACAGGGCGGCGAAGCTGGGTGGTGTCTGAGGGATCATTGAACAACGAGACGATGGAGGATCCGGGACGAGCTCCTTCCGGTGGGCAAGGATGGCGCCATGGTCGCAAAATGATTGACGCCGCTGATTCCACTTCCAAGCTTGGCGCTACCTAGGACGTCACCAACAGACCCACGATGAGCATGAACAGGAACGCTGTAGGTAGATACAAATGTTTACGGCCTGCCGATCAAAACTCCAAATCCGTTTACACCACACGCGTATGCAAAAACGTGACCGTGAAAACCCTCAGCTTCACAATCCCCCTCACTTCCCACCCTTCGTCAACCTCCCGCTCTCGCCCTCACTCTCGCTCTCCTCGTCGTCGCTGAACCTCTCGTCCTCGAGCGCAAACATCGTCTCGCCGTCCAGGCTCTCCCTAGGCAGGCTGGAAGGCTTCTTGGGAATGGGCGCGGGGAGAGGCGAGGCGTCGCGCTGGCTGCGCGAGGAGTTCTGGAGCGAGTCGTACGCGGGTGGTTTGGGGTTGCTGCTGCCGTCGCCGTCGCCGGCCTCGAGGTCTTCGAGGTCGAGCGAGTCGCGCGACGCGAGGTCGAAGCCGTCGTCGTCTTGGGCGATCTGTGAGGGGAGTGTTAGTGCGGAGTCGCTTGCAGCGTAGATAGATGTGTGATGTGCAGCTTACCTCATCGCTCATGGCGAAACGGCGGTTGTTAGCCGTGGGCCGCCAGATGTACGCGACGAAAGCCACGTCGGCGAAGTAGATCAGGTTGAGCCAGCCGTCGAGGATGAACCAGCGCGTGGACCAGTGGTTGGGCACGAAGTCCTCGTCGCTCTGGCCCGCGAAAGTCCAGCTGTTGACGAAGAAGAAGGCGAAGATGACGACGATGGAGATCAGGATGCACCACCACAGCTTCTTGTACATCGCGGCCTTGACCGTCTGCTTGCGCTGAGTAAGGTCCTTGAGCGTGTAGTTCAGGCTGTTTAGGGTCCAGACGTAGAAGGCGGTGAGCGTTGCTGCGAGCGGAAGGACGACTAGCAGGACCAAGGGACCGGCGTTTTCGGGTGTCACGGAGAGGGATGCGATCGCGTAGATCATGCCGAAGACGAAGTGCGTGATTGCGAGCCAGCGGACGTATATCATGGTCTTGCCCAGTGAGAGTTTGACAACACCATACCCCATGCAGACAATTAGCAAGAGGAAGAAGGAGAAGCTGTTGCGGAAGGCCGACAGGATCGACACCACTACAAGCAACACCTTAGCTCCCGTGTTGAGGCCATGACGGTTTTGGTAATCATAGAATAGCCAGGTCATGAACATCTCCAGTACGAGGAATGCCAGAATTGCAGTGATGTAGTTCTGCACTGGCAGGATGTCGTGGCGATTGAGGTAATACAGAATCCCCCAACCGATGCCGAGCAGAGCGTACACCAAAGTGAAAGCGGCGTAAAACGGCAGCTTGACGATCTGTGCAGCAGGCAGTTCGCCAAAGGAATTGCGGAATTCCACGACCGCATCATATTCCTCAACACCGAAGCCAAACGTACCGACACAATAATAACCCGTCCGCTTGATTGGGTAGTTGATCGCAGGCGGGTCCTTGAGGTGTACCGCCATTGAAATGACCTGTGATCGGGAGGCTTCTGTCGCGTTGTCTGCCGTGATGAATGCTCCTATGTCTTCTTGCTTGCAATATCCAGAGTCCACATTTCCTTGATCGCAAATGTATACATGCTGTCCCCGGCTTCGTCAGCACAATGCTCAGCTGCTCCTATCCCTCCAGCAATACTGTACTCACGTCGTCTGGGGGATCCACAGGTTTCCCTATCAGATGTTTATCCTGCCACTCGAACACCACCAAGCTTACTATGGGATCTTCGCCCTCGGGGATGTTTTCAGGTTTCATGAATTTGGTCAGGATGAAGGGATCCACGTTTCCGCCCCATCCTTTTCTCGAGTACATGCCGGAGCATACTTGGCGTTTGCTGTCCTTCTGGTTCTGCAATAAATCTGTTCAGTGGCTGTGTGGAGCATGTGTTGTCGATCTGGCGAGACCTACCACAGTCTCTTCTGCTGCCTGAACTCCAGCTAGAAGCTGTAACCCAAGCAGACATGCTGCGCTCCGCCATCTCCCCATTGTGGTTGTGTCTCCCTCTTATCCAACGTCTAATATTCTTCTGATCTTGCGCTCGACTTCTACAGATGGTGGTCTCTTCTAGGCTCGGGCAGTATGCAGCCTTGCCGGATGTCGCAAGCAATGGACCAGCTTCCGGGAGTGCCGCAGAGCTCCGGTTGTAGGACAAGAGGTCGGTCGGTTATAATCGCTGAATCGTTCGGGGTAATGCAGCCTCGTGAATTGTAATGTAGGTATCAATCTCTAAGCAGAGCGTGAATGTGTCGTGATGGCGCGAGGCTCTTCTCGCAGGTCGCAGGCCGACGTTGACATGTGAGCGCGCGCCTCCCCGGCTTCAAGCTCCCGCTGCGTCGCGTCCGCCACGCATGTCTAACGACGACTTTTACCCCCTGTAAGGAGCCCTATGAACGGAAGCACACAACGATCGCAAAAGATTGGTCGATTCGCATAGCGGGCACCGAGATGCCAAACCTCAATCTGTCCGGCAGCCTCAATGTATTGAGGCTGTTCGCGAATCCGGCTCTCTGCCTGCCGCATCATACCGTCTCGTCCTTCGACAAAATTCCCGTCCCGCTGAATGAAGCATTTCAGACGGGCAAAGGCGAGAAGAAACCCGACATTCGCGCTGTAGTCCTGGACAAAGACAATTGCTTCGCGGTCCCGCACCAAAACGAGATCTTTCCCTCCTACAAAACTAAATTCGATGAACTCCGGAAAGCGTACCCAGGATCAAAACTTCTGATCGTCTCAAACTCCTCTGGCACTGGCGCAGATCCCGGATACAAAGACGCCGAGCTTCTGGAAAGCAACACAGGAGTCACCGTCCTACGTCACGCCACGAAGAAGCCAGGCTGTCATGGCGAAATCATGGACTACTTCCGCAGCAAGCCAGACTCCCAAGTCACGAGGCCAGACCAAGTGGCCATCGTCGGCGACCGCCTCTTCACCGACATGCTGATGGCAAATATGATGGGCGCCCACAGCGTCTGGGTCCGCGACGGAGTCGTCGAAGACCGCAACATCGTAAGTAGTGAAGCCCACCAAACATCCAAACCCTCTCAAAACAACCACCTCCCCCTCCTCACAGCACCAAACTAACGCACCCCGACCCCCAGCTCGCCCGCTTCGAGAAACACCTCAGCACCTACCTCTTCGCCCACGGCTACACGGCACCGAACCCACGCAGCGACTTCGAGTAGCACATCCATAAAAAGCCCGCGAGGCTCCAGCGCATGGATCACTTCCTCGCCACAATACGGCCGAGATCGCGCCTTTCGTTGGGAAACGAGCACTCCACGGGGCACAACTGCCCGCGCTGAAATACCGCCGACATGCCTCCATCCCCATGAGGGGGTGCGTTGACGAGGTTCTCCGCCGCCCGCTCTCTCCGCCCCCCTCCTCTCCTCGCTTGCAGAGTCGGTCCGACGTCGCGTGCGCGACCCCGCGGGCGGCGGCGGTTTCTCGCTGCCCCGGTGTCCTCCGCCGGTGAGACGGCGGGGAGTGCAGGAGGGCGGTGGGCTCTTTCCCCTCGGTGGCGTTGAGGGGTGCGGTGATCGCCGGTCGGGGTGGGGTTGGCGTGTGACGTGTGGTGGGAGGGCGGAGAGTTGGATGGGATGGCGGTTTTGAGTGATTTCTCTCTGTAGCGTTTTAGCGAATGCTCGTTGAAGGGCTCTTGATGTTGAATTGGATGTGTCAATCATGATGTTGGTGGTTATTTGCAACGACGGCAGCGAAGAGTAACGTTTGAAGTGACAGTGAGGACAAGGTACCTCGGAGCAAAAGAGTGAAGTTAGAAATCTTCATTAAAACGGTTTTTACATCTGTTCTCACACGCATGAAACCCTTCTCAAGAATGCAAGAGCTCCAAAACGCGAGACGCCATAAACCCCTCACAGAAGTGGTTCTTTTGTTTTTGGCCATTCAACTCAATAAAGGCCTTCCCATAATCCATTCATCCCATCCCATTCAAAACATGTACACCGTGGCAATGCTAAAATCAATGAACTTTTCCGCTTACTCGCCAATGGTGGTGGTGGGAGTGCGCTCCATAGCAGCGCCCTCCTTGTTGGCGTGGGCGTCAGAGTTCTCGCGGCTGCTCTCCTCGTCGGCGGGGGTCTTGCTGCCGCCCCACTTGGCGCTGGTGATGGGGTTGACGCCGAGGATGTACATGGTGTCAATCTCCTCGAGAGAGCGGTCCTTGGACTCAATGACGAAGAAGAAGACGAAGAAGGCGAGGAACAGGCAGGAGCCGCCGAAGACGAGACCGTACCAGTAGCCAATGTCGTTGGTGATGAAGGTGGTGAAGAAAGAGATGAGGAAGTTCTGCATCTTATGTTAGTGAAAGATCGCATAATTGAGGTTGTGAGATTTGCTTACCCAGAGCCAGTTGGAGGCAGTGGCAAGGGCCATGCAGGGGGCACGGTAGCGAGCAGGGTAGAGCTCAGCAACGACAGCCCAGACGAGGGGACCCCAGGTGGTGGCGAAGGAGACGATGAACAGGCAGGTGAAGACGATCAGGACGTTACCCGCGGCGCTGCTGCCAGTCTTCTCGAGAACGAGCTCACCGACGGTCGCGTAGATCAAGAAGCAGATCACAGCCCAAAGAGCACCAACGATGAGCGCCATGCGACGAGAGGACTTCTGGACAACGTAGAGACCACCGAAAGTGCAGAAGACGTTGACGGAGCCGAGGATGATCTGGGTGACGTAGGAGTCAGAGAGACCGACACCCTGGAAGACAGTCGTGCCGTAGTAGAAGAAGAAGTTGGCACCGGTGAGCTGCTGGCCAGCCTGGAGAACGACACCGATCATGACACGACGAAGCATGGTCGGGGCAGTGAACATCTCCCACCACTTGGTGTCCTTTCCAGCCCTCTCCTCATCAAGCTTGAAGCGGATCTCAGCAATCTGGTCGTTGACGGACTTGTGGTTGATGTCAACACCACCGAGCCTGGCAATGGTCGCACGAGCCTCCTCCTCGCGACCCTGACGGAAAGCGAAACGGGGAGACTCCGGAAGGACGAGCATACCACCACCGAGGATCAGGGCCCAAAGGAAACCGAGGCCGACAGTGATGCGCCACGAAGCGCTGCCAGACATGTCGTGAGTGCCGTAGTTGACCATGTAGGCGGTCCAGATACCGAGGGTGACGAAAAGCTGGTAGCAGGCGACGACCACACCACGAATGACCGCGGGAGTGCTCTCAGACTGGTACATGGGGACGGTGACACTGAGGGCACCAACACCCATGCCGGTGACGAGACGACCGACAGCGAATTGAGCCCAGGAGGTCATGGAAGAGATCTCGATGATCATGCCGACCATGCACCAGAATGCAGAGGCAGAGACGGCCATCTTGCGACCAAGGGTGTCCGCGAGCTTTCCAACGATGAGAGAGCCGATCAAAGAGCCAGCGCAGAGCAGAGAGACGATGGTGCCCTGACGGACAGCGTTGAAAGTGTATTGCTCGTGAAGAGGGGCGCTGGGGTCGACAGAGGGCTGGTACTCGCCAAAGCGACGCGCGTAGTCGTCCATGTTGAAGTAACCGGAAATCTGACCGGAAGTGTAACCAAACCTTTCTTGGTGTCAGCGAGAGCCCTGGTCGTTTCGATTGTGCAATTGGAACTTACATGAAACCACCGATACTGGCAACACAGCCCAGGAAGACGGCCATGAAGGTGACCTTCTGGTCAGAGGCAGAGAGCTCATTGTTGCCGGCATGAGCACCGTTGGCAATCGGAGAAGAGGTCTTCTCGAGCTGGGCAGCCTGGTTGGCCTCCCGCTCCGTACGCTTCAGGAACGGCATGTTGTGAAAAGAGGAAGGTCGGGGTGGGGTATCTAGAGAGAGGACATAAAACGAAAGGGGGGTGTCCTGGCGTAGAAGGAGGAGAGGTGAGGGGAGTAAGGTTGGAGGCAGAGGGAGATTGGCGGTTTTTAAGTAAAGAAGGTCAGAGCTTTCAGAAGACTGCTGGACGACACTCGGGGTCCGGGGCCCTGCAACGGGGCTCCCTCAGATGCAGAGTGGAGGATACGAAAAGCGGATGCCGGAGCGCCCAGACCCCGGTGTTGTCAGGAAACGCGCTTGCCATGATCGCGTGCCATCTGGCACGGGCTTTGCGGGCGTGGTGCGTGGTCGAGTGCCTGGTCGACCCGATGCCATATCGAGCTATACCATTTCCAAAGCTGAAGACTGGGTCTCACGTTAAGTGGGTCTGCGCAGGGCGTGCTATAACGGTGGAGGCGTCAACGGAATTACCGCAAGAACTGCTGCCGTGTTCCTGTGCCGATCCGGGTCCTAATAGAGCTGTCGCCGTTTGACTTGCCCCGACTACGCACTGCACAGTGCCGCATACCGTCCCGGCCATCAACTCGCCCGTCAGCGGTAGCTAGCCTTGGCTTGCGTGGGCGGCGACTACCAGAAAGAACATACCGGCTTGGCCCATATTCGTTTGTCAGCGAGCGTTTCAAGCAAAGCTTGCAAAGCCTTTACTGCCGGACGTGACGTGCGTGGTTGAGGTGAGCCAGAAGTTAGAGCTGAGCTAGTGGCGTCGGGAAGCGTCGGGATCCACTCCCGCTCCGTCCCGCGCCTCCCAAGCCTTTTTTCATCGCGACTAAGGAAGTGGCGCAAAATCATACTTCGACGTCTGGTCATCGCAGGACCTCCCAGTCAATTCGCAGAGCCAGCGGTCATGCCATATTGCAACGCACACACGCTTAGTCCGATTTTCTGAATTTGCATTTACGATTTTCCCGATTCTCAAACAAGCTGGAGTCCTAACGGCAGGCAATTTCTCAACACTCCGTTGAAGCACCGAGACTTGGCGGGCGTATCGCGGTCCTTTTTCAACAGCCAGAAGCTGCTGATCCGAGCGTACCGAACATTTACCTTTCGGAGCTGGGAGTTTGAACGCTGCGATCTAACCCTAGCGCCATGCCTAGAAGACTAGAGGAACACGCGTAGAATCATCGTAGAATTTGTTCCTGACTAGTGCGTCGGCGCACGGCTCTCTTCTGCCTCTCTGCATGAAGCGGTGCAAGAAATTCGTTACGATGATTCCGCTTGCCGGCGATTAGCATGTGTGTCCGGGTTGTAGAAATGGCGCAACGTCGTCATCGTCCCACCATGGCCAGACACCACGTGTCGGACGAGTCCGCTCTGCACACTGCTGGTTCGGGAGCCCTATCTTCTTGCGTCTGCCTCCTCCAGCAGCCGTGCTAAGCGCCCGGTTAACGGCATCACATGGTCCATTAAGCTAGCGGTCGCTTGCCTCTAATTCCGACGATACGTTCGAGAAGAAAAGGCGAGCCGCGGAGTTCATGAACCAGATGTTGCCATTACATGTGACTATCATTAAAATACATTCGACAGATCCGGCAACCTCCACCGAACTTGCCACTGGCCAACCTTCCGCGGTCTCGACGGCCTCTATACCGTGTCATCAATCTCATCTTGGGCCGCCTGGGCGTACTGGCCCTTGCCGCTGACGTACGGCGGTCTAAAACGAACTCACAGTCAGCCCTGAAGGCTCCGGCCGTTGTGTTTTCGCTTCCGCGGCTTACCTACTTCAAGTAGTTCCTGACACCAACGAGGCCTGCGGCGCCGACCGCGTATGCACCCAGAAGGTTGCTCCAAGCGACGTCCCCGTATTGCCTCTGACCAACGCACAGCGCCACCAGATCGTAAACCATGCAGCCTCCGAAAATCCAATCGCTGGAGGCACTGAGGCCTGCAAAGCCCAGACCAGTAAGCACCTTGGCCCACATCGGGGTAGGCACGTCGACAAAGTATGCAACACCGTTGTTGTGGAGGAAGTCCAGGATGCCAATCCCCGCAAATGTCTTTGAAACAACGTGCGTAAGGATGCTGCCCCAGCTCTTCGTGTTCATTGGCTCGAGCTGTGTGGAGATGTACCACATCTGCATCAAGCTGTTTATCCAGACGAAGATGTTCGACGTCTTGAGGTTCTCGCTGTTCCAGAAGAACATCCATGTGCCGATGCAGATGTTGCCGATGGCGTAGTACGGCACGAACTTGACCATCTCGTCAAGCTCTTTCTTCTGCGCCGGGTTGGAAGGGTTGTTCTTCCACAGCTTGTACATCCACGCTAGCTGGAACCTTGAGAAGGTATTAGCGTGGGAACCAATGGGTGACCTTTTGGAATATGCTTACATCTGCTGCGGGAAGAAGAATGCACCAATGAAGTATGGCTGGGGCGACCAGAACGAGATATTACGGTTGTGAATATCTAACATGTTGGGCGAAGAGTTGAGGCCATATTGCTGGGCGGCGAAGTCGTAAATGAACGACAAAGGCGCAAGGTAGCGCGCAGTGCTGAGAGAGACACCCATGTTGAAGGCGGTAGTGTGATGCTGTGAAAGGTTCTTTTGTCGGATTTGCCGGTAGGTAAGAAGTTACGATACTGGAAAAGAAAAGGACCTACCTTTTGAGCATGTGCCTGTGCCGTCTTATTATGTTTACCAGTCTGAACGTAAGGATCCGGAGTCGTGATGTCAGAAACCGCTGCGGGCGGCTTGCCGCAGCCCGAATCTGGGGGAGCTCTCGCTCTCGCAAACGGAGGGCGACCCGATGACACTGGCGTGACGATGGTCAATCGGGACGAAAGAACAACATCGGCGAGCCTTATATTGCGATTTTGTTGCTATCCCCGTGCATGCAACAATGCTCCAAAAGTGCCAGTGTTTCCGATGATATCGATGTCGGCCAGAGTCCGCCAATCCGAAATAAGGGTACATAGGGTTAGGGTTGGGGTAAGCCTTCACCTTTGGAACCTCGAGTGCTTCCACTGTCTGATATTTCAGGCATTATGGCATGCAATTATGTCTCCTTGAATATTCAGATTTTTTTTATGGTCTAATAGGAATATCTCTCGATCCAACTCCAAGTTATTGCTCTGCTTACAAAATTCTCGACACGCAGGTCGTCAACATCAGACCCATCATCACTACAAAAAATCCCAACCCAAGCTTCACCGACTCGTCACCTCCACCAACACGCTTAACTGAAACCTCCCATCCTTACTCTCCAATGCACTCGAGTCGAACACAGTGATGCCACCCAGCCGCTTATCACCCAGCTGCTCCCGATGCAGCGCCACAAGCCACCCACTCCCAAGCACATTTGGCGTCCCAAGAACAGCAACATAGGCATCGTTAGCAGTGAACGGACCCGGCCTTACCCGTGTGAAAACATGCCCCGGCCAATTCGGCGGCACGCTCGACCGCACGCCGTCCTTCCTCAGAGCCTCGCTGACGACGTCGACGGTCGCTTGGTTGATCGCGTTGATATTTAGCACATAGTGCAAAGCGTCCCGGTGCTCGTACATCGTCGCCTGAAGCCAGGTCAGGAAAGCGACGTCCGCCCAGTTGCGGAGCTTTGGCAGCGGCGCTGCTGCAGGCCAGTGCTCTGCGGGCCCTTTCTTGTTCTCGACGTACCACGCTGGACCGTAGGATTTGGACGGAATGAGCAGACCTTGCTGAGGATCGAGGACCAGGGCGTAGGTGCCGCCGGTTGCCTGTCATGATTAGTTTCCATTATACGCCCGCGACCTTTCTCTGCACCATACCGGGTGTTTCACGCCATCGTGCACCGTCTCCCGGTCGTGAGTCCACTGCACACCGTGCAAAGTCGGCGATTCGACCGAGATCCCCTTCGCTTTCAAGACACCGACATACTGCCCCAGTGTGTCTCTGACAACCTCCTGGCTCAGATCGGTCGGACTCCAGCCCCAATCTCGCAAGTCGGATACTCTCTGAAACGGCGAGTCGCCGTCGTCGAAAGCCTCGAGAATCTTCCGGCCGCGTGCGCGCGCCTGCTTGAAGTCTGGCGAGGACCTGAGTCCGCGCTTGCGTTGTGTGGTCGTTGAAGTGAGGTCGGAGACGCTGCTCAAGGCGTCATCGTGGCCGGTGTGGTCTTCGCTCGTCGCATCGAGGGCAGTGGGAAGCCCTGGTGTCACATGAGAAACCTCGTTGACGTCCTCGGAATCGCTCGCGAATTGTTCGAACAGCGATCCGCAAGCGCAGAAGACCATTAGCGCCGCGCAGAGAGCGCCTAAGTACCATCGACGCATTACAGCTTGTGGCTGGGTTTTGCGGTGTGATGTCGTACGGCGCGGCACCGAGAAAGGAGCCGATGGCGTACAGTGAATTGTGAGCAAAGATTGAGAGTGCTTTGTGCTCCGAGTCTTGGGCTGAAGCGCTCTGACTTTCGCGCATAGTATCTCGCTGATTCTGATTCTGTGTGAATACTTCCTAGCTCCAACATTGCGCTTCTACAAACAGCACGGATAGGCCAGACGCTGCAAGCCTCAAAGTGGAGCACATGGAAATTTGATCCATTCGAGAGCAATCGATGTACTCGAGGCCAATGGAAGCTGGGCGGTCTTTCATTTACGAGTACTCGTCATCTACGTCTAAAGCGCTCAGCAAACGACCGCTCTCGCTTCTCGACACAAAAGAAATCATCAAAATCCATAATCCAATTCTTACCGCTCATCGCTGTCTATCGCAAAAGACACAACCGTCGTGATCGTCATCATCATGCCTCCTCCAGCAGGTGCTCTTCCTCCATCGTTCATGGTTGTTCCCTCATTTATCCAGGTCCCTGCTCTAAGCCTTGGGATCGACATTGCCCTTGACCACCTCCAACACACCCCCATCGAGCGAGCTGATAGGTGTCTGCGTCCCACTTCCCGCAACAGGGCTAGCCGTAATGTTCGGAGTGCCGATACCACTGAACGGGCTCACCGCGCCACTCGGCGGCACCGGGATCTTGATATCCTCCGGGCTGGCCGGGACCATCGGCGACGGAAGCCCGTCGATGTGGATGCGCTTCGCGGAGTTGTTGTACGAGGCCGGGATGATCTCGATGATCTCGTCGCGCGGGAATTGCAGGCTTGGGATGTCCGTCGCGGAGCAGGCCATGAGGTAGCCGTACAGGACGCGGAGGACGGACTCGTGCGCGATGATGAGGAGGTCGTTTTGCTCGCGCTCGAGTTCGAGAATGATGGGTTCGAGGCGGACGGCGAGGTCGTGGTAGGACTGGTGATGTTAGCGTGGAGTCAAAAGGTATGGAAATGTTGTGCTTACCTCAGCACGCGGGTATCTGTGGTGGTAAGGGTCCTGTTCGTGCTTGCCGACCTCGTCAGGGTACTGCTCTCTGATCCGGCGCTCACTCATTTTCTCGCAGACTCCAGGGTTCAGCTGGCTCATCTGACTGCGCTGTCTGACACGGTAACCTTGCTCCTCTAGGAACTGCGACGTTTCTATCGTGCGCCTGCGTGTGCTGGTCCAGACTGTCAATGGCTTGGAAGCGGTCGACTCCGGAGCGCCAGCCTTGACGAGGTTCTGACGCTCCGACTCGCGGTGAGCAATCAGTGTCGCAGTCATCTTCTTTGCGTAGTCTTTGCCCTCCTCGCTTAGACTGGCGTCAGCCTTGTAGCTGTCCTCTTCGCTAGTAGTACCGGCACGACAGAAGTACGTCTGCCGGCTTTTGATGTGCAAATTGAGCAGGTAGAAGACGATACGCTGAGATAAGTACCCAAAGGCAGCGTTGTTGACAATCATACGCTCTCCAGCGTTGATCATTTTGACGTAGTGAAGATCTTTCTCCTCGATTGTCTCGTAGTGAGGAATGCGCGAGTTGATGCGGTGGAGATAGTCTTTCACCGCATCTTCAGGTGACCAGCCGATGTAGTCCGGAGATGAGATTTTGACCGATCGAACGTTCTCCTCGATGATTCTCTCGTCGGTACAAGTGCTCTCTATGAACAGAGTCTGGATGTTTTGCTTCTCGAATTCCTTAGCCAGAGCATGACGTCCTGTGGCCAAGGGGTTGACGGCGTCGAAGATCGCAATCTGGCCTTTCTCATGGTTGAGGAAGTGAAGAATGTCTTCGCGGCACTTCTTCAAGATCTTGTTCCTCAGGAGTACTGACGAGGTGCTTGCGTTTACAAAAAAGTAGTCATCCGGGATCTCGCCTTTAGGCCCTAGGTGTGCCCGGCGGTAGTCACCAAGATGGAAGATGTGGGTCTTGACTCCAAGCCAGCGGAGGTAACGTGCAAGGGCAACACTGACGTGGGTCTTGCCTCGAGCGGGCAGGCCTACGGTAGCTATGACGATTCTTCCAGAATGGAATAGGCGACCTGACTCTGTCGAGTAGAGCTGTGCAGGAGCCATGGAGGCCTTCTCCGGCAAGTCGTGAATGGCGTCCACATTTGTGCTAGAGCGGCGGCGGAAGTTGGCAGACCTTGCTGCCAGGTCGGCGGTGCTGTCACATATTAGCTCGGAGCTCTTGCTCTGACAGAACGCAGGCACGAAAGGAAGACATACAGTAGAGTGTCCATGGCGAAGATTGATCACTTCGTTGACCGCTGTGCCGGAAAGCAGCCTGTTGGTCTCTTCCAGCTGTGTGGTAAGTGAAGCTGCAGGACGTACGTCAAGGCACTTGGTTGAGGCTCCGAGGGGGCCCGATGGCCACTCGTGGAACGTTGACAAAAAAAGCAGTCTCAGCGGATAAACCGAGATGCAGACGCCAGTGGAGGACTTCCGCTCGAAGAACGCTAGATATATTGCCGTGACGCTTCCGAATAAGGCGGGCTACCGGGGACGAGAGGAGGGGGGTGCTCTAACGTGGGATGGCAGTATCTCGGCCTCGAGCTCTATCAGAAGCGGGCTATCGCAACCTTCGCGGGCGCTGGTCGCGTTGGCTAGCCGGCTTGTCGTCCGTCACGTGAGTCAGATGGATTGTTGTGACAACAGCTGGGCACCAGCGAAAATTGGATGTATCGAATACGCGTACTTGAACATGACGAGTATGTCAGCCCACCAGCAGGTTCACCTTATCGCGGCGAGCTGTGCCGCACGTGCAGGCGGGCGCAGACATGAGGTGATGGCCTCGGAAGAGAGGCCTCGGGTCGCTACGGCAAAGGCCCGAGCCGCCGACATCATCGCGACCTCCGGACTGGACTTTTTGCACGACAGCTCAGCAGCCCGTTACGCCCATCACAGGAGACGGCGAGCGAAACGCATCACCGACTCCCTTCCCACCCCATCTCCATCACCTCCGACGTCGCCAACGCCTGTCAGATTCGCTGACCTGGACGCTTCTCGCCCGCGCCGCCCGCCCTCACATCTCTCGCCATGGCTGCTGCAACTCCTTTAGAACAGCCGGTGCCCGTCGTGCCCGCCGGCGCCCTTCCTCCCATCGATGTCACTAAGCCCGGTTCCATCTCACAGCCTACGCCGCGCACCGGCGGCATCTTCGACTCCGTTCTGGACACATACAGGTCTTTCCAGGACCGAAGAGCAGCCCTCGGCCTGAGCAACCCCGGCACCGTCGACAACATCGCCGCTGAGGTCCAGAGGAATGTCTTCCTCACCAACCAGACCTTCTCCGGCCTGCGCGCAGAGTTGAACAAGAGCTTCTCAATTGCGCCTCTTTTCCAGATCAGCCATGCCTTCTCCGCTGGCTCTCAGATGCTCTCCCCGTACACCTTCCTTGGTCTCTACGGCACGAACAACGTAAGTCGCAACCGTCAAGCGCCATGCGCATTTCTCATCTGAACACTCGCACTAACTCCTACAGACTCTTTGCCAAGCGCAGCTTGACTCCGACCTCTCCCTCTCCGGCCGCTTCAACCAGCGCATCACCGACCGTCTGAGCTTCAAGTCCCAGATCCAGATCCAGCCTTCTTCCATGGCCGGCCCCGGTGCCGCCCAGGTCTCGCTTGAGCAGGACTACACCGGCGCCGACTTCAGCGCCAGCATCAAGAGCATCAACCCGAGCATTCTTGAGGGCGGCCTCACCGGCATGTTCATTGGTTCATACTTGCAAGCCGTCACTCCCCGTCTCGCGCTTGGTCTCGAGGGTGTTCTGCAGAAGCCTGGCGGTGGCATGGGTCCCGAGGCTGCTCTGAGCTACGCTGGAAAGTACAAGGGTGACGACTGGATCGCCAGCCTGCAGCTCCTGACCCAGGGCGGTCTTCAGGGCAGCTACTGGAGGCGTCTGACGGACAAGGTGGAGACTGGTGTCGATGTCAACCTGCAGTTTGCCGGCGGCAACCCCATGATGGGTGGCCCCAAGAGGGAGGGTGTTGCCACTCTCGGTGCCAAGTACGAGTTCTCGCGATCCATCTTCCGCGCTCAGGTCGACTCGCAGGGCAAGATTGGCTGCCTTCTCGAGAAGGTCGTCGCACCTCCCGTCCGCATGACCTTCGCTGGTGAGATGGACCACGCCAAGGTAGGCCCTGAAATCCAGCATCAATTTCTCGTTACAGCCCGCTAACATTGAACACAGAACGCCGCCAAGCTCGGTCTCGCAGTCTCCATCGAAGCATCCGGCGAGGAGCTCATGGAGCAGCAGGACAAGGTCCTCCCTCCGACCCCGCCCTTCTAAACAACTCGCTCAACAATACTACAAAGCGAGCATGAAGAACACTAATCTTCACTCTGTACACTAGCACACATTCGGGGGACGCAGGTCGATTTACGCGGAAAGCGGAGACGTGGATTGGAATGATACCACTTTCGCATGTAGGGATAGAGGAGAGAGATACGAACGATCAGGTAGTGAACAAGAGGCGGAAACCAAGTCGGCCGCATACCGAGGACAGCAGGCGTGTGTGCGTGTGTGTCTTTTATGGGATCGTGCACGCGCTTTTCTTTTCGGGAGCATGGCATAGCGCATCGTGGGGTTTCGGGTGCGGCCGGTCTGCCCTGTTCGTTTATCGCTTCGGGGGAGCCTTTTGTGTATAAGTATTGCATCGAAGGAGCCTTTTCAAACAGTGCCGTCTCAGTTCGGATCCTGCTATACTTCGCAACACTTCTGCCATAACCAAGGCCTTGCTGTGTGCGCAAGAAAAACGCTCGCGTGACTTTGGCATGCGACAGAAAGACTGGCAGATCTATATCAATGGGTACCATTGCAACTCTAATTCGAATAAAGCGATCGATCTCAATACGACAAACGGAGCTATCGCCGGTCAGAAAGTGATGATTGATTTCCACGGTCTGCAAAAGTGGGTTCGCGCCGGACCCTAAATTCTAAACCCTGGTGCCAAAGCGCCTCGTTTCCATACTTTTTCTAGATCTACAACTCCGGCCGTGACCCCGCTGCTCCGTTTTGCCCTGATATCTCACAAAGCTTCTGCCCGGGAAGCATCGGAGCACCCATACAATGGCGCGCGCAAACGAGCAGCAAGCAACCGCTGGCGCGCCCTCGAACGGCGGCGCACCCGTTGACCTCGCCCTCCGCAGTAACTCCAACGAAGCCGCCCAGAACCGCGCCAGCAGCAAAAGCTCAGCGGACGCCGAGTCCCAGCAGGAATCCGCATCCGAGGACAGCGACTCGAGCATGAGCGAGGACGACTCCTCGTCCTCCGACGACAACGCCAGCGACGACGTCGCGACAGTCACCACGGGCAAGAAACCCGATTTCTCTTCAGCGCGCGTCGCTTCTGGCGCGCCGTCGCTGGAAGACAGGCTGAAGGCTTTCCTACCGCAGCTGGCGGAGGCGAACAGCGCGCTTGGGAAAGAGGGCGCGAATAAGTACAGTATGGAGGATGTGGGGGACGATGAGCCGCATATTGAGATGAGTTTGGGGCTTGGGGTGTTGGAGGAGACGAAGGGGAAGGAGGGGGAGGATTCGTCGGAGGATGAGGATGAAGGTGGAGAGGAGGGTGGGGAGGCGCCTGAGGGTCGGGGAAAAGAGAAGGATGTTATGGGCAAGCTGATGGGTGGGAGGAATAATGCGGCGGGAGCGATTGAGGAGGTTGGCTGAACGATTCAAGATCTGCCGATAAGATTCTCGCAACATATCATGACGGTTCGCGCAACTCGCGCATCGGAAAGAATGGCTATGACCGAGTGTGCTTGCTAGACAGGCACAAGTGACAACCTCGCTCTGGAGGAGTTGGACGTCATACTTGGAGAACCGATTGTCTCACTGCGAGCGACTCCACTACCGACCCGTCGCGCTTAGGTACGTGACGAAAATCGGTCACAAAAACTATCAGAGCCTCGGACCAAGTCCTCCATGGAAAGCAATCATTCTGATAGGAGTACTGGCGCTCACAACAGAGAAAGCCCACTCTGTGATTCAAGAGACTCATCAAGACAACTGTGAATGCGCCGACGCCAAGGTCCTATCACTATGATGACACAGCATTCTGGCTATAGAGTTATATACAACGCCATCCATAGTCCGCAATCAAGTACACGCCACCAGATCACGTCTGGTGGTAAAGGTTGACAGGAATGCCATCCCTCTGCCCACTCTTAACCAACGCCTCCAAAATCTCAAGATCCCCCAGCGCCTCCTGCGGGCTCTGCTGCGGATCCGGCTTGCCCTCCTTAATACTCTTCGCCCATGCAAAAACCTCCTGCTTGACACCCCCAAACGCATCCTTCGCCTCCTCCGTCGTCCCCTCCGCCTCCCCCCTCTTCTTAACAGTAACCAACCCCTCAAATGGCCTCACAACCACCTCTCCCCCCTCACACGCAACAACCCACTCGTTCCCCGTCGCCGTCGTCCCAAAACTGATTGAAAGCGTCCCCAGGCCCCCATTCCGCAACCTCACTGTCGCATCCGCCGTATCGACAGGAGGCAGATATTTCTGGTGCTGCGCCGTGAAGGCGCTCAGGCTCGCCGCCGCCGCCTCGCTGCCCAGCAGGCACCGCATGCCCGCGATGCTGTGCACGCCGCCGTCGAGCAGGAACCCGCCCTGGTACTCGGGCGCCGCGCGCCACGCGGTCGAGATGTACTTCGTCCCCGGCTGGATGCAGGTCTGCATGCGCACGCGGAAGTTGAGGACGGGGCCGAGCTCGCGGGCGCGCTGGGCGCCGATGATGAAGGCGTTGAAGTAGCGGAACTGCTCGGCGATGGCGAGGGTGGCGTTGTGGGTGGAGGCGTTGCTGGTGTACCATTGGATGAGCTCGCGGGCGGTTACGACGTCTTTGGCGATGGGCTTTTCGGCCAGGACGTGCTTGCCGGCGCTGAGGGCTTGCTTGATGTAGGTTGGCTGGACGGGGATAGGGAGCGCGATGATAACGGCGCGGATGTCAGGGCGAGAGAGGAGTTCGGAGAGGGGTTTGCTGTCGTCGGAGTAGAGGTCGACGTGGGAGAGGGTGGAGGCGACGTTTTGGGCGGATTGGAGGGAGCGCGAGTAGATTGCTCTGAGCTCGAGGTCGGAACTGGCTTGGACGGCTGGGAGGTGCTGTTCTTTCACGAATATTCCTGCAGAATGTGTTAGAGAGACAGGATATCATCTTGTGCATAGATGATTCTGTGGCGTACCGCTGCCAATGATGGCGACTCCAATTTTCTCAGCCATCTTTACTGCAGGCTGTTGGTGTATTGACAGGACTGAGCTTGCGAGTCTATTGATTCGCAACAAATACTCTGAAAAGTGTGCACCTATCCTTGCCAGATGTTGATGATGATGATGAACTTTATTCCGCCCGGCGCTAAGCACCTAAAGGGCAACACTCTGTTTACGTCTAAAAGTCTACGTCCACCTTGAAGAGATTGAATCAGACACAGCCCCCAAACTCATTGTCCTTCACCGCGGAGTCATCTTGACAA